>NC_081575.1:114013927-114033301 GCF_022355385.1 Mustela nigripes | reverse complement strand
AAAAAAAAAAAAAAAAAAAAAAAAAAAACCACACACACAAAAGACAAGAGGTGGTTTGCTTTACGTGAGGAGAATTGTTTGTGGCCAGTGAACAAGCTCATACTGTTTAAAGCTGGATGCTAACTGGGTTTTTTTTTTTTTTTTAAAGATTTTATTTATTTTTTTGAGGGAGTGAGAGCAAGAGAGAGAGAGCAAGCAAGCGAGCACAAGCAGGGGGAGGGGTAGAGGGAGAGGGGGAAGCAGGCTCCCCACTGAGCAGGGAACCCAATATGGGGCTCGATCCCAGGACCCTGGGACCATGACCTGCAGAAGGCAGACGCTTCACTGACTGAACCCCCGAGACACCCCCTCTAACTGGTTTTTGTTTTTAACAGCTTTCTTGAGGTAGAGTTTACATACCATGAACATTTATCCATCTTAAGTGTACAATTGGCTGATTTTTAGTACATTCCGAGAGTTGAGTAACCATCACCACAGTCCAGTTTCAGCACACTGGCATCCTCAGCAAACTAGGGTCTGATTTTATAAACCAGATTTTCTTGGAGCACAGCCATGCCCTCGTTCACACAGAGTCCAGGGCTGCTTTCCCTTTACAACGAAGCTGGGTTCCGTAGTGGCAACAGAATGCTTCTGGCCTGCAAAGCCTAAAATATTTACTAACTGGTCTTTTGCTGGAAAGGTTTGCAGACTTGGGCTTTAAAGGGAAACAGGAAAACCTGAAAACACTGAAAATTTCCCAGTGTGGTGAAACGTGCTTTCCTTAGATAAACCCTGTTTTAGTTTTAGCCTTTCATTCCAAGATTTGCTGGACCCGCTTTCACATGCTATACCTCTCTTAGCCTCAGTTTTCTTCATCTGTAAAATAGGGATGCTCTCCATCTCATGCGGCTCTTCTGCATATGAAGTTGAGATGCCCCATGCAAAAGGGATTTAGCATAGAATGGGGTACATGATAAGGATTCAGTAAATGACTCCTTGCAACCGCAGACGTCTGTGTTCATTTTGTGGCTCAGCCGGGGAGAGAAAGTTGAATCATTTTGTAAAACTGACTTTGAGGAAAGTGTGGACATTTCAGGGGAAGCTACAAGCTTCTGAAATACTTTGGGAAGGTATTCTAATCTTTTTTTTCCAGGCCTTTGCTGAGGAGGGTCGGGTGGGGACTGTTGCACCAGCGTGTGCCTAGAAATCCTCGCTGCTCTGTGTCTAGGACTGGGGTCCTCGTTCTCCTCCACTGGGGAAGCTCCACATGTGGGCCCAGGTGGGCCAGCTGGGGGTTCTCCAGTTGTCCAGGGTCTGGTTTCTGTAGAATGACATTGGGGCTTGTGATCAGAGGGTCAGACAAAACCAAGAATGTGATCTGGAGGCCATCTGGCCGGACTTTTAATTTCTGCAAAAATCATGTGGTCCTAGGAGGGAAGAACTACATGAAAAGGACGACGGTCAAAGATTTTTGGAGTCGGAGGGAAATAAAGGTACATATCTGATGAGCCAAAGAGATGCAAAATTAAATCAAGTGAGCCAATCGCGTTGGTGGGGGTGACAGAGGCTAATCTGAGCCATCTCATTTGAAAGTTTTGAAGCTGCTGTTATAAAGAATAAGTCGGACCCCGGGAATTTCCATCGGGTGTCATGGTCAAACATTCAGTCACATTCTGGCCAATCCCCAATATTTAATGGGAAGCCAACACCCAAATTGTGTGGGATGCCATAAGGGGTTCGCAGCCATTAACTCCGAGAAAACTTAGAATTAAGAATAGATGTGTTTCAGATAATCAGAATATGTAATTGAGTCATTAATTTAGATTTGGCTAAGTTGAAATTTTACTAAATTTATAAACTGAATTAGAATGTTTAAAGTACTTAACTATTGTATTTATAAGCTTACTACATTTATAAACATTACTTAAGAACTTGAAAGTTTTGTTTGTGAAGTCAGACAACTGTAGCTTTTTAAATAGTTCTTTTAAAAAGAAAATGAAATGTATTAAATTTGTAAATTTAGTTCAATGTGCTTAAAGCATTTAATTAAATTTGAAATGGGACTAACATTATTTAAGGGCCTTTTAAAGGTTATTCCTAAATATTGGTAGCCTTATCCATAGAACAAGGTTTTAAGCTTTTAAAAACTTAAGGCATTTGGGGCGCCTAGGTGGCTTAGTCATTAAGCGTCTGTCTTCGGCTCGGGTTATAATTCCAGGGTCCTGGGATCAAGCCCCACATCGAGCCGCACATCGAGCCCCGCGTCAGACTCACTGCTTGGCGGGAAGCCTGCTTCTCCTTCTCCAACTCCCCCTGATTGTGTTCCTCTCTCACTATCTTTCTCTGTGTCAAATAAAATCTTTAAAATAAAAACTTAAGAAATTAGATTTTTGAATTTCCACTTTAACAAACTGAATATTGATATTTACAACACAGACACAAAACCCTCAACTATTCTCTGTACAAAAACCACCCTTAAGGATGGACAGACAGACATACACGCGTGTGCGTGCATTCGCACACACAAAGCCCACAGCAACAGGAGGCTGGATGAAAGCAGAGAATATTGTTGGCAGAAAGAGTAAGTTCTCTTCTGCACTGCACTACGGTGGTGGGAAGATGGGGAAAATGTCCTCCCCGTGTCCCCAACCTGGAGAAATCAAAGACGGTTGCTCATTCTTTGAAATTCTTTTCAAGAGGCGGGGTTTGTGTCTCTTTCTTTGAATCTGGGTGGCACTTTAACAGCTTGACCACGTTTAGTAAGGCTGAATATGCTTCCGCTCAAGCCCCAGCAACACCCCCACGCTTGGGTGTACATCCCAGTGAAACTCCCTTATGTATGAACGGGGAGACGTACTCATGGACGCCCACAGGTATGGAACCAAATGACCAACTGACACTGCTCTCCACAGAAGAACAGCTAAATACACTCATGCATCAGAACTGTCTACACAGTGGAAAGGATTCAGCTATCAGCCCAGTCACAATTTCCAGACCTAAAACTAAGGGGAAATAACCCAATGTGGAACAGGGTTTCTCAAATTTTTTTACTTTACTGCCTCCCCAAAGAACCTTTTTAGACATTTATTTCTGTTGCTCTCCCATGAAACTGTGATACGTCAGATACACTGTGTATCTGCTTATGAATTGTAAGTATGTATATCTGTGCTTTATCCATCAGAAGAAGTTTTTTTGGCTTCTCTAAGAACCAAGTATCATTCCAATTGAGAATGCGCGGCGAAGAGGAAAGCATGAAGCATGGTACTCTTTAGGCAGCATTTGAAAGCACACACAGCAGTAATGGTTTGCTAATGGCTACATACATACATGGTAGGGACATAAAGGAATGCTCTGGAATGGTAAATACCAATTTTGAGAGAAGTGTAACTCTGTGGGGACAGGGGCGGGGGGGAAATGAAACTGGAGACGGGTACACAGGGTACTTCGGGTGTGTTGACAGGGACTTGGTCTTACTGATGTAGCGGGGGGCCGGGGGCAACTCCGAGGGGGAGAAGGCCCAGCCTCCATACTTCCTACATATTTGTTTCAACCAGCTTTCCTCTACCTGAAAATCTCTCCAGAGCTTCCATTGAAAACCTCTTGAAAGAAAATACATTTCATGGGCTGCAGTCACCACATTACGTGATAAATGCAATCAGTAGTCACTACTGTATTTTTTAAAATGTGACTAGGTATGGCATAATATTAAGTCCCATGAAGTTGTAGGTCCCAAACAGAAACTACTCGCCCTCCTACAAAAACCCAAAGGATGTGTGTGAGCTGTTGGGATCACAGATGTATGTGGGGGAGGGGCAGGAATCAGTTGGCATGGGTCATCTTAATAGAAACTTGGGGAAGATAGCAATGTCCATCAGAACAAAGCAAATCCCACAGGTCTGGGGCATGGAACACACACCATAGAGTTTGTAATTTCTTAATTAGGCTTACGAAGTAGCTTTCATGGAATATGCATCTGTATGTTTAATTTTTCCTTTACTCAGAACATTGAATATATCACACACGTTGGCTGCTCCCTGACTCTCTTGGCCTGAATCTCCCTTACCTCTTAATTATATTATGATTTCATCTGAAGGAGAGCCCCTTGAGGTTCATAAAACCCCAATGTTTCATCTCACTTTGTTACATTAGGTATTTTAGGTTTTCGTTCATTAAAGTATTTTCTCCACACACATGTGTACTTATACATCTTTATGTATATGTAATAGAAATAGAAATCTATGAACACCCATTTCTACAGCATTTGTCTTCATAATAAGACCCAAGAGGCATAAACAGTTTTGGTTTGTGCACATCGAGTATATCAAATTTTACATATTTTATTCTACTGTGCAATAAAGAAATGCATTATAACAGAGCAGTGTAATTTCTTTCATAAGTGATGCAGTACTTTAATATGTAACCACATAAGAGGCTGCCTTTCCCATGCTACTACTGAATGAATGGCCATGACAATTCTTATGAAAGAGAGGAAGTCTGGCTACATGGAGCGATTGTAACTTATTTCCAGACGAGTTATATAGTTCCTGTAATTCTACAAAGGATAAGAGAGAGAGCTAGGGCAGTTTCTAAAGGAAATCTTTTTTCTTTTTTTCTGGAAGTATAATTAACATGTAGTGTGATATAATGCTCAGGTGCACAATATAATGATTCAAAAATTCTATATATTATGCAGTGCTCATCATGATAAGTATACTCTTGATCCCCTAATAAAGGGAACATTTACAGGTAGTGTCCCAAGGAAAGGTGGCCCCTTCTTTGGGCTAGGGATTAAGGTGAGTGTTGCACTCACTCTTCTTCCTTCCCAAGTTTCTGGGTGATGGAGAACATAAAGTACCAAAAGCCAAATGATGTCAGCATTATTAATGGTAGGATGAAAATCTCTTAACCCAGAAATATAGAGTCCTCTGGAATGAAATATGCTTTAGGGAGATGTCCAGTGTGGAGCTTCCTGCTTCCTCTTTGAACTCAGACCCCTCTATTCGCCTGTCACAAAAGTGCGGTCTGAAGGGCAGTCTTTATGTCCACTTCTCCACATTAACTCAGGGGGCACAAGCCTGCCTCGCTCACAGGGTGGAGAAAGCCTGCCTCGCTCACAGAGAGAGAAAGAATAGAAAGTTTCCTTTTCACAGGGAAGCTCTGCCCAGGAGGCCCCATCCCATGAAAGTGACACATAAAGATGGAGGACTTTCTCCTGAAAGTCCACCTAAAGTGGAAAGTGCTACCTAAGCACATGAAAGGAAAAGAGGGAACATGCCTGACTAGACTGTGACCTTTATTTTTTTTTAAAGATTTTATTTATTTATTTGACAGACAGAGATCACAAGTAGGCAGAGAGGCAGACAGAGAGAGAAGGAGGAAGCAGGCTCCCTGCTGAGCAGAGAGCCCGATGCGGGGCTCGATCCCAGGACCCTGAGATCATGACCTGAGCCGAAGGCAGAGACTTAACCCACTGAGCCACCCAGGTGCCCCAGACTGTGACCTTTAAATATGCATGTTACAGATTCCATTTAATTGTCAGAGAAAAATAGCACCCTATGAATACCCTAGACTCCAACCATTGGGCTTTCATGCCTTCTGTTGAGAGGAGATTTTGGAGAGATGGAGATTGTAGGAGTTCCTGCCAACTTGGCCATCAGGCAGAAAGGCATGGAAGTTCCTTCTTGTATGGAAACTTAAGGGGGTGTGTTGATGTGGAGGGTTGGTGCCAGCAGTCCTCTTTCATCCAATATGGATTCACTAGCCCCAACCAGGAGGTCATCCATTGGACTGGGGCCTCTGAAGTACGCTGTTCAAGTCAATATGGCAGCAGAGGATAGAAGGTGGCATTTATTGAGGGTCTACTATGTTCCAGTAATTCTATACACTTACCTAATTCCACTGTCATATGATGTAATGCTCATGGTAATCAGGTGGAGTTACATCTCCCACTGGGGGCAGGCTCGAAAGTTAGCTAGGAAGGCTCTATGGTCCAAATTAGCCTGAAGATCCCTTAGGAAAACTGTCACACTGGCAAGAGATTTACCATCTCTTAGTAAGGCCAATATGGCCACTTTTCTCACCAGCTTTGGAACAGAATTCTGATTTTTGCTTTTGAACATGAGGTAAATAAAACAGTTGTCTGTTTAGGGAATACATTGTATATAAAACATGTGTCTTTTGAAACTACAGCTATATTTAGCTAGGGAGATGCTTATACTATATAAGAGGCAGTAAAACTGGGGGAGCAAATGAGGGTGCAGCCATCCACGGATTATTCCTATCTCACGCTCGTGCTCGATTATGCACTTTTTGAGTGAAAAGGGGGAGCAGAATGGTATTTCCCTCTTTTTTTGCAATTTTTTTGAGTATATTTGACACACACAATGTCACATTAGTCTCAAGTGTACGACATACCGATTTGATGACTCTATACATTACACCAAGCTCACTACAAGTGTCCCTACCATGTCACCAGGCAACGCTATTACAGTACCATTGACTACATTCCCTACGCTGTACCTTTTGTTCCCGTGACTTCTTCATTCTATAGCTGGAAGCCTGTATCTCCCACTCCCCTTCACCCATTTTGCCCAACACCCAACCTCACCCCTGGCAACCAACAGTTTATTTTCTGTATTTATACGTTTTATCCTGCTCTTTGTTTATTCATTTTTTTTCTACATATGAGTGAAATCATGTGGTATTTGTCTTTCTCAATCTGATTTACTTCACTTAGCAAAATACCCTTTAGGTTCATTCATCTTGTCTCAAATGGCACAATGTCATCCTTTTTATGACTGTGTCATATTTCATTCTGTACAACCCCCACCCCATGTACAAAGCATATCTTCCTTAGCATTTGTCTATGGATGGAAACTTAGTTTTCTTTCACATCTTGACTACTGTAAATACTGCTGCAATAAACATAAAGGTGCATATATCTTTTTGAATTAGTGTTTTTGTTTTCTTTGGGTAAATATCCAATAGTGGAATTACTGGATCAGATGCTCTATTTTTAATTTTTTGAGGAACCTCCATATTGTGGCTGTACTAATTTATATTCCCACCAACAGTAAATAAGGGTTTCTTTTTCTCTACATCCTCACCAACACTTGTTATTTCTTGCCTTTTGATTTTAGCCGTTCTAATAGCTGTGAGGTGATGTCTCATTGTGGTTTTGATGTGCATTTCCCTGATGCTTAGTGACACCGAGCATCTTTTCGTGTGTTAGTTGGCCATCTGGACATCTTCTTTGGAAAACTGTCTATTCAGATCTTTTACCCACTTAAAAAAAAATTTTTTTTAAAGATTTTATTTATTTATTTGACAGACAGAGATCACAAGTAGGCAGAGAGGCAGGCAGAGAGAGAGGAGGAAGCAGGCTCCCTGCTGAGCAGAGAGCCCAATGTGGGGCTTGACCCCAGGACCCTGGGATCATGACCTGAGCCGAAGGCAGAGGCTTACCTCACTGAGCCACCCAGGTGCCCCTTTTACCCACTTTTAAATCATACTTTTTTTTTTTTTTTTTTGGTATTGAGTTGTATAAGTTCTTTATATATTTTGGATATTAATTCTTCATTGAATATATTATTTGTATATATCTTCTGTCATTCAGTAGTTGCCCTTTTTTTCTTTCTTTCTTTCTTTCTTTTTTTTTTGATTGTGTCCTTTGCTGTGCAGAAGCTTTTTATTTTAATGTAGTCCTAATAGTTTATTTTTGCTTTTGTTTCTCTTGCCTCAGGAGACTATCGGGAAAATATTGCTAAGGCTGATGTCAGAGAAATTAGTACCTATGCTCTCTTCTAGCATTTTTACGGTTTCAGGTCTTACATTTAGGTCTTTAATCATTTTGGGTTTATTTTTGTGGTTGGTGTTAAAAAAAAAAAAAAGCAGTCCAGTTTCATTCTTTTGCATGAAGCTGTCGAGTTTTCCCAGCTTATTGAAGAGACTATCTTTTCCCCATGTATATTCTTGTCTCCTTTGTCATAGGTTAATTAACCATATAATCGTGGCTTCATTTCTGGGCTCTATTCTGGTTCCATTCATATATGTGTCTGATTTTGTACCAGAACCATATCATTTAGATCACTACAACTTTGTAGCATATCTTAAAATTTGGAATTGTCATACTCCCAGCTTTGTTTCTCTTTCTCAAGATTGTTTTGGCTATTTGGGGTCTTTTGTGATTCCACACAAATTTTAGGATTATTCGTTCTAGTTCTGTGAAACATGCTGTTGGTATTTTGACAGAGATTGCCTTGAACCTATAGATTGCTTTGGGTAAGGTGAATGTTTTAACAATATTAATTTTTAAAACCCATTCTTACTCTCTTAACTGAGTTTATTTTTTCAAACATTATATAATTAAATTTCTCCGATTGTACATACGATGTGACTGCATTATGCGGCGTATTAGTCAGGGTAGGCTAGGCCATGCTGCGGTAACAAGCTGATCCTGAAGTCTTAGTGGTTGAGCCCAACAAAGGCATATTTCCCACTCATGCAAAGTCTAATAGGAGACTGGGACTCCTCAAGGCAGCCATCTTACTTTTGAGGACTCAGCAACTGAGGCTGTTCCCATCCTGTGTCTTTGCCATCTCATCTTGTAGCCTCTGCAGTCAAGTCTCTAGAGAAGAGAGCTGAAAGGTCATATACTGGTTCTTAAATGCTTTGGCCCAGAAGTGACACATATCCCATGTTCACAGTTCACTGGACAGAATTAGGTACATAGTCATATTCAACCTTAAAGGGCCTGGGAGATCTGGGGGTGCACATGGATATGCAGAGAGCAGTAAATGTCTCTTACAGATTGTGAATTTAACAAGGAGTGATTCTGTGCACGGCTTTGTTCTAAGTACTTGATGTGCATGGTTTAATTTAATCTATGAGACAAGTAGTATTTTTATCTGTATTTGAAGTTGTGAAACAGAAGGCCAGAGTCACTAAATGACTAGTCTAAATGTTCCCAGTTAATAAACAACAGAGCCAGGATCTGAACCCAATTTTATGTATATCAGGGCCACTAATCCAGGTACTTGTCATTGAGTCCTGATAAGCCCTCTTATCAGACTTTAGAACAGTCTGTTGGGCCTGTAACTGAATATGTGTTGTGGTTTATCCTAAACCAAAGGATTTGTGTTATGATTGAGGCCTGCTATCTGGTCTTGAGAGGTTTTACCCCAAGTATTTCTTTTGGATGTATATTTAACATACATTCTGCCCTCTTTCTTTAAAAAAATGTATCTTCTTCTATTATTTCCTCCTTTCTCCCTGAAATGTCTTCTTTGCGCCTCTCACACTGAATTGACAACTTTATACTTATATAGGCATTAAAAACCTGCCCACATTTACTAGAAAGCTGACAAATATTCCTATGGGCCAGGCCCGGAAAGTGGTGCATATCACTTCTACCTGAAATCTATTGGCCAGAACTAAGGCATCTGGCCACACCTGGCTGCAAGGAAGGCTGGGAATTGTAGTCTAGCTGTGTGTTCAAGAAGAAGAAGACTAAAAAAAAAAAAAAAAAAAAAGAAGAAGAAGAAGACTGGTTTGGTGGACACCTTGATAATCTCTGCCACAACAAATATGAACAGAAAGCTAGCATCTTCATAGAGGGCTCAGTTTATGTCCCTGATTGGGAGCAGGGAATTGGGACTACACGACAGGGGCCAGGAGAACCATAATACTGCAGGGCTGCCTCATGTAGGACATGGTCTGAGGCAGGGAACACTAAGACCTTGATACACACAGACTGTTATTTCTTGGTGTTAATCCAGTGGCCTTCTGGGCAGAGAGGGGGTCCTAGAACTATGAGGCAGTGAACAGATGAAATGATCTAGAACTTTGGGAAACTTGATATAGTTTTTGAGACCTTATATGAGACTTGGCTACATTTTAAAAAATTATGCTACAGACATCATCTTGCTATAATGTTAACTGATCATATAATAATGAATAGGCATCAGACATGTAATATAATGTAACCACAGAAAGGATGATAGCCTGGAGACTCACATGTTCAGTTCCCCACAAGGACCAGAGACTAAGTATCACAGATGTTACCAAGGTCTAACACACCCATTAAGAATGGTGAAGCAGAAGATAAAAGCTCAGATTTCTGATAACTCTGCTGAGCCCCCTTAACATGCCTGGACTGTTCAAGTCAGGTTTACTTTATGCAAGTGTAGTTTTCAGGCTGCACTAACTGCTGTAACAAACAACACCCACTCTCAGTGGCTTAGCACAATGAAGGTTCATTTTCTTGGGTTGAACAACTCTCCTGGCAGATCCTTTCAAAGTGGCAATGAGGGATTTGGTTTTCTATCTGTGACTCCCCTATTTTCTAGCTCCTAGAGCCCACTCCATTCAGATGGGGAGTGGAGGATCCCTTGCGGGAGGGTTTCATCACCATGCCTGGAAGCGGTACATATCATTTCTGCTCATTGCTCATTGGTGAAACTCAGTCACAGGGGTGTGGTCAACTCTAAGGATTCTGGTAAGTGTAGTTTAACTGTGTATTCCCAGGAGTAAAGGGAATATGGTTTGGAAAACAACAAGCTAGTTTCTGCCACGGTGAGAGAGAAATGATCTAGTTTGTTTAAGTCATTGCTATTTCTAGCCTCTGCCTCCCAAATTGAAGTTACATCAATTTTAATATTGAACTGATATGACTTACGTACCAGTATAATAAGATTGCCAAGAAATACATAAATAAAGCTAAGTTATATAAACAAAGATACCTAATCTATATAAAATTCAACATACTACATGTTTTATGTATACAGATGGGTCTGTAAAAGGGAAAGTAATAGTCCAAGAGGACACATATCCAATTTTTAAATGTGGCTACTTGTAGGAAATGGTTTGAAATGGACTTTTATTTTTAACCCATGTGCTTCTATACTGATTTTTGTAAACAAAAAGGAATGGATTTGTGTCTGTACTAAATAAATTTGCAACAAAAATGAGCTCATATACAGTCTTGGTTAAGGCCTCTCTTAAATAACCCATGTAATTCTGAACTCCAAAGCTCATGAAGTCGAAGAACATTACAGAGTTCCCACACAGTGCAGAAAATGCCTTGATGTAGAAAAATATGAATGGCAGCGACACCGAGGGACTCAGAGGAGAGAAAGGGGAATAAGAAAGTGGACATTAGACAAATGAATTCTGTATATTGGGAGAAGATGGCTCAAAGGGAAACATGGTTTAAAGTGCAAGATAAAGGATTTGGGGTTAGTCATTGGCAAGATCTTGTTCAAGATCTTGCCTGCTAAAAACTGGGCTGGGTTATAATGGGGGTGTGTGTGTGTGTGTGTGGAATTTCATTTCCCACGGGCTGGTGTGACAACAGAAGGGCCTTGATTGTTCTATTCCTCAAGTTGGATAGAACTTCATCACCTTTGACTTCCATGGGCATGGCTACTCCGGTAAAGCACACTGAAAGACTGTTGATGTCTCCTCCTTATCTTGTATCTTTTGTCTTTGCTGGCATCAGTCAGAAGAGAGAGGACTAGCTATTGAGGGTTTCAGGAGAACCAGAGCAAAGGCAGTTTGGGGGAGCACTGTGCCCAGGACGAAGCATTGGGCTGAGGCAACACAAAGCTCTCATCCCATTAAGCAGGGTTAAGATGGAGATTTTCACTCCTGATCACACCTTGGTCTGCCTTCTTTTATGTTCTTATTTTTTTTCTCGCTTCTTAACTTCTTTTCCGCTTTCTTAGGAGAAATATTTTGCTTATTAAGGATAGTATGAATAAATGTTTAATCATCATCCCCTTATTATACTGTACATAATGCTGGTCTAGCATTTTCTAACTTGATAAATGTATTACATTTACTTGTAAATTAAGGATATTCGTATTACAGATGGGTGTGCCATGAAAGGAATAAAATTTATGCTTAATACCATAAAGTCTTACAGGATATGCATGGCGACCCTTCCACCCCCCCCCCCCCCCCCCCCCCCCCCCACTTTTTGAGGTAGTCTCAATTTCCAGATTTAGTGTTCACCATTTTGTAGCACTGAAGGGCAAAAATAGATCAGGATAAATGAGCAACTGATGTTAACTCATTTGCTGGTGGCTGCTCAATCTTTTTCTTCTTCCAACACCTTGAGATACCCTCCCCCCCGCTGGGGGATAAGGGGGAATCAGCCTGAGGAATCCAAAGGCAATAGGAATTTTCAGATCCCTTAATAACACCCCAGTTCTTGTCAGGAGGTCTTCCATTTGGACACAATTTAGGAGAAAAGTTGGGAATTCAATAATTTTCAGTTTGTGGGCTCTCCAGTTTCGGTTTTATCTCTGATCTCCTTAAGCAGTACACTCCTCCAACAATTTATTGCCTTTTAAGGCCATGAATTCAGAGAGCTGACAGTGAATCTGGACAAGTTCTAATATGCCCTGTGCCAACTGTAATTTAGCTGGTCCTTTGAGAGCACAAGTTTTTATTACCATAAATCTTCTGCTTCCAGGCGTCTCCCTGCTGACAACGGTGTCCAATTTTGAATCCCGACATCTTCATTTCAAAAGCCCGCAAATGAAACCACAAAGGTCAGGTTTCACTGTAATTGTGGGCGACCGTGAAAAAAAAGGACCCCAGTCCTCAGGACGGAGCTGCCACCCACGACTTGCTTTGGTGAGCATGGGGCTTTGGCAGAATGTCACCGTGCAATTCAGGTGAATGATTACACCTGGCACTTGGATCATCAGGAAATATTTGGTCATATTTCAGTGTCTGACTTTGTCACTACACAAGGAGAGACAGATTTTAAATCAGAGGACTCTGATTTAGCATACATGAACACTGCGTACTTCCTACTTTTGGAATGTCCTTTATTCCTCCTTTATGTAACTGATGGCTCCCCACTTTCAGATCTTATCTCAGGCAACACAAGCAACTGTACATGGCTGGCCTTTTGGTACCCTGCGTCTACCTGCAAAAACAGGAAGAATAATGACGGCTTCTACATCGAAGAGTCATTGGCAAGATTAACTGACTTAGTGTGTGCCACGTACTTAAAAGGGGCGCCTGGCTCAAAGTAAATGCTCAACCATGGTGAGCTATTAGTATGACCTCTATCACTGTGATGGCCAAAGCTGTCTGAGCAAGACAGTCTATGTGATTCATTTGTATTTTCCTGCAGTAGCCCTATGAGTTCGGCACAACTGTTATTTCTCTTCTACAGTGGAGGAAACTGAAGTTAGAACGGTAACTCGTTCAAGGTCACAGACTAAGTCAATGATGCACCCAGAATTTGCATCCAAGGGCTCAGACTCCAGAGTCCAGACCCATCGACAAAGCCATGGTGACAGAGCTAGGAAGTGGATACTGTCAGGGCCTGGCCCTTGTTCCGTCTCTTATTACTTACAGCACACTGGCCCGACATCAAACTCTCAGCATCTACATTTTGTTGCTTGAGGACTCTGTGGCCTCCAGATCCTACTTTACCCCTCAGGTGGAAGACAGATGTCAGGGAATTGGCATCCCTGGAGCAGCTGTCAATGATTGCTGTGGGTCTGTGGATAAATGCCCCAGCTTCCTCGTCCCTGCGTGGGATAACAGCATCCTTCTGCTCCCTGACTCACTTCTTCTTCTACTTCTTCTTTTTTTTAAAGATTTATTTATTTATTTCAGAGAAAGAGAAGAGCAGAGGGAGAGGGAGTGAGAAACTCAAGCAGACTTCATGCTGAGCATGGAGCCCAACAGGGGACTCGATCCCACGACCCTGAAATCATGACTTAGGCCGAAGCCAAGAGTCGGGTGCTTAACCGACTGTGCTACCCACGTGCCTCCCTGACTCATTTCTTCATTTCCTATTTTTGTTTCTTCCACATCTTTTATTCCATAACTTACACTTGACCCTTGTCCCAGAGTCTGCTTTCGGAGGAAAGCCAACTAAGATAATTTGTTACGACACTAGGATTCCGGGATTCTAAAGATGCTGAAAGTGGAAAAGAGCAAGGGAGCAGCTAGACTCAGACAAAAGGAAAAGGGTGTACCACAAAGCACTGTGTCCTGTGAGTACACAGTAAGGTTTCTTATGCTTGGCACTATTGATGTTCGGGGCCAGATATATTTTAGGGGGCTGTCCTGTGCATTGTAGGAAGTTGGGCAGCACCTCTAGCCTCTACCCAATAGAAGTCAGTAGGATCACTCATTATGACAACCCAAAATGTCTCCAGATGTTGCAAATGCCCCCTTTAGCAGGGCTGAAAAGTCAATCCCAGTTGAGTCAATCCCTGAGTTAGAGAAATGAGACTCATTTTTTGGAGCTTGATTGACATACTGACTCAGCAGGTATGAACTAATTCAAGAGGATTATGATGATATTAACATTACTGAGTGCCCACGTGTGAGACATTCTACTTGTTGCTCTATATATGTGCCTCCTTTGATTCTCACAGCTTTTTACTGTTTATTTTTAAAAAGATTTCATTTATTTGAGTGAGTGAGCGAGAGAGTGAGTGAGCTCATGCACAGGGTTTGGGGAGAGATAGAGAAATACACTCCCCATTAGCAGGGAGCCCCATGTGGGGCTCGATCCCAGGACCCTGAGATCATGACCTGAGCCAAAGGTGGATGCTTAACCCACTGAGCCACCCAGGTGTCCCCATCACAGCATTTTATTGCGTCCATAATGATATGGAGGATAAGGAAAACGGGGCTGAAGGAGAGTGAGTGATTTGCTCAGTGTCATAAAACCAAAGAAGGACCCAGGGTTCAAATCCAGGTCTGTCAGCCTGCAAGTTTATGCCCCTTCAACTAAAATGCATTTGTTTATTCATGAATGTATCAGCGTACGCACTATTTATTGAGAATCAGCTGGGCATCTGGGATGGGCATTAACAGCAACTGCTATAACCCTAATGTTTCGCTTGGTATTTGGCACAGAGTTGTGGTTCAAGATTTATTTCTTACACCACAATAAGCAAAATCAAACTGCATGAAATTTTAGGGGTTACTATGAAAAATTAATTACTTTTCAGGATACCCTTTTGCTGGCAAATATTTCTATATTTCAAAAAACCTTACAAATTGACTCTTGCAATACAAGCTATTCAAAATCTGAACATTACATATTTTGGAAAGTTCTTTTTTCCCCTTATCTCTTCGATTTGAAAAATAAAGACTTCACTTTGTAAACCCAATGTGATTATGATTTTAGTGGCTGTAATGATTTTTTGTGGGGACTCATGGGAACATGAATTCTCATGTTTTCAGAACACTATTTCCTTTCTGCTTGATTTAGACAATTAGCAAGAAGACCTTAGCTGCTTATCAGATCATAGTTTCACATGACTAGAAATTAGAAAGCAGTTTCCAAGGTAACAGAAAACCAAGATGTTTTGCCCTCCAGTGTATCAGAAGTATAAAATCGGATTCTACCTGTTTTAGTTTTTGCTAAGGTCTCAAAGGCTTATAATATAAAATAAAAAATGTTATGTACTCTCACATTTCAGTGTTCCAGCGTGAGATGCTGGATTAATGCACACACATACACACACACACAGAGAATTTTGCACCCTTAGCTCAGTGTCAGGTTTGTGAGAGGACTGATGCTTGAGAGGCCAGGCAAGAGAGAGAGAGAGAGAGAGAGAGAGAGAGTTCTCTTGAACTCTGTGACATTTCCTCTTTCTTGATCCCATGATGGGGATATTCACCCCTTATAAGATAGATGATTTGCAAATGCTTTCTCCCATTAGGTTGTCTTTTCATTTTGTTGACTCTTTGCTGTGCAGAAGCTTTTTAGTTTGATATAGTTCCACTTGCTCAACTTTTTTTTTTTTTTTTTTTTTGCCTGTGCTTCAGCTGTTATATCTGAAAGAATCATGGCTAAGACCAATGTTAAGGAGCTTCTTTCTCATGCTTTTTTTCCCCCTAGGAGTTTTATGGTGTCAGGACTTATATTCAAGTTTTTAATCCATTTTGAGTCAGTATTTTTGAGTGGTGTAAGACAGGGATCTAATTTCATTCTATTGCATGTGAATATCCAGTTTCTCCAACACCATTTATCCTTTCCTTGTGTATTCTCGGCCTCCATGTCAAATATTAGTTAACCCATATATGCTTGGGTTTTCTTCTGGGCCCTTGATTCTGTTCCATTGGTCTATGTGTCTGTTTTTAATGCCAATACTATACTTTTTTTTTTTTTTTTACTATAACTTTGTAATACACTATGAAATCAGAAAGTGTGATTCCTCCAGCTTTGTTCTTCTTTCTCAGGATTGCTTGGGCCATTTAAAGTCTTTTATGGTTCCATACAAATTTTAGGATCACTTTTTCTATTTTTGTGAAAAATGCCATTGGAATTTTGACGGGGATTACATTGAATCTATACATGGCTTTGGGTAGTGTGGACATTTTAACAACATAAAGTCTTCTGATCCATGAACATGAAATATCTTTCCACTGATTTATGTTTTCTTCAATGTCTTATAATATTCACTGTAGTGATCTTTCACCCCCTTAGTTATATTTACTCCTAAGTATTCTATTCTTTCCGGTGCTGTTGTAAATGAGACTGTTTCATTTCTTTTCCAGATAGTTCATTGTTAGTGTATAGATACACACTGATTTTTGTGTGTTGATTTTGCAACCTGCAACTTTACTAAATTTATTTATTAGTTGTAACAGGTTTTCCAGTGGCATCTTTGGGGTTTTATGCATAGAAGGATCATATCATTTGCAGAGACCATTTTGCTTTTTCTTTTCTGATCTGGAGCTCCTCCCCTTGTTTTTTGGTCTTGTCGAGGTGCTCTGCCTAAGACTTCCGGCACAATGTTGAGCAAGAGTAGTGACAGTGGGCATTCCCGCCTTGCTCCTGATCTTAGGGCAAAAGCTTTCAACCTTTCCTCCATGAGTATGATGCTAGCTGTGGGTCCGTCATATATGGCCTTTATTATGTTGAGGTACATCCCTTCTATACCCAATTTGTCGAGTTTTCCTCATGAAAGGATGTTGAGTTTTGTCAAATGCTTTTTCTGCATCTATCAAGACCAGCATCTATAATCTGCTTTTCTAGTTTCATTGAGATACCACTGACACATAATACTGTGTGTGAGGCACACAACATGATTTTATGCATGTATAGATTGCAAAATGATTACCACATTCAGGTTAGTTAACACACTCATCATCTCTCATGGTTACAATTTGTGTGTGTGTGTGTGTGTGTGTGGTGAAAACTTTAAGAAATCTACTCTCTTAGCAACTTTCAAATATACAATACAGTATTGTTGACTGTAGGCCCCATGCCTTACTTATTATGGAATATATTAATCTCATTAAGTGGAAGTTTGTGCCCTTTGACTACCTTCACCCACTTCTCCCAAGCCCCATTTCCCACTCCTGGCAACCACTGATCGGTTCTGTTTCTCTGAGTTCGAGTTTTCTTACAGACCACATTGAAGCGAGACCACGTTGTCACAAAGGGGCACCTACTTTTTTTTTTTTAAGATTTTATTTATTTATTTATTTGACAGACAGAGATCACAAGTAGGCAGAGAGGCAGGCAGAGAGAGAGGAAGGGAAGCAAGCTCCCTGCCGAGCAGAGAGCCCGATGCGGGACCTGATCCCAGGACCCTGAGATCATAACCTGAGCTGAGCAGCGGCTTAACCCACTGAGCCACCCAGGCGCCCCAGGGCATCTATTTTTTTAACAGGTTCCCACGTGATGGCAATGCTCCTGGTGTGGGTGGGGACCACACTTAAAGTCATAAATTTCGAGCTACCAAATATTGTGAACGTGCACAGTTTTTTAGAGGAGGCGATTCACAGTTGCCATCAGGCTCAAGCAGTCTGTGACATGAAAAACATCAAGAACCACTGCCTTAAAGAAATCAAGCTATAAGCAGCTGAGTTAAGAAGCCTTCATGAGATTTGAAAATACAAATTTGAAAAGAGACTAATACAGACACTCATGATGGAAACCAAAGGGAGGCTCTTAATTTGAGGGAAGGACAAAGGCTGTTCTCTGTAATGTTCCCTTTCTCTTGAGGTTGTGGAGAGAGGGATGGGGAGTGGTTTTCTTTATTTCTCTGGCCCGTTTTAAGCTCAGTGCCTCTGTGCTGTTGATTGGGCCCTCTGGAATTTTCTGGTTCTTCTGCTGCTCCCCCGCCATTTTCAGAGAGCAAGATAAGGAGATGGAAATGAAATAAAACACAAAACCTTCTGGGACAGAATGACCACCAGGGGTTGCTTTAAAACACAGATTCCCCAGGCCCCAAGCTAGAGCCTAGGAATCAGCATATGTAAAAAAACACCTCACGGGTCTTTGATGTGGCCCTCCCCAACCAGGTTGTGAGAAACCCTGGCCTATTATTTTCCAAGTGTTATTCTGCTTGAAGAAAACAAATTAAATCTCTAGGTGCATCACAAATCTAATTTCTCAGCTACCTGTGGTTATGAAAGCTAGGCATCTCTCTTTTCTTATTACACTTCCAGCTAGGGTCATTTCCTCCTAAGATTCGAACTCCCCTGTGCCCTGAGGTTAAGTCGGAGCATTTCTCCTTATTTGGCTTCCTAATTGCAGGGAAGAGCTACTCGGCTGTGTTTTGCAATCTCTCCGTACCCTGGAGGTGCGCCATCTCAGTGGTGGACCTAGTACTTTCTCTTTGCAACATGTTTTGTAACGTCAGTAAACTTTATAAAGTGCTTCAGGAGCTCTTTGGACCGGAGGCATTGCATAAAGAGATTATCAAACAGAATGGCGTCCACATTGCAGGCAGGTGGCGAGACATTTTCTCTCCTGCCCTCCTACCTGCCCCAGCCCCGGGAAGAATTTGAGCACAGATCTGCTGGGAAGCCTTTGCAGAGAAAGGCTGAGCTGTCCGAAGGGTAAAGTTGATAGCATGAGCTGGTAACAGCTGCAGGCTGGAGGAAGCCTCGTGGGATGAGCTAGCTTGAGATGCTGGATGCTAAGCTTTGAGCAGGAAAATCTATGGACTGAGGATGTAATAATATCACCATTTACTGAGCATCTACTATAGGTCAGGCGCTAAACTAGGAATCTGCCTATATACCTTTTCTTATTCCATACTCATTGCAATGCTGTGAGGAAAGTCATTTTTAATCTCCATACCACAAAAAGGGAAACTGATGCTCAAGGCAATGTGGTGAATTCGCTCCCTATAATACAACTGCTAAGTGGAAAATCTCGGATTCAAAACTGTGTTCGTTCCACCACAAATGGCTTCTCGCCACCAGTCAGTTCTGCCTCCATTCGTATCTGGGGTAAATGGACAGAGGAAGATGATAGAAGATGTGTAAGGCTGATGCTTCATCCCCCCCCCACACAAACCCCTTTCTGGCCCATTTTTTTTGGTGGGGGTACAGAAGGCAACCGAGGACAAAGCATAAGCTGACAGCTTGCAAACCCGCGCCGCCGGCCCG
>NC_081575.1:113973685-114013827 GCF_022355385.1 Mustela nigripes | reverse complement strand
CCCCACCCAGGGGATATATGTGACATTCCTCAGGCATTCCGGGCTGCCCTCAAGGAAGAACAAATATCGAACTTGTAGAGATCACAATCTTGCAAGACCCGAGTCTCCCTCAGTTTACAAATGTCCTAGTGATTTACAAGGAAGAAGCTTTCTTATCAACAGCCTAACTTCCAGAGACCCATAACTCAGTTCCTGAAGCCCTAACATCATCCGCCCCTCCATAAAATTGAGGGAGGCTGAGGCAGAGGGAAATGTCAATAAAGCTGAATTTCCTCTATACCTAAAGCTCATTGACAAGGACATGTGATAGCAGGAGTGTGATATTCCTCCGGGAAGCTCCCAACCATCTTACTGTTAATGCCTTACTAAAAGGAAAAACAATCTTAACTTGACAAATAGCAAAGCCTCAGGTATCCTGTGTGTCTTCTTTAATTCATGAGAGTTCTTTCAAAACCATGACCATCGTATATAATCAGGCCCCTCCCCAACCCCGGGTAGCAGCTCTTTCTGCCCACGGGTCCTTGTTCCTGTGCTTTAATAAACCACCACTGTGCACCAGAGATGTCTCAGGAATTCTTTCCTGGCCATTGGCTCTGGACTCCACCCCACCGAACCTCACCTATATTCCCAAACCACATCATTTATGCCAAGTTTCGGGATATTGCTGCTGTGACAAAGGCACTACTTCTTTTAGGTCGCACAGGAAAAATATTTCCATTTCTGCTGAAGCAAAAATCTAATTTGGTAGTAAATAGATGAGGACACTATTTTGAAAATCACAACTCAAGATATTTTTTTTATTTCTTTGTCGATGTTTCTCCCCTCCCACTATCTTATGAGTCATAAGGTTTAGGGCTGGGGAAAGAACGGGAGGAATCAAAGACTGTCCATAAGAAAGGGGGAAATGAACAAAAGGGGCTTCTATTCCACTGGGACAGGAAGTTTTTTGGCTTCGGGAAAAAGATCCAAGGAAAGAGAAAGACATTTAAGAGATCAGATACCAGCGTCCTTACTTCTTCCCATGTTAATGGCTGAATCCCAAGAGGAGAAGATGCACCAGTAAAACACTCCCCAAGGTTTGATGGGTGATGCCCAAAAGAGGGGGGCTCATGTCCTATCCTCCTCTCTAAGACTCTGGGAAGAAAGCTCACAAGGCACTCCGCAGGCGTACAATACTCACTGGAACTCAATGTTCCAGAAGATGACCTAGGTTTTATTGAGTTCATCTCTTTGAAATGTGCCATAGGCTTCTGATCTAATCACTTTCGACAGCTTTTAATTTAGTTTTGTCAGTACAAAGAGTCCTCTTTACCAACCAGATTTGGGAAACACATCCATGATTTCTTCTCTTACTCTTTTTGTTTGAGTAGCCTAACCCAAGGAGTCGAATTTCAAAAAAGGCCAGAAGAACAAGACCTCTACTGTGGATGCTGAAACCTGTGAGCCCTTACATGCCGAAGGGTAGAAGTGGTCCCTCACTGCCTGCTCTATTCCTGACAATACCGCATGGATATGAGCCATGGCATTAACACTATGTGTTCCTAGTAATGACACCCAAAGAGAGGGCAGGCTGAGATGGCAGTGTCTCTTAGGGAGTAAGTACTTCTTTATTTGAATTCATTCATGCACATGGGATGACCTTATCTTAAGGAAATGGCGTCAAATATTGCAGTTGTTGCATGTACTGAAAGTACACGATGACCCAAGCATGTTTGGAGCTGCCTGATTTTATTATGGTGGTTCCTTGATATCATCACTATGTCCGTCCTGGCTATCAGCTTTAACATTTGTTGAGGTGATTGCAAGGGAACTTCAATTTGTTCATGGTTTCTAGTGTCCATGTCCTTCAGTAGCACCCTGCCCCATCTGGGCTTAACTTTTTGTCTTGTCTTGGCCAATGGGAAAACAGCGTATGTGACACGGAGCAAAGACGTGGAAAGTACTTGTATATTGGGGCTTGTCTTCTTGGTGCTCTTGGAATCTTACCACCAAGCCCAGGCTAGCCTACTGGAGGATGAGATACCATGTGGAAAAAAACTGGTAGTGAGCCAGCCCCAGGCAGCTGGGTAGCTGGTTATAGCTACATGTGTGAGTCCCAACCAAGGTCGACCAGGGTAGCTCAAATCAGAACCACCTAGTTAAGTCCAATCTAAATTGATGATACCCAGATTCATGAGATCAATAAACAGTTGTACCCTTAAGCCACTATATGTTTAGGTGGTTTGTTATGCAACTGAATCAATACAGGTATCAAGCACATGATTTGGTCAGTCTACTCAAAATGGTTTGGGGTTGGGGGATGACCTCATGAAGGGCAGATGAATTAAACAATGCAAATTTATTAATATATTAAGAAGCAAGACTGATAGGTAGACAGGATGATTATCAGTGCATTTTCTCCTTTAGGAGAATTGCAGCCTTGATTGCAAAAATATCAGCCTTAGGGAGACAACTGCTTGATTTGAGAGCTAGCTTACTGCGTCCACGTCTACTCTCATTGTATAGTACATTTACAAAAGGGAGAGGGAGAGAGATCTACCATGTTCAGGTGCGATGAGCCTCATCTTCCCTGGAGAGGTTGGAGTTATATATATGCAGATTTTCCCACTTTGGGGTCCCCTTCCCTAGAATCCATGAGAACGGCACTGAATATGTCTCTCTGAAGTCACAGGTTACTTGACTTATACTTGGAAATTATGATATTTTACAAATCAGCTTTTATTATAGTTTATTTCCATGGCCTTTCATGTTTAAGGTCTTTAATCCTATATATTTTAATGTTATGGGAGGAATGGATTGGGTTGAGATGGACAGTTGATGGACAGGCTACTGTACTGGTCCAGACAAGGGAAATGATTATTAAGATTAAGCTGTTGGCTGTGCAGATGGAGAGAAGTAGATGGATTTGAGTTTGGAGGTTGGGCAGTCAGGACTGGATGAAGTTGGGGGAAAAGGGAGGGATCAAGGGTGGTACCTAGTTTTAGGATGGAGCAGTTTGGTGATGCCATTTGCCATATGAGATAAATACCTTTTATCTTTGTTGTTGTTGTTGTCCTATGGAAAAACACGGACACAGAGGCATTAATCAGGATGATTTGGGCACAGTTTTGGCACCACCAAACCCTTAATAAGTGTCAGGATTTTATTTTCATTGCCTAGTCATGGAGCTAGTCTGACTCCAAAGTCTATACTCCAAGCCAGTGCTGCTCAAAGTTTACTGTGCTTATGAATCACCTGCATACCTTGTTAACATGCAGATTCTGATTTGGCCTACAGTAGGCCTTTCAATTCTTTATTTCTCATAAGGTTCCAAGTGGTGTCAGCACTGCTAGTCCACAAACCATTCCTTGAGGGACAGGGAATGGGAACATTTACGTGAACAAGGGATTGCTATACACTTTAATGATAGTAACGATAACTCTTTGTCAGCCATAAGAGCTGAACACTTACAGAGTGTGGGTAAAGTCTGATCCACAGCTACTCGAGCTTGTCTTTGAGGTTTCAGTTCTAAACTGTTCATGTAAGCAGTTGGGTTGGTTCCTGGAAGAGAAGAGGCAGGTTATGAAGAAGTCTCATGCAAAGAGACTAGAACACCCAAATGGGTGCTGATTAATTTGTTTTGATTTTGTGTATCCAAAGCTAGGGCTTGTAGCCTTTTCGGTGAAACTGAAATGTTCAGACAAGAATTAACCTTAATCTTCTAAGAAGAAACAGAATAGTTTTCTTTGGAGCAAAGTATAGCACAACTTCCCTGGGCATTCCAATGGAGACCTAGGGCAGCCTTGTAGAGAATGTCCTTGAAATGCAAGTGACTGAATGACATTTGATATTCTTTAATGCATAAAGACTCACCCCTCTTTAAGAAGCTATCTCCAGTAGTTGACAGAAGATAAAGAGCTACAGAAGCTACCGCAGGCTGTCAGAAAATATCCAACTACATTAGTACAGGATCAGTCGGCTTGCGCAACAATTTAACCCAGGATGCTGTTGACAGATTTCTTAAGCAGCTCCATCAAACTGCATGCAACCTGACAGCATTTTTAAGTACTGAGCCCACATTTTTTGTCAAAGAGAAACATTTTAAGCTGATTTCTCTCGGGCGGGGGGTGTCAAGGTGTAAAATAGCTTTCATGGGCTGTCAGAGGAATCATGGTGAGTTAGCATCAGAAGTGATTTTGATCACCAAACTTCAGGGCTGGAAAAAATGGAGAATCCATAGAAGTCACAAAATCTCAGAGCTGGGAGGAACTGAACAATGGAGAAAGGTGGGACTCAAAGAGGCGAAACGACTCAGAGTAAGTCACACAACTAGTGAATGACCATCCTGACTATTGCTTCCTGACACAACTGATCGACTTAACACTAATCATTTTGTTAAACCCTACGAACTGGAATTTTGCAGAGCCCACATTGTCCATGGCGGGATTTTTATTTATTTTTTATTTTTAAAAAGATTTTATTTATTTATTTGAGAGAGACCACAAGTAGGCAGAGAGGCAGGCAGAGGGGGAGGGGGAAGCAGGCTCCCCTACTGAGCAGGAAGCTGGTCTCCATCTCCAGACCTTGAGATCACAGTCTGAGCCAAAGGCAGATGCTTGACCCACTGATCCACCCAGGCGGCCCTCCATGGAGGGATTTATTAAAGCACTAGGGGGATAAGGTAAGAAGCGATCCTCCACGTACAGACAGAAGGCTTTGGCCATCTTCTGTCTTCGAAAAAAAAGCTTTAGAAGCATTCCATATTCCACAAATAGGAGACTCCTGACATTATCTCCCCTCTTCCCAGGAGAGTTTAAATCAGATGAAGAAATTTCTTTCTTCTGAAGGTTAACATGAGCTAAAAGGTGCTCATGAGAAAGAAGGAAAGATGGTCCTTGCTTCATGAGGGTTCCTACCTAAAGAGTTTTTGTTTTAAGGGATGACAAAGGTATGTTGCATACAATAATCATATAAGAAAATTATTTAATTTGTATGCCTTTGATCTTCTCTGATTTTAGTTGTTTTTCTGAAGTTCTATAGTAAAATTCCTATAGAAAAATACTGAGTCCTCTTTTACATTACCTAAGGAAAGAAGGGTATTGGCTCCTACGTAGGCGACAATAGCCAGGACCCTCCCTTGCAGGACTCGGGCACAACACCCAGCATGGCACTCAAGGCCACTAATGATCTGGCTCCTGCCCCCCTGACACACACCTACTATTTAGCCATGGGAAACCCTATTTCTTTTCAAAATGCATCTTCCTTTCCCCTACCTCTGTTTCTTTGCACTTGCCCTTCAATCTGCCTGGAACAGCCAAGACCCCCTCCCTTCTACACTAACGTTTGCTCATCTGGTTAGAACAGGTCAGGGTCTCCTCCTCTGTGAAGGCACTTGCAGGGTCTGTGGTCAGAAGCAGTGGCTCTGTCTTCTTGCTATTTAGAGCACTCTGATCTTACTTGAGCCAGAGGGTCCTGTAATGACTCATTTCCATGTGTGTCTCTCCACAATGATGGGCAGGCCCAGGCTGCTTGTGAGTCGCCAGGAGAGCTCCAGAAAAACTACTGCTCTCCTGGCCTACACCCCTAGAGATTCTGATTTGAAAGGCATAGGGTGGGCTGAGGGTCACTAGGACCCCTTTATGCAGCAGCTCCCCTAGGTGATTCTTTTTTAAATTTTTTATTTTTTATAAACATAATATTTTTATCCCCAGGGGTACAGGTCTGTGAATCGCCAGGTTTACACACTTCACAGCACTCACCAAAGCACATACCCTCCCCAGTGTCCATAACCCCCCCCCCCTTCTCCCCAACCCCCTCCCCCCAGCAACCCTCAGTTTGTTTTGTGAGATTAAGAGTCACTTATGGTTTGTCTCCCTCCCAATCCCATCTTGTTTCATTTATTCTTCTCACCCCTAGGTGATTCTAATGTGTAGCCAGCAATGAGGAATACTGTGATTAGAAGGTCAGCTCTTTGCAGACCTTAGGCTTATTTGTTTTTTTCGTTATCCCCCCCAAGTGCTCAGACAGTGCCTCCAAATGAACTTAGGTGAACTCAGAAAGTGAAGCCAGTCAAAATTGGCCCCTCTCAACACACAATTGCTTACTTCATTGAATGATCCATGTTTCAAAGGGGATTTAAGTCCAAGGAATAGGGGGAGACACGTACGCAAACTTCATAGAGGAAAATGGGGCCAACGTTTATATCTTCCCGCGATATGACTGCTGGCATCCAAATACACTATTTAAAAAGTAAACCTACAAGGAAGCTGCCTAGAGAGTCATTGGTTTGCCACTAAGGACGGCAGAAGTGTGAGGCGGTACCGTTTAGTGAAAGGCCAATAGAGTATTACCCCCACCTTAAGCATCCTTGTTAATGAGATTTAGGTTTAGAAGAAATTTAACTTTATTTACTTTTCCTTCAACCTCCGCCTCCTTCGGTTTTTCATGGAGGGGAGGGTGACATTAGGGCTATCGATAAGGTAACTTCTTTGTTGTAAATCTCAAGGACATTTGCAAACCAAGGGAGACTCCTACCTTGCAGGACTGTGATCTCTGCAAGTTAACTATTTATCGTTTTATGGCAGTCCGGGGTGCCTGAGGGATGCTACACTTATGGAGGGGAGCGGGCGAGGGGGGGGTGCCAGGCGCCAGCTTTTGCTTTGTCCTCAGCCAGCCTCCTGCTCCTTCATTTAGTTTTTTGAATCCCTCATGAAACCCATTCCTGGAAGAGCTGCGTCCCACTCCCAGCAATGTCACTTACTAGTTCTGTGATTTGCTCAAGGTACTTCACCTGTCTGTCCTCATTTTTCCCATCTGCAAAGTGGGATGCTGATGTCATTACTGGTAACTGGCTTCCGAGGATTATCGTGATGATTCAGTAAATTAACATACATAAAGCACCTAAAACAATATTTGGTATATAATAAACTCCCAGTGGAATGTTAGCTCCTTTTATTATTGTTATTATTATTGTTGTTGTTGTTGATGTTATTTCTAGGGGAGGTAGAGGCTTTGCTGAAGCTGACGAGTGAAGCCAGTTACCCAGCAGAGAAATAGATAAATGCAGTCTTACTGTTGTCCTCGACTCTGTTATCTAGTATCCTTGATCTAACATGTTAGAAGGAGTGATGCCTTTTATCTTTAAAGTATAAATGAAAAAGAGTTTGGGAGATGCCTTGGGGCACCTTGTCCATTCAACTAGAGAATGACCAATGATGGCGTTCAGCTTTTCAAAGGGAAGCCTCAAGTGCATCGTTTAAGCACAACTGGCTTGGGGGCTTCGGCCCAGAATATCCTTGCTTCCCTACAGTCCCGCTGGGGGCAATTTCAGGTTTAAAGTCATATATATATATATCTCCTTCTCTATCAGTTGTTTTTCTTAGGCAATGCTGGGAACCTAGCACATATTTCCGTTAAAGTCATTTCCTTCAGAAATGCTATTGATTCACAGAAAATATATTTTATGACATCTTCTCTGAACTTCTTACATGACTTTGGAGAAGTAACCCTTTGCCACTACGTGGTTCTATCTAATGGAGAATACAGAGAATATGGCATGTCAGACAGAAATCACAGCACCTCTGGGTTCAATCTCAGCATGAAAACCACATTTTTGTTTTCTTTTTCTTTTTAAGATTTTATTTATTTATTTGAATAAGAGTGAGAGCTAGAAACAGAGAGAGAGAGAGAGAGAGAGAGCACACAGAGGGAGAGGGAAAGAGAGAAACACACTTCCCTCTGGGCAGGGGGCCTCGACACGGGCTTGATCTCAGGACTCTGGGATCATGATCTGAGCTGACGGCAGATGCTTAACCAACTGAGCCCCACAGGCCCTGAAAACCACATTTTCAATCGATAGGCCTAATTTAATTCATTAAGAAAATAAAGATATTTTATAGATTTAATATTTTGGCATAGGAATCCCTCAGAATGTGGCTGTACTTGGAGACAGAGCCTTTAAAGAGGTAAATGAAAGCGAGGCCATTGGGGTGGGTGCTAAGCCAGGCTGACAGGTGTTTTTAAAAGAAAAGTAGATTAGGACGCACAGAGAGACATCAGCAGGAACACCTCTGGATAATCACGTGAAGAGGTAGCAAGAGGTTGCCACCCACAAGCCAAGGAGAGAGCCCTCAGAAGAAACCAACTCTGCCAGCACCTTGGATTTCCAGCCTTCAGAAGTGTGAGGAATGGAAATTTCTAGCCGGATTTTGTTACGACAACCTTAGTGAATCCTCCCCTTGTCCCAGTTCTGATCCCAAGGTATTGGATCAGCACTATTCTGGTCTGTTCTTTCGCTTTCTGGATGGATATTGCCGGCAACGGGCGCAAGGGTGATCACTCTTTGGTCCACCCAGCCCCAGGTGTGCAAAGCATCATTTACGCAAGCATGTCATATCCAGAGTAGTCTCAGCCTCCCACAGGGCTGAGCCCTTGTGTAATGTTGCGGCCTCTTCTGACCCAGCGCCCTTGTCCCCTCCTCCAGAGCAGGGCAAGGTCTCTGCCATGACTATTAAATCAGATCAAGAGTTTATTTCTCATTGGTTCACTCTGTAAAATTCATTTGAGAGACCTCGGCTCTAACTACTGCAGCTTTACTGCTTGTCTTGCTTAAGACGACAAATTTTAGCCATGCTGGCAAGTAAATCATTTTTGTGGCCACATTATGCTGACTAATACAACATAATCTCAAATTAATTTATTCAAAAAAGAGTACATTCCCAGCCCAAGCATATTCAGCATGTTCACAGCTTTCCTGTTTCCAATGGGAGATCATCAAAGCATCTATTAGGACTTTTCCATAAGTCCTACAACTATATATGCGACTTCTTCTTTTTTTAATTAAAAAAATAAAAAAATAAAGACTTTATTTATTTATTTGACAGACAGAGATCACAAGTAGGCAGAGAGGCAGAGAGAGAGAGAGGAGGAAGCAGGCTCCGTGCTGAGCAGAGAGCCTGACGCGGGGCTCAATCCCAAGACCCTGAGATCATGACCTGAGCCGAAGGCAGAGGCTTTAACCCACTGAGCCACCCAGGCGCCCCAAATTTTTAAAAAAATTTTTTAAAAATTTTACTTATTTATTTGCGAGAGAGAATGAGAGGGAGAGAGAGAGCATGAGATGGGGGAGGGTCAGAGGGAGAAGCAGACTCCCTGCTGAGCCGGGAGCCCAATGTGGGACTTGATCCCGGGACTCTAGGATCATGACCTGAACCAAAGGCAGTCATGTAACCAACTGAGCCACCCAGGCGCCCTATGCAACTTACTCTTGAGAAGATTCCCTATAAATTAGCTGATGCTTGTTTTCCTTTCCTCAACTTCCATGGACAAATAATTAAAACCAGTTAACAATTACAATAACAACACTTAGAATGATATATAACAAACACTGAACATTTCCTTGGGTGGGACATTGTGGTACACAGTTACTCCTGTATTGCTCATTCATTACTTAAAAAAAATCTTTATGCATTAGTTGCTGTCAATATCTTCATTCTGCAAATGAGGAAACAGAAATGTACAGAGGTTGCCAAAACTTGCTATAGGACTTTATGGAATAAAAGACAAAGTTCACACAGCGTTTTTATCTCTTGTCTATGTTACCATCAGAATTTTTTGTTTGTTTTGAGAGAGAGAGAGAAAGAGAGGGAGACTGAATGGAGGGAAAGGGCAAAGGGAGAGGGAGAGGAAGAATCTCACGCAGGACGCAGGACGCAGGCTCCACACCCAGTGCAAAGCCCAGGGGGGCGCTTAATCTCACAACCCTGAGCTCATGACCTGAGCCGAAATCAAGAGTTGGACGCTTAACTGACTGAGCTACCCAGGCGGCCCCATCGGTATTTAATATATTTTATTTTTAATAACAAAAAGTGTTTATAAAATCTGCACATATCTGGGGAACAGTGTGATGCAATGAGGGGAAAAACATACTCTTTAGAACCAGACATGGTTGGCTTAAAATCTTGGCTCGGCTCTTGACTAATTCTATGACCTTGGAAAAATTACTGCACTTAGCTAAGCAACAGTAGATTCAACTATCAGTGTGGTTCTTATGATACCTCTCATAGTAGGGACATATATTTTGGCTGCTTTGGGGTAGATCTTAGGAGCTGAATTACTGGGAGGGAGGTATGTTAAAAATTTATATTTATCTTTTTAAGATACTACCATCCCATTTTCCAAAATGGCAGTGTTATTTTAAATTCCCATCAGCAGTGTATGAGTTCCTGTTTCTTGACATTTGTTATGGTCTGCTGTATTGATTACAGCTGTTCGAGCCATTGTAGTGGGTATGCAGTGGTGTCTCATGGTGATGTGAATTGAATTTGCTTTCCCTTAATGACCAATAGTGATGAGCATCTTTTCATGTTCTTAATATTCATTTGTGTATTTCCTTTGCTAAAATGTCTATTCAGATCTTTTGCCAATGTTTTAATTGGGTTGTTTGTCTTATTGATTTGTAAGAGTTCTTTGTAGCTTCTGGATAAAAGTCTGCTGGAATCCTTTTGCATTAGTTCTGAATTTTCCAACATCAAGTGCACCACACTATGCAGAATATCTAACAAGTATTTGACAAGAATGACTCTGACAATGCTATTCGATTCAGTTTAGTTGAACAGATTGTTATTGAGTTGTGACTATGTGGTAAGCATATTCTAGGCACTGGAGATTCAGTAGAGAACATAACAGACAAAATCTCTGCTCTCCGAGAAATGAGGGGTCGTCATTAATGGTTGCATGGCTGTAGGGTACAAAAGACTGGAATTTGTGCTGGACAGTCCCCTTTGAGGCTCAGGCTCTCGGCTCCTACTCTCTACAGCCTGGGCACAAGTGTAGTGAAACATGCTGAACTTCTGTTCAAGTATCTCATTCCTAACATGGCTCAAATTGCTTTGATCACATTTGGCATCATGGAAATCCTCAATTCCAGGAGTTCTCCATATTTCAAAGTGAAAACTGGCATGGAGTACAACTATACTTAGTTCGGTTAATCCTATAGAAGATACTGTTTTTTACATGCCATATATATACAACCCTGAATTTTCCTTAAAAGGCTTAACCTCTGCCAGAAACTTACAAGCTGGGTCATAGTTCTCTCTTTCTCTAACACAACACTCTCCTTTTCTATTTTTCCATATTGTTGGCCTAAAACCCCTTCCTCAGAAGTGCTGGGGACCAATCTCACCAGATCTATAGGTAGGGAATTCGATTCCGTATCTTTAGGAAGTAGGCTACTGAAAGATCAATGGAGTCAGTTGCCTTGATGTCAAAGGAATTTCTCTGCGATGGCAGAGAGGCGGGGAACCCTTTGATTACAATGCGTCCCCAGCCTGCCCTTCCATTAGCAGCGGTCCCAGCAGGCATTTCTGGTGATGGCGGCTCCCCGCCATCTCAGCTCACAGCAGCATCCGGGAACAGCTCCTCCTCGTGGATGCAGCTTTCTCAATGGCGGCTCCCAGCTGCTTCTGCTGCCTGCTCTCTGGAGTTCTACCCTCCAGGACCACTTCTGGCAACTCTCTCCACAAAAGTTCACTGTTGAGCCTCTTCTGCTCTTTCAAAATGTGCTTTACACAGAGCTGTTTTTAGGAGGAGAGCTGGCTGTTACATCCCAGGTGGCCACGAATGGAGCTGCTCCCTCTGGCTGTGCTGTGACCTTTCTGCTTTTTTCCTGCTCCCGGCCTCCCGGGAGGCCATGGACTAGGTGGAGAGGCAGCATCCTCATGGAGCTGGAGGCACAGAATTTGGTAGCCGGCGGACCTATGGCCTGAGGCAGGCTTTGCCTCTTCTTAACCACATGACCTTAGGCAAGTGACTTAATCTTCATAGTCCTCAGTTTCCTTTTCTATAAAATGGGGGTGGGGATACATCTTCCTATCTCCTGGGTTACTTTGAGGAGTCAAGGAAAAGCAAATAATAATATCATAGTAGCTAATATTTACTGAGTTCTGAAAATGGGCCAGCTACTATGATATTTGACGCCGAATAAATACTGCTTGAATAACCAAACAATGGAAGGGACTCACAAACAGCCCTAAGTTCTTCACCTGCGGTTTAAGGCCATCCTAGAAAATTGGCAGAAGCAACAACTGCTTGCTCTTTCCAGAACACTGCCATGTCTTTACTCCCACCTTTCCCATTTGGATAGCTGGAGTGCTCTTCTTCCCTCCTTCACGGGGGGACCACTCAGCTTTCAGATCTACCTTAAATGTCATATATCATGTACGACATATGTCCCCAGCCTTCCCCATGTGCATTTATCTAATATTTCCCCCCCTGTATTGCATTATAATATTTGCTTGTCTTCTTTACCAGACTTAGAATTCTTGAGACAGAAATTTTGCCTTATCTATCTAAACACTTTCCTGCCAGCATGTACTCAGTGTAGAAAGTTATTTGAGATATTTTGGGTTTTTTTTTTTTTTTGGTATATGTATTATATGTTCAAAATCTTGTGTTTTATATTTACAGCACATCTCAGTTTGGATTAGCCACATTTCAAGGGCTTGGTAGACACATGTAGCGAATAGATACTGGATTGGACAGCTCCATCTCCCATATTCTCCTGGCCTTTGTGCACATCAATTATAGCACTTAAAACAGATTATATTGGAAAACAGCATGGAGGTTCCTCAAAATGTTGAAAATAGAACTTCCCTATGACCCAGCAATTGCACTACTGGGTATTTACCCTAAAGATACAAACGTAGTGATCCAAAGGGGCACGTGCACCCGAATGTTTATAGCAGCAATGTCCACAATAGCCAAACTATGGAAAGAACCTAGATGTCCATCAACAGATGAATGGATCAAGAAGATGTGGTATATATACACAATGGAGTACTATGCAGCCATCAAAAGAAATGAAATCTTGCCATTTGCGACAACATGGATGGAACTAGAGCGTATCATGCTTAGCGAAATAAGTCAAGCGGAGAAAAACAACTATCATATGATCTCCCTGATATGAGGAAGTGGTGATGCAACATGGGGGCTTAAGTGGGTAGGAGAAGAATCAATGAAACAAGATGGGATTGGGAGGGAGACAAACCATAAGTGCCTCTTAATCTCACAAAACAAACTGAGGGTTGCTGGGGGGAGGGGGTGGGGAAAAGGGGGGGTGGGGTTATGGACATTGGGGAGGGTATGTGCTTTGGTGAGTGCTGTGAAGTGTGTAAACCTGGCGATTCACAGACCTGTACCCCTGGGGATAAAAATATATGTTTATAAAAAATAAAAAATTAAAAAAATTTAGAAAACAAAGAAATATATGTTTTATATTATCATGTAAAATATGTGATTTTCCAGGATTTTGTGATGTTTATGGTACTTACCAGATCATCAAAGTTTGTAACTTGTGATTGCTTTTAAAGAAATAAAGGCTGTTTTGTTTTCTTTTCCTTAAAAAAAAAAACAGATTATATTACAAATTAACTGTTCCTGTGTCTGTTTCCTATGAGCACTTCTAGGATGAGGATTTTGCTTCGCTTGCCTTTACATCCCCATTCCCTGATGTAGTGCTCACCCTATTGCAATTTCTCAAGAAATAATTATCAAATGAAGATTACAGATATCATTTATTGGGTGACTACTAAGTGCCTGGGACTTTGTACCTGATATTTCATTTCATCTTTACAAAAGCTTGCTTGGTCATCCCCAGTTTGCCAATAATGCAATGGTGACTCAGAGAGGTGACTCAGAGAGGTTTTTTTTTTTTTTTTTTTTGAAGATTTTATTTATTTGACAGAGAGACAGAGATCACAAGTAGGCAGAGAGGCAGACAGGGAGAGGAAGGGAAGCATGTGGGGCTCGATCCCAGGACTCTGGGATCATGACCTGAGCTGAAGGCAGAGGCTTTAACCCACTGAGCCACCCAGGCGCCCCGCAACTCAGAAAGTTTAAGAGACTTCCTAAAAGTTATGAAGTTTAAAGAAGCAAACCTGGGATTTTAAGAAGAAAACTTTTGAGCAAAATTTTCTGGCTCGAAAACTGGAACACAGCTGGGGTGCTTGGGTGGCTTAGTGGGTTAGGCATCTGACTCTTGATTTTGGCTCAGGTCATGATCTGAGGGTCATGGGATCGATCTCCCCTGTTGGGCTCCATGCTGGGCATGGAGCTTGCTGGAGACTCTCTCTCTCCCTCTCCCCCTGCCCCAAATAAATAAATAAATCTTTGAAAAACTAAATTTGGAACACGGCTCTCATCAGTGCATGCGGGTTCCATCCAGCTTCATTTCTAATTGGATGATCTTTGGCGTAACATTGAACCCCTTGAGCCTCAGGTTCCTTTTTGTAAAACGAATGAACTGAAATAGCTAATGTCTAGGGTCTCTTTTAGTTTTGCTCGCTGCAATTATAACTTCTTACATATAATTGAGTCAATTTTTCTCCATATCTAAGTAGTTTCCCAGGGAATAAACTATCTCCCAAATTAGGCATACTTATGTCACTTGGTTACCTCCAAAGAGTGACTATATATTCACCTGATTTTATTGTAGGAACTGTGAATAAAAATTAAATTTTTATGAATAGAATTCTTTTTCTTTTCCATAGTGCATGAAAAAGTAAAGGCTGTTTTATTGCCATTCTTACTTGATTCTAATGCTTTAACACTGGTTTCCCCATTTAATTAATTTAAAGAACTCTAACGAACCTTGTGAGCCTATGCCTAATTTTAACAAGGACAGCATTTGTTTTCCTCTGAATATTCTCTCCCCAGTTCTCACAATCTTCCCTTCACTAGCTTACATTTAAAAACAAAGCTCAGGGGCACTATAAAAAAACCCTTACATTGAAATGAAATTAGGTGGGAAAGTCTCCCAGAGTCCCTTCCCGCCTTAACTTCATTTCCTACAAATTGTGTAATGGTGGCATTACATATTCAGGGGATTTTGGAAGTGGAACTCATAAGCAGTTGATGGTGGTGGAATGAGTCGCGCTCTACATGGTTCTAGAGCAGGGGCTGGCAAACAGCCTGAGGGCAAAATCCAGCTTGCAGCTGGTGTTGGTAAATAGTTTTATGGCACACAGCTACGCTTAGTTGTTTATGGACTGTCTACTGTTGGGGGCTATATAGAAAAATATTTATTATCTAGGCCTTGACAGGAAACGTTGGTTGACCTCTGTTTATAGAGTACATTGCTTTGGTTTGCTAAGTATCTGTGGGAACAGCCTCTGCCATGAGGTATATCAAGATTCTGAAGTGGCCTAATTCTTCAGGGGAGTTCACAAAGAGCCCAGCTGGAACCCAGGTTTGGCAAAAAAAAAAAAGTTTGAGAAGAAGAAATAGACTCTGGATTTACACTGCTGGATGAAAAAGTTACTTCACGCTGGTTGAGATACAAACGGGAAACAACGTGCTTGCAGTTTAGGAGGAGTTTAATTCTAGAATTTTCTTTCTTTCTTTTTTTTAAAGATTTATTTATTTTTAGAGAGTGAGAGTGCATGTGTGAGCAGGGGGAGGGGCAGAGGGAGAGAATCTTTTAAGCAGATTCCCTGCTGAACAAGGAGTCTGACACACATGGGGCTCCATCCCACAACCCACAAGATCACAACCTGAGCCGCTGAAACCAAGAGTTGGACACTTAACCAACCAAGTCACCCCAGTGCCCCAATTCTAGAATTTTCTACTTAACATTTTTTGTGACCTTACTAGGTAAGGAAAGTAATTTTTACCAGCCTCCTTGTCTTTAGTTCCAATATATGACTGAAAGTATATACCTCCTAGGGCTGTATGAGTCTTAAATGAATTAATATACACAAAGGACTTAAAGCCTGGCACTCAAAGAACACTAGCCATTATTAGGTAACTATTTCTAAGGAAGAAAAGCATAGCGAGAAAATAATTTTCCCCTGAAGTTACTCTAGATTTCAGTTTAGAGGATGAACTTAATCAGTTTCTACAAAGACTACATTTCTTTTCCTTGTCATGTAGAATCCTGTGGTGACATCACACCAGAAAAAAAATTTATATGAGAGAAAATTAATTACATTTGGCGAGGACTCTTATTTGTTTATTATCAAAACATGTTCTGATGATGTTCTGATGATAGCCAGAGGGAAGTCATATACAAACCAAAGCAAACCAGCAAATTTGAACATTATTTTCTGAATATGATATATATTAGGGAACGTATGCTGTTTGACAGATACCAAGTCTTTGGGGGCTCCAAGAGAGGCATCCATCATCCCACAGAACAAAATGAAGCTATCAAATGGGGGGAAACATGGCTATCTATTCTAAGTGTCGTCAGTGCTAGTCGTTGTTTTGGCTTGAGGGAATCACAGCTGCTTAGTGCCCCGTGCACATTCCCTTAGCACTGATGCACGTGTGTGACAGCTTGGCTTTCAACTGCCAGCCCCTGAGATATTGCAAAGATCTCTCTGGCCACCAAATCCCTCTGTCTATCCACATACAATAGGCCTGGCATGCCAGATCCTCAGCACCCCCCAGGTGCAGCCCTCAACCACTATCTAGTGGGAAATGGTGGACAGATAACCTAGCCCTTTCGCTCCTCGGATGTGAGGTTTCTGAGGAGGGTGCTTTATCCTGGCTCCCAGAACTTTCCGGTGGGATTAAGCTCCAGCTTTCCAAAGTAGTAACATGCTTCACCACAAGCCCTTTCTTGGCTTTCTTCCCCGCCCCATCTCACTTCCCTACGCATCTCAAATGTTCCCTGGGATTACCTCCAAAATACATTTCCTGTATTTGAATTCCTATTTCAGAGTCAGCTTCTGGAGACATGGATGGGAAGATATGTTTTTAACTGTGCCTTAGTGGTTTATTTCCCTTTATTATTCATAGAAGAACTCATAAACACATAATTAAATAGGTTAGCTATAGAATGACCAACCATTTTTACCAAAAAATCCCCCCAGCTGATTTCCATACAAGAATCAGTTGGCTTGATTTTCACATTTGTGAAGGCAAAGTATGGTGGATATAAAGTCTAGACTCACTTAGCAAAAGACTCTGAAATATCTTAAACCTTTTCCTAAGTTCAGGAAGTGAGTCATAAACTTGTTTGGTGTGCAGGGAAATATATTTGTTCCAGTATCCAAAACAATTTACTTTCTATAAAATTCATCCAAACTTTCTATGTTGGCTATTATCAGTTTGTTTCCATTTTTGGAAACAAAAGAGAACAACCACATATTTATAGCTGTAGAAAAGATATTGAGCAGGGGGTCTTAATTCTCAGTCTGTTGATAGCAATGATTCAACAAGTTGGGTTTTTGGGGAATCAGTGAAATCTCTGGAATTTTCTACAAAATGGGACCCATGTGCATTTTTTTAAGAAGAAAATTCCCTGAACTTGCATCAGATTCTTAACGGTGTCTATGAACCAAAATATATGGGAGAGGCCAACCACATTAAAGATACCAAGAATTGATTAGCAAGGGCCTTTAAATGCATCCTCAAGGAAATCTTTGACAATATTAAAGAATAAAAGTTTTAAGACTCTGGTTCTGATCACAGGAGAATTATGACTCTCAGATTTACCTTTCTGTCATAAACAATAATCAAACTGGACAAAATATATGAAGCAACTGATTTAAGATAGTAGACAAAACATGGTTTTGATCTTTGAGAGGAGATACATGAGGTAAGCTATATATTTACTCTGCTTTCTACTTTGGTGAACTTTCTAGATTGCAGCATGGAGTGTAGCTCCAATAGTGAATAACAGTCTTGTTCTGCTTAGGAAACAGAGATCAGATTTCTGGACTATTCAGCTGGCTGGAATATACTGGAGAGAGGGACCTGAGCACAACAGGAGTTTCAGAAACCTGCATAGGTGACCCCTTGAATTTTTGGTCAAATACAAGCTGTATACGCATAGTGGAAAACTCTATGGGGTCTAACAGAGAATAGCTACTGGGAATATGGGTGATGAAAGAGACATGGTTGGTTCAATTGGCAAAAATGAAGAGATTTTGCTCAGCGCTCTGGTCATTCAGTTGAGACCCTAGAAGGACCATGCCTGGGGATAGAGTATTCTAGTCCTAGAGGAAGGGCTACTATAGACTCACCCTAGCAAATCTGAAGCCAAGCTTCAACACATTCAAGCTGATCTACCAAAATTTATTTACTAGCCAAAATAAAATCCAACACTTTTTCTAGGAAGACAACCAAATCTGGACTTTAAAAAACCACAGCATTCATGATGCCAAGTGTACATGTAAAAAAAGTTACAGTATGTGTGAATAAACAGAGAAATCTGAGACATAAGCAGGAGACATATTCAGAGATCACATAGCTACTAGAATCAGTGGGTAAGGGCTATAAAATACCTATTACAAATACAAATATTAAGAAAAATGAAAAAAAAATCAATGCTTTTTTAAACATGAAAAAACAAACTATCCAAACTGAAGCACCAAGAAAAAAAACAAGACCAAAAAGTAAAACATCTGTTGGATCCATACCAGGAGGTATAACAGTAAATATTTTGATTAAAAAAAAAGAAGAGAAGGGCATCTGGGTGGCTCAGTCAGTTAGGCAACTGACTTCAGCTCAAGTCATGATCCCAGGGTCCTGGGATCGAGGCCCAAGGAAGGCTTCCCCCTCAGTGGGGAGCCTGCTTCTCCCTCTCCCCCTGTGTGTGCGCTCTCTTTCTCAAATAAATAAATAAAATCTCAAAAAAAAAAAAATCCTAGCAGTTTTCTATTTAAGAATTACCAAGCTGACTCTAAAATATGTCTGTGAATATAAAAAGATCTGGGTTGGTCAAAGGATCTTTAAAAAGAACAACAAATTTAGAGGATTCACATTCCCTGATTTTAAGAATTACTATAACTCAATAGTAATCAAGAGAGTATGGTATTGGCATAAAAACAGACAAATAAATCAATGGATCAGAACACAGTGTTCATGAACAGATGCACACATTATGGTCAAGTGACTTTTGGCAAAGGCGCTAGGTATTTTGAAGGGGGAAAGATTGGTCTTTTCAACAAATGGTTCTAGAACAACTCTGCCACAACTTGTCACAATATCCATGTGAGAAGAAGTAAAATTTAATGACCTGATCATACCACAAACTGCATCATATCACACATCACTATAGCATATAGCATAAAGTTAATTCAAGATAGATCACAGACTCAAACATAAAAGTTAAAGCAGTAGAGCTTCTAGAATAAAACAGCAGAAGAATATCTTTGTGATGTGGGGATAGGCAAATATTTCTCAGGACACAGAAAGTACAAACCATAAAAGAAAAAAAATGGGTAAGTTGGACTTATCAAAGTTACAAACCAAGTTACAAAGTTACAAACTTTGGGTTATCCAAAAACAATGTTTAGAAAATGAATAGACAAGCCAAGATGGCAGAAACATATCTTACCAGCATATACTGGATAAAAAGCCAATATCCAAGATGTATAAAGAGCTCTTATAACACCAAAATAAAAAGACAAACAATGAAATAAAAATGGGCTAAAGATTTAAACAGATAATTCATAAAAAGAAGATATTCAACTGGCCAATAAACACATGAAACCTTGATCCACATTTTTAGTTATCAGGAAAATACAAATTGCATCCATGCTGAGATATTACGACACACTCATTAATATTTGAAGCAAGCACTGGGCAATTGGAACTTGCATATAGTTTTTGTGGGACTGTAAAATGATATGGCTACTTTACAAAACTGGCTGGTGGTTTTTTATAAAGCAAAATGTGTGCCTACCCAAAGACCCAGCAATCCCACACTCAGGTATCTACTCAGAAGAAATGAAAATGTGTTCACAAAATGAACACAAAATGAATCCTTGTTTGAGGATGTTCATGGCAGCTTTATTCATTCTAGCCTTTGCTGGAAACAGCCAAATGTTCATCAACAAGAGGATGGATAAAACAAATTGTATTTTCTTTGCACAACAGACTACTGATCATGGATGTCAAAAGAAAACATGCTCTATTGTTCCACTCATATCGTAAAGTTCCAGAATAAGTCTAAATAATCTATGACCATATTACTCACAATACAGCTTGCTTCTGGGGGCCTGTGGTTACTGATTGGAAGGGGCATGAGGGGATACTGGGTGGGGAGGGGAACTTCAGGTTATGCATTTATCAATTTTCATCAAACTAGAGTCCTAAAATTGGTGCATCTCACTGTATGTAAATCATACCTCACTTGAAAAATAAGAAAAAGCTAAACACATTTCTAGTTTAATTTTATACTTCTCCAACAGATCATCATTTGTTTCTGTAACAAAGGGATTGAATGGGTAACGCCTTGACTCTGCTCTGTGCAGCTCGGTGCTGCAAGTGTAGACAGACTATGGAGATGAGTGAGACATAGTCTTTGTCCTCAAATTGCTTATATGCTTGTAACCTGGGAAGAGGAGAGCTGAGCAGAGATAATGGAAGGAAAGGACAAATAATGCAGCAATATTTCCCTGACAGCTGTGAGCTTAGGCACTGCTGTGGCCAGAACTCTGCTTGGCCATAGAGAATATTAATTAGGTTTAGCTTTTCACCAGCTTAGCACTGAAAGGGCCATGGTGATTAACGGGACTAATTAGGGCAGCCCCAAGGGCAATATCTGCATGTAAATATAATAGGATTATTCTTTATGCCTCTCTAGCATGTCACCTTATATTACTATTGTGAAATGTTTGGGGGCATTTAACCTAATCACTTGTCTAGACCTGTCTTCAAGATAGACAGGCTTTTCAGATTTTACTGTTATTCTTACCCCAAACAGAAAAATCAGATTCAGTCCAGGTAGAGGCAAAAGAAGAAATGTTCCCACAATTTGGTCTCAGAAGAACCCAGGGAACATGTCATATGTATCACTGTTATGAATCCGAAGCCTGTCAGGAAAGTTCACTAAGCAATGCCTTTCACTTCCCACTATTCTGAACCCTTCTACCATGTTTTTAAAATCTCTATTACACCAAGCCCCTTTATTTTTTAATGGCAATGGTCTATAATGAACTTTTAGATCTCATAAATAAACATCATCAACACTCCATGTAGAATAAGTGATGCAGTTTACCCTAAGGTTTCAATTGCTCTGTTATCTGGAAGTTGAGAACGACTTCCCATGGGTGGTATGGACCGCAATAGTGATGTACGTGTAGGGGTAAGAGGGGGTTGGGGAGGAGAAAGGTAATGAAACTGTGACAAAGTTGGTAGTCATAGGAGTATACACACTACTTTTAAAGTCTTTTCATTGTGAAATGAAATACATACATGGAAAGACACACAAAAACAAATGCGCACCTTAGTGGGTTGTGATAAGGTAAACACAATTGTAACTACTAACTGAGTCAAGAATTAGAAGTTTACCAGTCATCCCTTGAAACTCCCCTTCAACACTCTTCACCTTCAAAAGTAATCACTATCCTTACTTCTCACAGTAATTAATCCTTCCTTGCAAATATTTGTGGTTTTATTATCCAACTGGGCATGCCTGGAAACTATAGCTTCGTCTTGCCCATTAAACAAGATATGTGTTTAAAGTCTCTTTTATTACACAGGTGTCCCCTCAATTTCCCTCTTTTGACACATACAATTTCACACATTCTTGATTTTGCTGGGATGGCACCCACTTGTGGTTTAGGTCAATTTGTTTGTCTGTCCATTATATTTCCTACCAACTGGCAGGTGGATTCCGAAGTTTGATGAGATTCAGCTTGAACCTTTGACAAAACCAGAGAGGACTATGTGTTCTTTCTTTTGGAGACACATGGTTTTCTGTGTTGTTATGATGCTAACAGCTGTTGTTTCTCACTGGCTGGATATATTAATTTCAATGAAGTTACAAAACAGTGCTATGCTGTTGTTTCTTTTTCATCTATTAATTGGAATACTTTTACAAAGAGCCCATATATACAATGGAATATTATGCCTCCATCAGAAAGGATGAATACCCAGCTTTTGTATCAACATGGATGGAACTGGAGGAGATTATGAGATTATGATGGGTGAAGAAAATCAAGCAGGATAGGAGATTATGATGAGTGAAATAAGTCAAACAGAGAAATGATCATATGGTTTCACTTATTTGTGGAACATAAGGAATAACATGGAGGGCATTAGGAGAAGGAAAGGAAAAGTGAATTGGGGGAAATCAGAAGGGGAGATGAACCATGAGAGACTGTGGACTCTGAGAAACAAACTGAGGGTTTTGGAAGGGAGGGGGATGTGAGGATGGGTGAGCCTGGTGGTGGGTATTATGGAGGGCACGGATTGCATGCAGCACTGGGTGTGGTGCATAAACAATGAATCCTGGAACACTGATAAAATAAAATTAAATTAAAAAAATATTCCTGGGGCACCTGGGTGGCTCAGTGGGTTAAGCCTCTGTCTTCAGCTCAGGTCATGATCTCGGGATCCTGGGATCAAGCCCCACATCAGGCTCTCTGCTCAGCAGGGAGCCTGCTTCCTCCTCTCTCTTTCTACCTGCTTTTCTGCCTACTTGTGATCTCTGTCAAATAAATAAATAAAATCTTAAAAAAAATTCCTTTGCCTGCCACTCTGCCTGCTTGTGCTCTCTCTCCCTGACAAATAAATAAATAAAAATTTAAAAAATAAAAACAATAAAAGTAAGTAAAAAGATAAAATTCACCCCATAGAATTTCCTAAAATACAAAAACAGAAAACAAAGAGATACTTATTATCTATGCTTTGGTTACCCACTGGTACAGCTCGTTTTGGAAAGGTAGGATAAATACTTGATTCTTTCCCTTCACTTACACAATTTCATGGCAATGAATTGTCTCATTGTTATCCTGATCATACAAAGGTGACAGATTACATTTTTAAAAATATTATTATATCGTCATAGATTTATAGGTATTCGATGGGTTTCAATTAGTTGCAATTACTACTCTTCGAGACTCAAACTGTCCCATCTTTGGCAGTGGGAGCTTCCTCTAGTTGGCTCCTGAATCCTTTTGATTTGACCCTTGTAGTCTTTGATAGCTGTCTCTCAGGTATACAAGATAGTGATTCAAGACCTCCATACAACACCTGGTGGTCATTACAAGTGCATTTCTTAATCCCTATCATCTATTTAACTCCCCCACCCACCTCCCTTCTGGTAACCAATAGTTTGTTCTCTATAGTTAGGAGTCTATTTCTTGGTTTGCCTCTCCTTTTTCCCTCTTTGTTCATTTGTTTTGTTTCTTAAATTCCACAGATGAGTGAAATTTTAATGGTATTTTTCTTGTTCTGACTGATTTAGTTCACTGAGCATAATACTCTCTAGCTCCATCCATGTCAATGCAAATGGCAGGATTTCACTCTTTTTAACGGCTGAGTAATATTCCATTGTATGTATATTCCACATCTTCTTTACCCATTCATCAGTTGATGGGCGCTTGGGCTGTTCTCATAATTAAGCTAGTAAAGATACTGCTGCTATAAACATTGGAGTGCAGGCATCCCTTTGAGTTAGCATTTTTGTATTCTTTGGGTAAGTGCCTAGTAGTGTAATTGCTGGGTTTTGGGTAGTTCTATTTTTAATTTTTTGAGGAAACTTCATACTATTTTCCAGAATGGCTGCACCAGCTTACATTCCTACCAAAAGCATTTTTTCACAGAGCTAGAACAAAGAATCCTAAATTTATATGGAACCACCAAAAAACCCAAGTAGCCAAAGCAACCTTGAAAAACAAAAACAAAGCTGGAGACATCAAAATTCCAGACTTGAAGCTATATTATAAAGCTTCAGTAATCAAGGTAGTATGGTATTGTCACAAATATAGACATATAGACGTATAGAACGTAATAGAAAACCCAGCAATGAGCCCACAGTTAGATGGTCAATTCATCTTTGAAAAAGCAAGAAAGAATGTCCAATGGGAAAAAGACATTCTCATCAACAAATGGTGTTGGGAAACCTGGACACCAACATACAAAGGAATGAAACTAGACCACTTTCTTACATCACACACAAAAATAAATTCAAAATGTATGAAAGACCTAAATGTGAGACCTGAAACCATAAAAATCCTAGAGAAGAACATAAGCAGTAACCTTTTAGACATTGGCCATAATACTTCTTTCTAGCTATGTCTCCTGAGGCAAAGGAAACAAAAGCATAAATTAAACTATTTGGAATTCTTCAAATAAAAACTTCTCCACAGCAAAGGAAACAATAAACAAAGTTAAAAGGCAACCTATGGAATGGCAGAAGATATCTGCAAATGACGTATCTGATAAAGGGTTCATATCCAAAATGTACAAAGAACTTAAAAACTCATCACCCCCAAAATGAGTAATCCAATTAGAAAATGGGCAGAGGACATGAACAGACATTTTTTCCAAAGAATACATCTAGATGGCCAACAGACACATGAGAAGATGCTCCACATCACTCATCATCAGGGACATGCAAATCAAAAGTACAAGGAAGTATCTCCTCACACCTGCCAGAATGGCTAAAATCAACACACAAAGCAAGAAGTGCTAGTGAGGATGTGGAGAAAGGGGAACCTTTAAGTTTTTTAAAAGATAAATATACTTGATCTGATCTTACTGATGTTTTCATTTCAAATTCAGAAATATAGTCTTTTTCCCCCCTAACTTATTCCATACTGTATCTTGTCTCCTTTCTTCTACCCAGAGAATCTTGGACACAGGAAATTATAGAATAGAATGTCCCATAATTTCTTTATCCCACATTTCACACACAAAAGTCTCAAAATAACAATACTAACACTCAACCACCAACATAATTGCCAAAAACTTTTAAACAGTTTTTACCTATGTTTTCCCTTTTGCTCCCTTTTCCCTTTTGTTCTCCTCCTCTGTAAGAGTTGAACTGTGTGCATATTATCTGAGCATATGAATGTTATACACAATACTGTCTTCCTTCTAAACTTCATTTAGTCTTCAATGTACCAGGAACCATGTACCAAATTCTCATTTGCAGTCCTTACGTCAGTATTTTTCCAGTTATTTTGATTATCTGAAGTTTAGTAGATTTCTCAGGCAGGCTCCTGGGGACAATATTCTCTGTTCTTGTTTGTTGATAACAGTTTCTGTCTTTTATAATGGAAAGTCAATTTTGCTTGATATAAAATTCTTGCCTCACATCTTTCCTTGAGAATATTAAATATATCACACTATTTTCTTCTGGCTGAAAGCATTGATATTGAATATATGATAACAAGTTAATTTTTTAATTATAATTCACAGGCTGTTTTTGCTTACACAACCAAAAGTGTTTAACATTTTTCTTTAAATTCTAGTAATGTATGGGGCACTGGGGGCCCAGTAGGTTAAGCAGTTGCTTTTGGCTCAGGTCATGATCCTGGGGTCCTGGGGTGGAGCTCCACATCGGGTTTCCTGCTGCGTGGGGAACATGTTTCTCCCTCTCTCTCTGCAGCCCCCCTCCCACAACTTGTGGTCGCTCACTCTCTTTCTCTCTCTCATGCAAAAATAAATAAATAAAATCTTTAAAAAAATGTCTTGGTGTTGCTCAACTCTCCTGGATCAATATTCTTAGATAAGTAGTGTGCTCTTATAGTATGTAGTTTCAAAAACTTTAATACAATATCACTGAAGTAAAATTTTCTTAAGTAATATTTGCATCTTTTACCCTTTTTGTTTGTTTGGTTTTTTTCTTCAGGAGTTCCTACAACCTGTTAGTGTTAAATGTTCTTTGTCTATCTTCAATATCTGACAATTTCTCTCAAATCCTTTTTATCTCTTTATTCATTTATTAAAAGATTTTATTTATTTGACAGAGAGAGATCACAGTAGACAGAGAGGCAGGCAGAGAGAGAGAGGGAAGCAGGCTCCCTGCTGAGCAGAAAGCCCAATGCGGGACTCCCAGGACCCTGGGATCACGGCCTGAGCCCAAGGCAGTGGCTTAACCCACTGAGCCACCCAGGCGCCCTCTTTATTCATTTTTGCAAACAAATTTTTCTTCCTATTCACTTTCGTTTTGCCTGCATTGTTGTATGATACATAGTGAATGAATAAGAGTCTGGATTTCTTTCTGATTTAGACTTTATATTTGAAACATTATTTTATTTTAAATTCTTCATAGAATTATAACTTTATATTTTTCTGATTCTAATCTTTTCATGTGCTTTATCTTTTTCTCAGAGCCTTTATGTTATTTTGAATTAGAAGGTTTTGACCTGTTCTGTGTGTATGTGTTTCTGGGGTCATTACATTTTCTATAATAGTCATTCCATTCCTTGTTCTCTTTTCATCTTAATTTTTTTAAAGATTTTATTTATTTGAGAGAGAGAGAGAGAGAGAGAGTGAGATAGCATGAGCATGAGTGGCAGGAGGGGCAGAGGGTGAGGGGTAGGGTGAGGGAGAAACAGACTCCCCATTGAACAGAGAGCCCAATGTGGGGCTCAATCCCAGGACCCTGGGTCATGATATGGACCCAAGGCAGATGCTGAACCGACAGAGCCACCCAGGCACCCCTCTTAAATGTTTAATAGCATTTCTTAGTTTTGATGGCATTTGGCTTTGATAACTCCTGGTTACTTATCTTTATGTGAAATTAATGGTCTTGAACAAAAAGGTCAGAACGAGGTGGGGTTCCATACAGCTTCTCCCGCTTCACCAAACTCCCTGTGTTTTGGTCCTACAGAGTGTTCAAGAACATGGTTGTTGCTCTTCATAATTTCCTGGTTCTGTTCCTCTCCCCACTTTTATCTGAACCCTGTCTTTCTCGAATCTCTGTTGCCCCCCTCCTGTTCACTGCTGCTTTCATTCCTAGCAGTTCTTCAAGATTGCAGGACCTCATTATGGAAAAGAACCCTGGCACATCACTTCTGACAGTCCACATGGTCTTAGCTGCTTTGGGCCCTTGGGTGCTCCTCCCAGTGGTCCTTGCCCTCATTTGCTATTGGAGTGGGCAAACACCTGCAGTTCCAGCTGATGTCCTCACATCCATCTGTCCTGTTTGCAGGGAACGCCTTGGCTAGCTTGGCATTCTTTGGTCCTTCAGAGAGCAATGCTTCTTTTTGCTTTCTCCCGTAAGTTGATACCAAGCTGGTCTCAGAGTTACTGGTGATCTTTTCCCCCACCTGCTTGTATTTTCAGATTCTTGAGGATAGCTTATCAGCTAGTTTGTTTGAAAATGCTATCTATGGGTTTTCTATAGAGAAAACACTTATTCTGTCATTTTTCAGGTTTCTTTGAAAAGATTTTTTTTCATTTTTTAAATGTTTTATTTTTTTAATTTAAATTTAATTAGCCAACATTATTCTGTCATTTTTTAATGTGAGAAGCTGAAAAGATGCAGAAGTGATGTCACGGCCATGACTGCCAACTTCCTAGATTTTTCTACTCTTTTATAGAATCATTTAAAAATTTTTTTCTTGAAGAGAGAAAATGCTTTTTCTTTTTAATACTACCAGCAAACATTTTCCTGGTGTCAGATAAGGCAATTTTACTTCTAGACCAATACTTATGTCTCAAGTTGATTATATAGTTGAATTTCTGTCATATTATCCAACCCACCTTATGTGGGAAAGTGCAAGCTTCATAAAAGGGACTTATGGGATGGCTGGATACCAATTACAAACTCACTGAGTCTATGATTTAACAGTAAGACCCAAGCGATGTCTTCTAGTGGAGTCTTTAGGCGTTAAGCTCAGTGGGTGAGTGGTGGTCATCGTGAGGGAGTTGGGGCCGTGTAGCTTAAGAGAATACTGTATGTTTGAATACTATGAATGTTGTCACTGAAATGGATTCCATCTAGAAAATGTGGATGAAAATTTACTGAAGCCTTAGGAAGGGGACTTCAACAGTTTATTGGCATTCAGTCATGGCTCTCAGGGTTTAAAAGTTGTCCCTTAGGCAATACTCTCTCTCTGCAGGGAGAAATATCACTGAATTTACAGAAAAAGTGCTTCCTCAGGCTCCCCTAAGTGAACAAAGCCGATTGCTACTCTGCCTTTGCCCCTGGGTCTGGGTGATTACACTAATATATTGTATTCATTTCTGCTGCTTTTAAAATTTAAACAAGACATGAGTTTATTCATTTGTTGAGAAAAAAACGTACAGGGAGGTATTAAGAGGTAACTCATTTCCCTTTTATTTCTTGTTTATTCTGAAGGTGTGCTAAAAGGGCCTTAGTTGCTTGCCAAATGGCTGAGCCAATTTACAAAATCCCATGCAGAATGATTTTTTGAAGACCTAAAAATATGAACATGCAGACTTTTAGGTTTTGCCCTTGCATTTATAATTTCTACCAGAAGACAAAACTAAAAACCTGACTTTGGCTTTCGGTAAGTTAGTTGATGTCTCTGGGCTTCTTTTTCTTTGTCAATTGGTAAGATGGGTTTAGATATTTTCAAAGTTCCCTCTTTTCTACTTGCAATCACTAATGATCTTCTTAAAATCTCTTAAGAAGAAACAATCTGATTACCATTAATTTCTCATGAAGGCTTCAGCTCCTATGCCATTTGGAAGTACTGAGCAAGTGTTCAAGCTTGGGGTATAGATAGAGCTTGGATAGTCATCACAGAGAGATCATTCTGGTTTAAGATGTTTGAACTACCAGATGTAGTTACACTCATGTTTTCCTTAGAGTTAAAGTTAAAGCCTGTGCTCACATTTCCCCTTCTCAAATTTCTTTGTGGTGTTCTTTGTTGAGCAGAACTTTAAAATTTTGACATAATTCAACTAATCGAAGTTTTGTGTTTATACTTCATGTTGTTGTTTTGTTTGAGAAGCTCTTCCCCTCGCTAACCTCACAAAGATAGTCTCCTACATTACCTTCTATTATTTCATAGTTGTAATATTTTACACACTTTCATTAAGCTCGAGCTCCCACTTGTATATGATGCAGAGAAATACACAGCGTTGTATTTCTCTGTATAATAAGCCAATTTTCCCTGAGGCCACACAAAGCGCAGTCCTTCCTCCATTAATCTGTGGTTCACTTTCAGATACTGAGGTTTCATATGTTTGTGGGTCTGTCTCTAGAGTTTCCATTTGGTTCTGCTGGTCTGTCTGCTTGGTTTTTTTGGCCAATGCCTTGCTGTATTTATTACTGTAAGAGGATGGATATTTTAGATCTTAGCTAGGCTAAGCCCTCTTCTTGGCTTTTCTTTTTCAAAGTTAAATAGTTTTTTGTGTATATATATTTTTAAGATTTTATCCATTTATTTGACAGACAGAGAGACAGCAAGAGAGGGAACACAAGCAGGGGGAGTGGGAGAGGGAGAAGCAGGCTTCTCTACAGAGCAGAGATCCCGATGCGGGGCTTGATCCCAGGACCCTGGCATCATGACCTGAGCAGGAGGCAGACGCTTAATGACTGAGCCACCCAGGCACCCCTACTTTTTGTGCGTTTTATTCTTTCATATAATTTTCAAAATAATTTTATCAAGTTCCTTAAAAAACCCAGCTGTAATTTAGGTAGAGACTACACTGAATTTATAGATTAATTTGGGAAGAAATGACTTCTTCACAATATAAAGTTGATCTAGCCCAGAAAATGAAATATCTTTGTATAAAGTCAGATATTTCATGTCATGTAATATAGTTCAATGATCTCTCCACTGATGTCTTATGTATTCAATTTATATATTTTATTGCCATTTTGAATGACATATTATTTTTATTATTATAAAAAGAATATTATCCTGTTTTCTAGTGAATTATCGTTGTTATAGGAAACTATTTTTGATTTTTCTAAGTTGATCTTTAATTAGTGGTCTTGCTGAGATCTCATTTTTCTCCAGCTTTATTCAAGTATTATTAAAAAGTAAAAACTGTATACATTTAAGATGTACAGTGTGGTGTCTTGATGTACTTAAACCTTGTGCTATGATGACCACAATCAGGCTAATTTTCATATATCACGTCACATACTTAACAATTTTTGTGTGGGTGGTGAGTACACTTAAGATCCACTCTCTGAGCCCATTTCAAGTATGCATTAACTATAGTTACAACGCTGTACATTAGACATCTAGAACTTATTCATCTTATAACAGAAGGCTTGTGCTTTGATTAACATCTCCCCACCATCTCCATCCCATAACCCCTGACAACCACATGAGTTTTGTCATGAAATTTGTGTTCCGTGTCTGACTTATTTCACTTCGAATTAGTCCTTCATTTTCATCCATTTAATAGCAGGATTTCCTTCTTCTTAAAGGCTGAATAACACATCACAATTTTTCTATCCCTTCATCCATTGACAGATACTTAGGTTTTTTCCATATCTTGCCTTGTGAATAGAGTTGCAAGGAACAAACACAGGAGCATAGATATCTCTTCAGAATACTGATGTCACTTTCTTTGGATAAGTACCCAGGAACGAGATTATTACATCATTTGGTAGTTCCGTTTTTAATTTTTGAGAAACGTCCATACTATTCTCCACAGTGGCTATATGATGAGGGAGCAGGAGGCTGGCTGCAGACAAAGCACAAGCTGGCGCCCTGCACCCCTCTCCACCCGCTCCCCTCCGGAATACGTGTCGCGTTCCTCAGGCCCCCCTGACTGCCAGAAAAAAAAAAAAAAAAAACAAAAAAAACGAGAAACAAATAGTTAACTTGCAGAGATCACAATCCTGCCAGACAGGAGTCTCCTTTGGTTTACAAATGTCCTAGAGATCTACAAACAAAGAAGTTACCTTATCAATAGCACAATTTCCAGAGGCAAATAACTCAGTTCCTCAAGCCCTAAAGTCTCCCTCCCCACCATAAACAAAACCCACCGAGGCTGAGCTAGAAGGAAATGTAAATATAGTTAAATCTCTTCTAAACCTAAATCTCACTAACAAAGACGATTGATAGCAGGATTGTGACATCCCATCAAGAATCTCCCAACTATCTTGATGTTAATGGCTGGCCTAAAAACAACATTGATCAAGCCTCAGGTAGGCCTCCAATATCCTGGCACCTTGTAGGCCCTCTTTAGCATATGAGAACTCTGTTGAAACCTCCCTTCCCCTCCCCTTCCCCCAACCGCAGGGTACACAACCTGCCATCCCTCACAAGCCGGGGCAGCAGCTCTTCCTGCCCACGGGTCCTGTCCCCGTGCTTTCATAAACCACCGTTTTGCACCAAAGATGTCTTAAGAATTCTTTCTTGGTCATCGGCTCCGGACCTCAGCCCACTGAACCTCACCTAGGTTCCAGAACTTCATCAGCTGCACTAATTTACATTCCCATCAACAGTGAAGAAAGTTTCTCTTTCTCTACATCCTTGTGGACACTTGCCATCTCTTGTCTTTTTGATGGCATCTATTCTAATGGGTGTGAAGTGATATTTCGTTGTGGTTTGGATTGGTGTTTCTCTGATGAAGAGTGATGCTGAGCATCTTTTCATATAACTGGTTGGCCACTGGTGTATCTTCTTTGGAGAAATTTCCCCGGGCTTTTAACTTTAGGAGGGTTGATTTATTTCTGATTATCTTTACTACTGAGTGTGGCTCTTTGTTGTCGCAACTATAAAACTTGTAGTGTTTATCAGCATCTCCCCTTTGGCAGTCCATGATTCCAATTTTTGTCTACCTGATACCCAAGGGTCTTCTAAAATCTCTGCTTACTGCCATAGCTTTTCAGCTACCACATTTGAATTGAATATTGGCCTGAGTACAAATGAGGCTTTAAATGCCAAGTTCATTTCTCTTGAGGTTTTCTTTTCTCTTGACTCTTGGACTTGCCATTCTTCACTTCTTTTGTAGCTCTCCAGTGACTCAAAGGAGACATTTCACTACTTGTTCAGTATTTTAGTTGTCCTAGTTTATTATTGCTAGCAATAGAACTTGAGAAGCCACTTTTGCTGAGCCCCATATGCTGCTACTCCACCAGCTGACCTCTTTTGCTGAGAATTCAACAGTAAGTACTTACAAAGAAGCAGCACCAGACTGAGGCAATCTCCTCCAGCCCTGGGCGTTTGTAGGGCCTGGAGGCTGAAGAGTGACTATTAAGGATAGCAGAGTGACCTATCCCTGTTTCACTTAAAAAAAATTTTTTTTAAATAGGAAATAATTCCAGATTTACAGAAAAGCTGCAAAGAGAGCACAGTATGTCTAGATCCACCTCTCTTTCATCCAGTTTCCCCTGATGTTACCCTCTAACCTAATCATGGTACATTTGTCAAATCCAAGAAATTAACATTGGTTCAATGCTGTTATCTAAACTACATATTTTGTTCATGTTTAACTAGTTTATCCACTCATTTTTTTTCTGTTGTACTATCCAATCCTGGGTGCCACATGACATTCTTTTTCATAGCCTCTGATCTGTGAGAGCCTTCAGACTTTGTTTTTTATGACCGACAGTTTTGAAGATTACTGGTCAGATACTTAGTACAATGTCCCCCACTTTGAGTGTGCCTTAAGTTTTTTTTTTTTTTTTTTAAAGATTTTATTTATTTATTTGACAGACAGAGATCACAAGTTGGCAGAGAGGCAGGCAGGGGGAGGGGAAGCTGACTCCCCGCTGAGCAGAGAGCCCGATGATGCCAGGTTCGAGCCCAGGACCCTGGGATCATGACCTGAGGTGAAGGCAGAAGCTTAACCCACGGAGCCACCCAGGCACCCTGCCCTTTTTTTTTTTTTTTAAATAAAATGGGGTTATGGGTTTTGGGGAAAAAAAATACCACGGAGATGAATTTCCATGCTCATAGTGTCATGTCATAGATACATGGTATAATTATGATGTATTATTGACGACGTGAAACTTGATCGCTCAGCTAAGGATGGATTACTAGGTCTCTCCACTGTAGAGTTACTATTTTTCCCTTTGCAACCCACACCTGTTTTCATTAGTTGTTTACCCCAGAAGGACTTCTTCCGGTATCTGGTTATAGCCCTCACAGACCTGCAGCAGCCTGGACTTCTCCAGGGGTGGGACAAGCAATCGGGGCCTCAAGGGAATGTGAAGAAATAAAAACAGCAGAACTGTAAAGCTGTCCTTCAGCCTGCCTTCCGCCCTGGGAAGCTGCCTTCTCATTTCCCTACTCATTTATGACAGACTTGCCCTCAGCCCCCTAGGGCATCTTAAGGTCTTCTGAACCTTTTTCCTTTAGTTCACAGGTTCTTCTTGCTTTTGCAGGATGGGGTTTTTCAACCTATCAGAAAGCAGAAGCCACCCTTTGGTAATTTCCACAACCTTATGGAATTCCGTAGTCCCCATGGCCCAATTTCACAGCCAAAGAAACTGAGGCTAATAGAAGAGGCTAAGGAGTCTGCTCCGTGTCACAGAGCTACTTATTGCAGAGTTCAAGTTCACAGCCATAGCCCTGGATTCTAATGATTGTGATGTACTACCTATCAGTACAGACACCAACTTGAGCAGCACATATTCCAAATGGTGCCCTCTCTTTTCATAGAGAACCACTGACCTCAGGTGCAACTTGAGCACCAACTCAGCTTTGCTTCCTTGGGATGAGATACTTGATAGGAGACATTGTTCTCTTCTGTGAAGAGCCCTAGTAAGTCAACCCTCCAGACATCTGCTGCCTTATCCAAACCTGCTAGATGGCGGGGTCTGGTTTTATGGCTGGGTCTCTCACACCAGAACCCCAAGACACTTGTTTCAACTCGTGCCGCATCTGTACTGCTGAGTGTCTCTCTAGAGCAGTGTGCCAAGGTCCTCTTCAGACAAGTAGTTCTCCAGCAGTAGTTCAAGATAGCCCAAGATGAAATTTACCCTGCAAATATTTATTGGATGCCTACTGGTAAAGGGCCTGGTTAGGTGCTGGCTGAGAAGGAGTGTGATTTTGAGAGAAATAAAGATGTCTAAGACACAACCTCTCAACCTCACGGAATTTAAACTAATGGGCATTGTGGTGAAAAAGTATATTTCTCTATCTCTATCTCTATCTCCACATCTATCTCTGTATCTAGGTCTAATTACACACACACACACACACACACACCCCTGGTTGCAAGTATTTTCCATTGCTTTAGAAGTCAGAGAAATATTTTCTGCACCTGGATATAGAAAAAAAACGACTAACAAATGTAATTCTGTGGACAAACCACATGCCTTGTCATCCTTACAGAAGTTTCCTGGGTTAGAAAGCTACAGAGTTTCATTTTCTTAAAAACTTAATTCTTTTTCTACCCATACACTTGATGGCAGATCTTGTTTCACTGTCCTTATGTCTTTGATGATAACAATTTCCTCTTAGAAATATGTTTAGTTTTTCCCATTCCATATGTCATCCCGATGCAAAATCGTCTTTTTGACTCATTCTGATATGATATGGATGGGAAACCCAGTGACTTCTTTTTGGTTTCCAGAGCATAATTAGAAGAAAATTCCTTTGAACCTCTTCCATAAAAGAACATAACGTTTGCTTAAAAAATGGACATATCATCTCTTTTTAATTGCCATTACAGTGGGTCTTCCAGATGCATGAATTTTAATTTAGATTTTTTTTTTTTTACCATCTAAGGAAAAATAACTATTTTCTTCTTCACCTAGGTAGAATCAATGCTAGGGGCAATGTAAAAACAGACTGTGGCTTTTGTGACATTTACTGGCAATTTTTGGCCATAATGACTGTTCTTCTGTACCAGATTCTCACAAAGGATGAAATGTTGCTAGAGAAATGTTTTTTCCTCCCTTTATATAGTCTTAACAATTCATTTGACTTCTGTTCCACAAATACATTGCAATTTTTAAAAAACTGGAATGCATGACTTCAGGGCTTGAAAAGTCCTTGAATCCTGGTGAACTGAAGCTCAATTTTAATAGTTTCTTTGGTTTTCATTCCAAGAAACTGGCAGGTTTAAAGATGTGTTATGTGGCACTTCCTGAGTCATTTCATATTCAAGTTTTAAAAAATGACTTCTTAGGTTAATTAGGACTTTCTCCAGAGATAGAAATCAGATCAGTGGGTGGAGAAATGGTTGTTGAATGGTGACAAAATGCTAGGTGTGGCATTTATTTTTCTAGGTATTTCATTTATGTATGTATATATTTTATATATGTCTAATATATACCTGTGTGTATATATACAATTTAGTATAAAAAGTTGGGAAATTGGGGGCACCTGGGCAGCTCAGTCAGGTGAATGACTCTTGAATTTGGCTCAGGTCATTATCTCCGGGTCATGGGATTGAGCCCCGCATCAGGCTCCGTGATCAGTGAGAAGTCTGCTTGGGATTCTCTGACTCTCCCTCTCTGCTCCCCCAATGCACACACACATTCTCTCAAATAAATAAGTAAATCTTAAAAAAAAAAGTTAGGAAATTTAAAAAACTTCATTAAAAAACTACGCTTATCCTATTTTTATGTCAAACTACAGGTATGAATAAGATCCCAATATCAGATATATGTAGTAAAATATGTGCTAGAATCAGAATGGTGTGGTTTAACCCCCAAGATCTACATTCACAATGTTTTCTGGCTCTAATTGAGGTAAGCTTACATGTTAGTTTTATTTCAATGTAACTGAATATAAATTACTATTTTAAAGGTATGGGACCATTTCTATACCCTTAGGTGTAGAAACCCTAATGGAATGATTATTTGCCCAGATCAGCCAGATTAATCCAACAATCTGCCAATTAAACGGAACAGGCTCCATTGAGGCCTCTATTCTATTCTATTCTACTCTACCAGATGAAGTCAGGAGACTTTGCTTCTAATCCCCAGTCTGTCACCAACAACATGAACATCTACACATGTATCTTCTTGCTAATATTAAAGCACTTGTACACATATTGTATCATTTGAGATAAATACCTAGGGAAGCAGATATTCTTATCACTTCTTTCTTTTTAAAGCATTTTGACTTTGCTTACGTAGATACTGAAACTCTTGAGTTCAAAGGTCCTTGGCCAAGGTGATTTAGTTTGGCATTTGAATCTAAGCCTCTGGGTTTTAGGATTCTCAACTGCCGAATGAAAACCAGATGCTCTCTAAGGCTCCTTCAGTTAAAAAAAGATGGCTCTACAGAAGTTATGTTTCTTAGAGGGTAAAAGTATATTAACAAACTGGACTTAACAGGACATAACCAGAAAACACGCTGGTTGTTGTCTCCCAATCACTTTACAGTTTATTCAGTGGGGGAAATGCCATCTCTGATCCTGGACAAAAACTCGGGCAGTCTTGGGACTTTTCTGTTCACTGTTAGGGGAAAAAGGCCAATAGTCTTTTTAAGTTACCAGCACAGTCCCAGTTCAGAATTTAGAATGCCATAGCATTGTTATATTAAACGGTCCTAACTTACGATTAAAACCTCTTCTCCCCAGTATGGGGGCCTTCTATAGGAAGAAAGCCAGGGAAGCAAGGCATGGTTCCTTCCCTCCTTCCCCACCTCCCTAGCCATAATTTTGACAAGCCCAGGCCCTAAAGAATGGACGGGCATCCAGAGGTATTGAGAGTGTGACAAGCTGCCTGTATCCAATTCTGGACCTGAGTCCTTCAGGGGCCATGAAGAGGAACATCTGATGGTATTTCTTGTGATGTGGAGAGGGCATGTCTCTGACTGGCTTCTTCCCCTCAGCTGCTGACCCTTCAGTGGTCCACTTGACAAGGATTTCCTCTGCTGAGGTCACAGCTCCCCTCCCACTACTCTCGGGTGGGACTTAAAATGGCACCGGGTCTCCCAGCTGGTCTATAGGAAACACTTATCCATTTTCTGCCTTACTAGACCAGTCCCAACCCAACCATCTGTCCTTTGCTCCAGCCTTCAGAGCCCATTTCTGTTTTCATGTTTTGTAGGTGGGGAGTCAGAGATCTGGCCAATGTGTCCCCCTTAACAAGAGTGAACAATGTCAAACTTCTTGGCTAGAAATGAAGGACAGGCATGCCACACACTCCTTGGGATGACAGGGTTCACAATCCAGCTATTCAAATAATTTTTCCTCAAACATTCTCTCTAAATCTCATCTTTATTGATACTCTGTATCTTTAATAAAGATGGTCATCTGTTTCTCAAGCAGTAATTTTGTCATTTTTGTTCTCTTTGGAATGCAGTATTTATTATTTTCATATGTCAGCCAAAAGCCAAAATGGAGACACAAAGTATTCTATTGTTAATATTCCCCATGAACATATAGACAGGAAATAAAAGTTTACATCTGAGTACAGCTAGTACACACTGGTTGTAACACAACCAACCTAATCATTTTGGCCATGATGTTAATGCTCAAACCAAATGAATGAAAGGCTTGATTTTCTGTTGACCAAGTTGACTGTTGTCACAGTTTTGTAAGCAGGAAAAAATATTCTTAAATTTCTCCCCTGGTCAAAGGAATGAAAGGACAAAGAGGCGAAGAAGTATTTCATTTAGGTGTTTTTTCCAGCTATATTGAGATATAATTGACATATACAATTTTAAGGTGTACAGATGAATGATCTGATCCACATATATATTGTAAAATGACTACCACAATAAGGTGAGTTAACATATCTACCACTTCATATAACTACCCTTCTCTGTGTGTGTGTTGAGAACATTTATAATCTACTCTCTTAGCAACTTTCAGATATACAATAGAGTGTCGTTAACTATAGTCATCATGTTGTACATTAGATCCTTGGAACTTACTCACTCTAAAACAGAATTTTGTGCCCTTTGGCCAACATCTCACTATCTATGTCCCCCTGCCCCTGGGAAACACCACTGTGCTCCCTGTTTCTATGATTCAGGATTTTTAAAGATTTCACATATATGTGGAGTAACTTTCAGTTATAAGATGACTATGTTCTGGGGATTTGATATACAGCACAGTGACTATAGCTAAGAATACTGAATTATATCATTGAAAGTTGCTAAGAAAGATCTTAAATGTTCTCACCATTAAAAAAAAGCTGGGGTGTTTTATGTAAACAATGAATCTTGGAACACTACATCAAAAACTAATGATGTACTGTATGATAACTAACGTAACATAATTTTAAAAAAAGGTGGTAATTATGTAAGGTGATGGAGATGTTAACTAACCTTACTATGGTAGAGGTTGCACAATATATACACGTGCTAAATCAGTACTTGGTACACTTTGAACTTGCATATGCTATATGTCAATTATATCTTAATAAAGCGGGGGGGCGGGGGAGAAGTACCTTTACTTCCTAGCCTTCTTATCTCTAACCCATTGAACACTCAGAGCAGGCAGCATTAGCTGGTCTAAGACTTTGAAGATGGATCTGTCTGCTGCTGGGGCTTCAATTCTCAGCTTGTGAATAGTTTCTGTCATGGAGGGCTTTTTAGTAGCCTTTGTGGTATGTTAGGGGCTATATAAATGCAAATTTCATTTCATTTAGAAAGGAAATGAGCCACACTAAATGGACATGGATACAACTCTGGAATTAAAAGGAACGTGGATTCCTTCTGTCAGCAGGGCCAAAACAATTCTCCATACCAAATGCATCTTTTTTGGAAGTCTTAGCAGTTAAAAGGAACATGAGAGCTTGGATGAAAACACAAACAGGGTGAATTCTCTGTTCCAATTCTTTGCTTTATTGCTCAGCACCTATAAGGCAGAACTTACCATATTGGTTTTGTCTGGTGACTCCTGATTCTGTACGACCAGTGGGCTCAAATGAGCTTCTTTTGACCTAATTCTAATAATTAATTCTAATGGAAGGCAAATTGCTACACCATTGTTGGCTACGGCCTTTCTATTGCTTAGCAGAGAACAAATAACTTGGAGCAATGTTTCCTAGATAGAAGAGAGAGATCAGGCAAATCGTATGCCTGTGTTGCCTCAGAACACATGTACAAGTGTTGTATCTCTCTTCTCTGTGGCAGAAATTCCTCACTGGCATAGTAGAAAAATCTATGATTTATGAAATGTATGAAAAATAATAACTGTGGGTTGGCTTTGTTTAACAAACACATCTTAGTTTGCTAAGCATTGGAGTACACAAAAGAAATATGGTGTTCTAGCAAGAAAGCTGACAAGACCATGCTCACCCTAAAAGCTCAAAAATGAGGACTACATCAAAATGGAAAAAAAAGTATTCACTTGAGTTTGAAAGGAAAAATGAGATTAATTTTCAGTTGCCAAACCAAAAAAGGAATGCAAATTTATAGTGGAAGTTTATGAGAGGATGATCAGAAGGGTTTGAGGGAAAGGGACCAGATATAGGACCCAGTGAAAGAGAATTAGAAGTAGATTAAAGACCGCCACACATTCTTTGCCCACTTTCCATCAAGAAATAGAACTTCCATTTGTACTGACGCTGACCTATTACTTGCTTTGACTCCAAAAAAAAAGAGAGAGAAATAATGCTGTGTGATATTCAAGGCCATGGCTTAAGTGATCTACAGCTTTCACCCTTCTCCTCCTAGATGGCTCCCTCTTGAAATCCAGCTGCTTTGCTGGGTGAACCTCAAGCCAGCCTCACTGAGTGGCACCAATATGTCCTATCCAAAAGCCCTAGAAGAGCCCCCATTCAACAACTGGCATCAACTTCCAGAAATCTCAGTAAGCCATTGTGAATGTTTCATCTCCAGTAAATCCTCCAAATGACTTCAGCCCAGCTAATACCTATCTGGAGTAGAAAAAGTGCCTAGCTGACCTCAGTCAACCTGTAGACTCATGAAAGACAGTGAGAGGTTGTTTTTGTTTTAAGCCAATCGGTTTCAGAGTAGTTTGTTACACAGCAATAGATAAACCAGGGCTTGAGATTTTAATGTCCACATAGTAACTGAATGTATGGCCATCAGCCTATATAATGCAGAAGGAAGGTGCTAGAACAAAGACCTGTGCATAACTCCAGGACACGGAAGTGTTGCTCCCTTGGTAAAAGAGGAACTAGAAACCCTCTGTCCACCATCGCATATATGCACAAAGAAGCTTGCCTCTCTTGTTTTATTAGGAGGTAGGTGAAAAAACATTCTTGCATGAAAATTAAAGCCTCCGGCCAATATGATGCCTGGGCGTGGAAGCTAAATTTACACCACTCACTTTGTGCAGGATTCCTCCAAGCTGTAAAATTAACATAAAAATTGATCAAGAATGGATGAGGCTCCTTGAGTACTTCAATAGAAACAATTTAAAACTGTTCTGTTGCCAACACTGCTACAATTTAAGGCAGCTATGACACTTATCAGAGTGGGGGAATCCTGATGAAGATGATCACACAGTAAAAGTTTATAAGCTACAAGAAGAAGAAAAAAAACAAACTACCCGAAGAAATGATTTACTTTGAGAAAGAGTCAAAAGACACAAACCACTTGGGGTGCCTGGGTGGCTCAGTGGGTTAAGCCGCTGCCTTTGGCTCGGGTCATGATCCCAGG
>NC_081575.1:113963285-113970685 GCF_022355385.1 Mustela nigripes | reverse complement strand
TTTTTTCTTTATTTATCTGACAGAGATCACAAGTAGGCAGAGAGGCAGGCAGAGAGCGGAAGGGAAGCAGGCTCCTTGCAGAGCAGAGAGCCCGATGTGGGGCTCGATCCCAGGACCCTGGGATCATGACCTGAGCCGAAGGCAGAGGCTTAACACACTGAGCCACCCAGGTGCCCCTGAAGAATGTTTTTAAAAAGTGTTTTTAAAAATAATTCAGAGGGAAAAGGAAGAATAAAAACTAAACTTAAAGAATAAACAAGATATATTAAAAATAGGGGCGCCTGGGTTGCTCAGTGGGTTGCCTCTGCCTTCAGGCCAGGTCATGATCTCCCTGGGATCGAGCCCCGCATCCAGCTCTTTGTTCAGCAGGGAGCCTGTTTACCCCCTCTCTCACTCCTGCCTCTCTGCCTATTTGTGATCCCCCTCTCTCTCTGTTAAATTTAAAAAAAAAAAAAAAAAAGATATTTTAAAAATAGCACATGCCCTTGAAAAAGGCCCTTCTCTTCTTAAGACAAACACTTGCTTGTGTACAGGTGAACACATTTTTGATTCACATCCATTTCAGACTAAATAAAAACTTTTTAACCAGCCTCCTTATATCATGATTGTATGTTTTAGGGAAAGTGACATTTCCTATGTATGACTGGAAGCATAGCATTATAAATATAACTAGCGCTTAGGCTATAAGGAATATCTTACTTCTGCCTCATTCTGTATTTCCCAAAACTGTCAGAGAAGACTCCAGTAAGGGTAAGCAAGAAAAGTGGTAGATTGGGTCCAGCTTTCTTTCTTTCCATTTTACAAGATAAAGATGAACGTATGAGAAAGCAAGTTCCAGGGAATAAGTGAAGCATAAAGATGAGAACTTTCCAACCCTCAAAAGAAATGTTTATCGTTGGTACCGATCTCAGCCTTCACAGAACTCCTGGGGGAACAGAGGTCTGCTAAAAATTTCTTACATTTTGTAATAACCAGGAGGCTGGTTATACGCCAAGCTCAATTTTCCCTTGAGCTGGAGAGGACAACAATGATGTGAAGATGATACAGGGGAGGCCAGTCCCCTTCTATCTCAGTGGGGGCCCTCGTACACCGATATATGATCGTGCCTGAAGCTTAAATATCTACATCCTACATTACCCTCTGACCTTAACTAGTAGTCTTCCTCTTACCCCTGAGAGAGTAAGTTCTATGATCCTTGTTCCAAAACAGGAAGGACCCTTTCCGATTTTCATTCTGAGAACTTCCCACTCTGCTGATTCTCTATCTTCTCTTCTTTTCTGTCAACATATTTTTTCCTCCTGTCAAGTTCTCTTTCTTCATCTACCCCTTCCACTTCTCAGATTTTCTGTACTCAACTAGAGCTTTGGCTTTCCCCACATGGAAGTTCACTCACCAGTTACTTGGCTGTTTTGTATTTCCATTTTGTATTTCAACTGAAATATTTTTTCGAGGGTCTTTCCTCACAGAGTAGTTTTTCTAGGTGACCCTTTCAAGGTACTATCTCAGTTGGATGTAAGATCGGATAATGAGAATGGGACCAGGTTCTAGAGAACTCTGTGTACATGGACATGAGCTGAACTTCCCTATGGTGTCAACCGTGGAGTCAGAGGTGAATGAGCAGGGGCATGTCCAGGTGTTTGTGGGACACAAAAAATGGGATGTTAGCAAGCAGAGTAGAGAGAGACAGGGAAATCAGTCAGGGATTATTGCAATAGACACCTAAGACTATAGCGGACTTTGGAATCTAGCAAAGTGCTTTTGCTTGCTAATACAATTGATTATCACATAGAAAATCACTTATTGTATAGGTTCTTACTCAGGTAACTGGAAGCATAACAAGATACCCAGGGCACCTGGGTGGCTCAGTGGGTTAAGCCTCTGTCTTCAGCTCGGGTCATGATCCCAGAGTTCTGGGATCAAGCCCTGCATCAGGCTCTCTGCTCCACGGGGAGCCTGCTTTCTCCTCTCTCTCTACCTGCGTGCCTCTCTGCCTACTTGTGATTTCAGTCTGTCAAATAAATAAATAAAATCTTAAAAAAAAAAAAGACCCCCTAAGATAGTATGGAGGGAGCAACTACAGGAACTAGCAGGGTCATGTGACAATCTTGGTTGTAAAGAGAAGGAGATGGAGAGCCAGAGAGCTTATCCAAGAAATGATATAATTTAATAACAGTGTTCTAATCTGACAACTGAAGTACCTTGCCATGACTATAAATAAGTAAATAACTAAGTAAAAGCAAGCTTCCCTCCTTTTGCCTCTGAGCAGAGGAAGTATGTTTGGCTAAGTAAGGAGAATGGTGGCAGGCGGGCAAGGTGGATGCCTTACTCCCAAGGGTGTGGATCTGGTTACTGATGAAGAGCTTTTGTTGATCCAGAGATGCCCGTGGCCCCTGCTGAAGAGAAAGGAATCTGAGCAGAAGCCAGGGGCCTGTGCCATCCAGCTCTTACTCTGCGGGTTCAGAGCCACAGCAACTGTAACATGTATCCTTCTCTGGGATTCACATGGGCTGAGGTAGTTCACTCGTGAACTACCGCAGTGAACATGATTGGGCAGTGCCCAATCATGAGTATCACGCCTGTGTGCATTTAGGTCCATCCCTCTTCCAAGGTCAGAGGATGACTATGTGGTAAATCTGAGGGTTTTTTTTTTTTTTTAAAGATATTTATTTATTTATTTATTTGAGAGAGACAGAGAGAGCATGCAAGCGAGGGGGAGGAACAGACGGATAAGGACGAGCAGACTCCATGCTGAGTGTGGAGCCCTATGCAGGGTTCAGTCTCAGGACCCCGAGATCATGACCTGAGCCAAAACCAAGAGTCATGTTCAACTGCTGAGCCACTCAGGTGCCCCAGGAAATCCGAGTTTGAACTCAGGTCTCAGAATGCCAAGTAGTTTGCTCCTTCTACACTAAACAGTTAATCAAGCCTTGGGAAAAGTCAGATATACAATGGTCTGAATATGGAAGTTCAGGACGAGGCTCAGACTAGAAGCTGTGGCCCAAAATAGGGAAGAGAGGAAAGTGCCAGGAGTATAAAATCATACCAATGGACGTTTGTTGAGTGTTTTTTGTATTCTGGGCATCCTACTAAACATTTTACACATATTCTCTCATTTAATCCTTTCAACAGACTCATGAGGCACATTCTATTATTATGATTGCTATTTTCCAGATGAGAAAGACTCAGATAGATTAAAAAGTCTTGTTTAAGGTCTAGAGCTGGTAAGTAATGGAACTGGGCTTCAGATCTGGTAAACTCTGTTCATTAATACATGTTACTTTTCTTTTCTTTTCTTTTTTTTTTTTTTTTAAAGATTTTATTTATTTATTTGACAGACAGAGATCACAAGTAGGCAGAGAGGCAGGCAGAGGGGGGGGGGGGAAGCAGGCTCCCCACCGAGCAGAGAGCCCGACACGGGGCTCAATCCCAGAACCCTGGGATCATGACCCGAGCCGAAGGCAGAGGCCTTAACCCACTGAGCCACCCAGGCGTCCCTACATGTTACTTTTCATCCTGAGTTACCTCTGGAGTACCCTCTTCTACCAGAGCCCAACCCAGAGAAAATACCTGGGACATTAGCCCACCTGCCTTCCTGCTAGGTCTCTTGAGCTCATTTTAAAGGCTAATGAAATGTCAGCCATAACATCATATTGACGTCCAATTGGAATTTGTACCTTAAGTAATAAATTGTGGAGCTAAAAATCTTCTACCTTACAGGTTATATACCTGGAGAATGCTGGGGAACAAAATTTCCAGAGAAAGAGGTTTTAGCTATAAGATTTATTAAGCTGGATCTTTCACGGTCCAGTGGAAGCTTTATCTGTTGCTTGGCAACTGGTTTTTGAGGCGGTGCAACTTGATCCAGCTGACAAGCAAAAAAAAAAAAAAAGCCCCCAAAATAAAAAAATCCAAACAAAACAAAAAAGGCCAAAGCAACTTGTTTATCATATGAACTCATTCTTCTCTAATAGCTGAATCTAGATTCTGGATCATTTGTCTTCCAGTGACTTCGGTATCTATCTACTAAAATTACTAGTTCCCTAGGTAATATCTATGCCTGTGGTTTGAAGCAAAATGCTAGCATAACATCTGTGAAGTTCTTTTTGCAAATAAATGTCGTGAACTTTTTCAAAGCTTTGGGTAAGTGTGGTTTCTCTTCAGGAAATATCAATCTTAAATTTCTACTCTGAGCAATAGAAGAAGAGGTTCACATGCAATGGAGGGGGCGGGGAGAAGTAGACAGGGGACATTCGGATTCGTAGTGACCTTCCATCCATGACCACCTTGAATCAGATACAAGTTCAGTTGGTTTTTCTAGGCCCTGCCACATCTGAAAACAGTAAGAACAAATTTCTCTTTCCTCCTCACCATGCACCTCTCATACCTTCCCACTGAGTAGACCTAGGTGAAGTCTAGGTATGCCACCAAAGCTGGCCAGCAGTGCAAAGGTTTGATTTACAAGGAGCTCTGGGGCTAACAGATTTGAGGCATGGTTAAGTCAGATCTGAGAGTCACAAACTTCTAAGAATATCTTTGACTTTTACATCTTCTTCTACCTAAGATTTAAGAGCTTTTAAGTGGTAGTGCCAAGGTTTGAAACCAGATTCATGAACTTGGGATCATAGTTTCCACTTTATAATGACAGAACCTATTCTTCCAGAACTGTCAAGGACATTAGTGTCATCATCATTACGTTTTTTGTTTGAAACAAGAGAAATTTAGTTTCTCAGAGTTCTGGAGGCTAGAAGTCTGAATCAAGAGGTCAGGAGGGTCATCCTTTCTTTGAAACCTGGGGGAAGAGGTCTTTGTCTTTCCCTAGCTTCTTGTGATTTGCCTCCAATCCAAGGACGCTACTGTCATTTATTTATTTATTTATTTGAGAGAGAGAAAGAGAGCATGCATGAGTGGGGTTGGGGCAGAGGGAGAGGGAAAGAAATCCTCAAGCAGACTCCTTGCTGAGCAGGGGGTCTGAGGTGGGGCTTGATCCCAGGACCCTGAGGTCATGACTTGAGCCAAAACAAAGAGTTGGCTGCTTAGCCGACTGAGCCACCCAGGCACCATTCTTTTTTGTTTGTTTCTGTTTTATTTTTTTGTTTTTGTTATTAATTAATTCATTTATTTACTTGATATTACTGTCATTTTGATGAAGTTTTATGCCCTGTGATTACCTCTGCCATCATATGGGAAATTACAGTAAAATATCCAAGTGCTGGCTCCATCCAATGGTCCAACAAATGTTACTATAAAGCAAATGGTTGGACCCCACTAATTAAGGCAGTTGATGCCATCACACCAACCTTCAGCTTTATGAATGCTAAAGGAAGAAGAACATTCAGTGACTGCCTATATTCACTAACATTTTAGTGTTGTGTGTGTGTTCATTATCATGGCGTATGTGCATGCGTATTTATGTAATTGTGGAATTAGCAAATACAGTTATGAGTTGTATTATGAACCATGAACATAAGGATAATGGAATTATCTCAGTTCTTTTGTGTGTGTGTCATCTTATAAAACGGTAATATATATAATACATTAGATAAGTTTGGAGTTGGTTTATGTATTTATTTAGGGTGTTTAAAATCCCTTTTTAATTTTTTGGTATTAATTAATGTATTATTTATTTAATTCCAGTATAGTTAACATACAGTGTTATATTAACTTCAATTGTACAATACAGTGATTCAATGTACAATGTACAATACAGTGATTCAATTCAATTCTACACATTATTCACTGCTCATCATAAGTGTACTCTTCATTCCCATCACCTATTTCACCCATCCCCCTCCCACCTCCCCTCTAGCAACCATCAGATTGTTCTCTATAGTTATAAGTCTGTTTTTTTGGCTCCTTTATTCTTTGCTCATTTGTTTTGTTTCTAAAGGGTCAGTATCCAAAATATTTAAGGAACTTATACAACTCAATACCAAAAAACTCAAATAATCCAATCAAAAAATGAGCAGAAGATATGAATAGAAATTTCTCCAAAGAAGACATCCAGATGGCCAACAGACACATGAAAAGATGTTCAATGTCACTAATCATCGGGAAAATGCAAATCATTTCACAATGAGATATTACTCCACACATGCCAAAATGGCTAGAATAAAAACACAAGAAACAAGTGTTGGTGAGGATGTTGAGAAAAACGAACTCTCGTGTACTCTTGGTGGGAGTGCAAACTGGTGTAGCTACTGTAGAAAACAGTAGGAAGCTAACTTAAAAAAATTAAAAATAGAATTACCATACAATCTAGTCACTCCACTACTAGGTATTTACCCAGAGAATATGAAAACAGTAATTTGAAAAGGTACATGCACCCCTATGTTCATAGCAGCATTATTTACAATAGCCAAATTATGGAAGCAGCTCAAGTGTCCACTGATAGATGAAAGTGGTATAAAGAAGATGTGGTATCTATGTATATATACAAGAAATATTATTCAGCCATGAAAAGATTGAAATCTTGCCATCTGCAACAACGTGGATGGATTTAGAGAGCATAATGCTAAGTGAAATAAGTCAGAGAATAACAAATACCGTATAGTTTCATTCATACGTGGAATTTAAGAAACAAAAAAAGAAAAAGAGAGACAAAGAAAAAACCAGATTCTTAAATGTAGAGAACGAACTGATGGTTACCAGAGAGGAGGTGGGTGGGAGGTTGGATAGGTAGAAGCGGGTGAAGGAGATTAAGAGAACAATTATGGAGAATGGGGAAAAAACCCAGATAGTACTGCTATCAAGAAAGAACAAAAACAAGAAAAATAGAAAAGTACACTCCTGGTGATGAGCACTGAGTAACATATAGAATTCTTGACTCACTATATTGCATACCTGAAACTAACAGATCACTGTATGTTAATTATAATGGAGTTTAAAAAAAAATTGAAAACAAATCGAAACAAATTTAATTATATATCAGGGCAATGTCATAGGTCTGTAGAAAGAGAACTAACTTCAGATGACTTTAAAACACAGTATACTGTTTTTATGTCTCTAATGGGATATCCACGAGGACAGAAAAAACCACAAAGAAATCTTAAATTGTACTATAACCTTATTGCTGGTAGTAAAATTAATATTGGTGTTCATATTAATTAAAAACACCAGTATCACCATTGGTATTTTTGTAATTATTATGGGTATATTTTACCTGAAGCAAATAAGTAATGATGTTACTCTGTTTAGATATCAAGATTTTCAGTATTTGGCGTGAAGGAAAGGGAACTCCTGTGCCCTGCTGGTGGGAATGTCAGTTAGTACAGCCACTATGGAAAAATGGTATGAAGGTTTTTGTTTTTGCTTTTGTTTTTTGTTTTTTCTTTTTTTTTTTAAGCATTTAAAAATTTTTTTTAAAAATTTCTTTTCAGTGTAACAGTATTCATTGTTTTTGC
>NC_081575.1:113941233-113960285 GCF_022355385.1 Mustela nigripes | reverse complement strand
GAGGGTTGCTGGGGGGAGGGGGGTTGGGAGAAGGGGGGGTGGGGTTATGGACATTGGGGAGGGTATGTGCTTTGGTGAGTGCTGTGAAGTGTGTAAACCTGGCGATTCACAGACCTGTACCCCTGGGGATAAAAATACATGTTTATAAAAAAATAAAAAATTAAAAAACAAAAACAAAAACATCAAGTTGTACCCCTTAAATATGTACACTTTTTGTCAAAGACATCTCAATAAATCTGTTAAAAATAAAGAAATCAAGATTTTCAGTGTGAAAAAATATACAAGTGTAAAATCAAAGTAAAAACCTTTAGTCTTAGATGTGAATAGGAAAATATAATATGAACTTACTGCTTCTAATCGTCATAGAAGGCTTCCCCCAAATTTGCTCACCAAAATGGTCTTAAGTTAATGATAGTCAAGTAGCAGTAAACCCTTTTATAGCCCAGTCTATGATGTAAAAAATACAATTTCTTGATAAAAAGAACCAAGGCTCCATAGAGAAATGACAGATTCTACGTCTGGAGCAAGCTTGGGAGAAATGAAGCTGAAACTCGTTTTGTATGAGAAGGCAGGGGATGCTATTGGAGACTACGCTGACTATGTCAAAAGGATAATGAGAGACAGAAAATTAGGATCTCTGTAGGTTGCATATTTTGCTGAAAATGGATAAATAAACAATCAGTCAAGCTTTCATTTTGATTTTCCTGCATGAATGGTACGTGAAGGTGAACAGTAGTTTATGAAGGGAGGCTCCTTTTCATAGAACAACTCTGGGTTGGAAATATAGAACAGAATTAGAAAATCATTATTTTTGCAACCATTAAAGAAATAATGAATGTTGCCAATGACCATGAGTAAGTACCGAACTATTGGGTGAAAGCTTGCTAATTTTACAACGTTGGATAGGGCCAAGAGCCCATGAACCCAGTAATCATTCTCACATCACTGAAAATGGAACAGAGACTGGGTGCCTAATTACAACATACCCAAGGGTGTTCACAGCACTACCTTTGAGTTATTCTCAATGTAAACAGCTGAACCTGAATTGAATGGAGCCTCAAGGTCTGTCTGTCAGTTTATGGAAAATATTGAGAAAGAGAGAAACAAGTTAAATGATACCATGAGGAAGTAATCAAAATACCAACCATGCTATACTCTTCAAGACAAATAACTCAGTTTATCCAAAAACTTATATCAGGAGAACTTAAGAATAAATAAGTATAGATAGTCCCCAACTTACAATGGTTTGATTTATGATTTTTGACTTTATGGTATGAAAGTGATACGCACTCAACGGAAACTGTACTTAAAATTTTGAATGTGGATCTTTCCTGAGCTAGTAATATGAAATAATACCTTCTCTCACAACACCCGACAGGGTAGCGAGCTGCAGGTCCAAGTCAGCCACACAATTGCAAAGGTCAACAACTGATATACTGACAACTGTTTGATACCCAGACAACCATGCTGTTTTTCACTTTCAGTACAGTATTCAACGAATTATATGTGATAGTCAAAACTCTATTATAAAATAGCTTTTTTGTTAGATAATTTTACCCAACTGTAGGTGAATATGAGTGTTCTGAACACATTTAAGGTGTGCTAAGCTATGATGTTCACTAGGGTAGGTGTAATAAATGGATTTTTTGACTTCTGATTTTTCAACTTACAAGGCATTTATTGGAATATAACCCCATCGTAAATTAAAGGAAATTCTGTTATAGAATTTATAGAAAAAATAGAGCCATAATAAAATGCAATGGGTGGACCTAGTGAATCCTGATGCAAAAAAATTAACCAAAAAATGAAACTTTGAGATCATTGGAGAAATCTGTAATAGACTGTGAGACGATATTAAGGAATTGTTAATTTTGTTCGGTAGGTTAATGGCATAATGGTTAGGTTACGAGTAATACCCTTATCAGAGTGACAAACTAAAATATTTACAATGAATGACATGATATCTATCATTTGGTTTAAGATGCTCCAGCCAAAAAAAAAAAAAAGTGTGTGTGTGTGTGTGTGTGTGTGTGTGTGAATAAATGAAACAAAGATGGCAAAATGTTGATTCTTTGTTGACTCAGAGTGATAAGCACATGAGAGTTTATTATATATATTTTTTCTTCCTCTGGATATTTGAAGGTACCAATTATCAAAAGTTTTCAAAAACTGCCCCAAACTCAGATCAATTATTTTGTAGCATTTTTCAATGATGCAAACACTTTTATATGGGTAAAGGCACTGTGATCTCATAACAACATGAAAGTTCATGTTTACATATATGTGTAAAACAAAAAAAGCAGATGTGATGCTTCAGCTAATTTGAAGTTGCCATCACTTTATTTATTGCCATAAAAATCCTAGCCTAAGTTTTCCTTCGTTTTTGCAACAGAAAATGACTGGATTGACAGCCTCTGATTTTATTTTAGTCAAACAGAAGATAAGAGGTGAGATATGAACAAGGATCCTCTTAATGTTCTGCAATTCTTGGCCTCCTTCTATTTAAATGAAATATGGGTTGCTTGTCAGTTTAAACTTTTATCAAAAGTCAGAATACAGTTTATAATATGTAAATTCTAGAAAGGTGTGGGTAATAGAACTTGCATTTGAGGGCAAATACAGCTGTTAAAAATAATTATCAGAAAGCAAAATTTTTCTCTGGTGTTGATATTATTCCATTATTTTTATATTCTGCTTTTAGGTAACTAGCTTGCTTTGTTTTTATATATTCCATTTACCATGTAAATGGTAACTGGAATTACCTTATCTTCCTCCTTTTCCTGATGAACTATTTGCTCACATCTTAAGGCCCATTGGAAATGTTACTTTTTCTCTGACCTCTCTGATTAATAATAATGATACTGTGCATTTTGTGCTAATAGGGCCATGTGTGTTATAATGGCTTTATGCATAAAAACTCATCCAGTCCTCACTACAGCCTCATGATATAGGCACTGTCTTGTACCTACTTGTAAGATAAAGCCCAGAAACATGAAGAGACATTTCTCCAAAGAAGACATCCAGATGGCCAACAGACACATGGAAAGATTCTCAGCATCACTCATCATCAAGGAAATGCAAATTGAAACTACAATGAGGTATCACCCCATACCAGTCAGAATGGCTAAAATCAACAACACAAGAAACAACAACTGTTGGTGAGGATATGGAAAAAAAGGAACCCTCATGTGCTGTTGGTAGGAATGCAAACGGGTGCAACCACTATTAAAAAAAAAAACAGTATGGTGGTTCCTCAAAAGGTTAAAAATAGAAATACCTTACCATTCAGCAATTACACTACTGGGTATTTATCCAAAGAATACAAGAACACTAATTCAAAGCGGTATGGGCACCCCTATGATTATAGCAGCATTATTTACAATAGCCAAGATACAGAAGCAGCCCAAGTATCCATGGATTGATGAAAGGGTAAAGAAGATGTGGGTATACTCATCCCCCCCCCCCCCACACTGAGATATTATTCAGCCATAAAGAGAATGAAATCTTAAAAAAAAAAAGAGAGAGAGAATGAAATCTTGCCATTTGCAATCTCATGGATGGAGCTAGAGAGTATAGTACTAAGTGAAACAAGTCAGAGAAAGACTAATACAATGATTATACTCACATGTGGAATTTAAAAAACCAAACAAGTGAAGGGAAAAAAATAAGAGAGAGGGAGAAGGAGAGAAACCAAGAAAGAGACTCTTAACTCTAAAGAACAAAGTGATGGTTACCAGAAGGAAGGTTAGTGAGGGGTTGGGTAAAATACATGATTAACGAGTATACTTAGCGTGATGAGCACTGAGTAATGTATAGAATCACTGAATCACTATACTGTATATCTGAAACTAATATTACACTGTCTGTTAGCTATCTGTAATTAAAATAAAAACTTTAAAATAAAGAATAAAGAATAAATGTAGTTAGGTCTTTAAAAAAGAACAGGCTTTGATTTAAATGCATACTTATATAAAAGTACCCTAACTGACCTACCTGCATTTCCTTCTCTTTCAAAAAGCCACCCTCAGAGTAGGGAGTGAGGTGTGGAGAGGGGAAGTAATTACTCCATTCAGTGTGAAATAAATTCTCCTTGCCTGCAAGTGATGACAGTTATCCCTGAGCAAAACACTGTCATTAACTTCCTTCGTCGTGAGCCTTCTCCAAAAAGTATCTTCTAGTTTCTGAGAACAGGCTACTTCATTTTGCATTCTATATCTTTACAAGAATTCTGCAACTTATTTCAGAATTTAAAGATAGGATAATTCAGTTTTTCAGCAGACTGTATAATATGGTTAAATCACTCCAGTGACCAAGGGCTTACCCCTTTATTTCTTTTCTTTTTTTAAAAAAATGATTTTATTCATTTGACAGAGAGAATGAGAAGGAGAGAGCAAGCAGAAGCAGGGGGAAGGGCAGAGGGACAGGGAGAAGCAGGCTCTCCACTGAGCAGGGAGCTGGACACAGGGGTTGAGCGCAGGACCTTGGGATCATGACCTGGAGCCAAAGGCAGATGCTTAACTGACTGAGCCACTCATCCCCTACCCCTTCATTTCTTAAAACCAATTAGCAAGTGTAATCAAACTATAGGAGAAATTGTGTGCCTGACACCATTTAACATCTCTTCCTGAAAGGATGCCATTAATTGTCCAAATCTTTAATCCGTCTGAGTCCTATTTATTATAGGGATGGTCTCAGGGTGAACCCTGAGAACTGTTTTCCTAGAACACGAGGAAGATTTAAAATCTTCGGTTGTCAGTGTGTCGTAAACCACTCCATGATTTGGCCACTTAGGACAACACATGTCAGCTCCCTGACCCCAGGAGTTAGCTCGAGTATCAGAATGAGCACCTGAGTAGTTCCATCAACCTTTGAGGTGCTGTTTTTGAGAATGGAGCCAACTTCATGAATGACTGTTGTTATAAGATGGAGGTAGAGTGGAATTTCTTTACCCTACATGTCCACAGCTTGTCCACTGGTCAGAGGCAGAATGTCAGCCTTGCATCTGCTGACATTTGTAATTTATGCTACACAATGTTAAAACATCATTATAATTTTATTATGTATTTACAAAATATTTTCACTTATAAAATATGGACAAGTCAAAGGAAGATTTTATTTTATTTTTTTCAAAGGAAGATTTTAGGATGCCTGGGTGGCTCAGTAGGTTGGGCCTCTGCCTTCAGTTCAGGTCCATGGTCTCAGGGTCCTGGGATCGAGGCCCACATCGGGCTCTCTGCTCAGCAGGGAGCCTGCTTCCTCCCCCCCCCCCCCCCCCCCCCCTCCCTCCTTCCGATCTTTCTCCCTCTGTCAAATAAATAAATAAAATCTTAAAAAAAAAAAAAGGGAGATTTTAAATCAGCCATAACCCCATCCTCTAGTTGGCATTTTACTAGTAATCATTCTTTTTTTTAACTTGGAGACAAATTTACTTTTATGAAAATAAGACATATTTCAATAAATAGTTCAAAAATTTAGAATAAATAAAACAGAATCCAACACAGTACATAACTTGCTTCAGAAGTGTTTCTATAGTAAGAACTTCTTCTCATGCTGCTAAATATTTAAACTATAGTCTTGTTTTTAACAATGACATAGAATTTTGTTGTATGATATAACAATTTATATAATCCAATTTGCTATTTTTGGAAATTAGTTTTTCTACCCCTTTCTTTAAGTACGGCAGGATGAACTTTTTGTAGCCAAGTATTTGCACATATCCGTAACTGTTTCAGTAAACAAATTTCTTAGAAGTGGAATTTCTGAAATCAAAGTCACTAGATATTTTTTAACCCAAAAAAGTCTATCTGTTTGGCCTAATTTTGTTTCCAAGTCAGCTAAAAATATCTAAACATTAGGTCTCACTGTTTTGTTAACAGATTCCTTTTATTTATCACCCAACTTCAACACATGCCAATGAATTCTGTTGTTGGCTTAGTGAGTTACAACAGGGATGACTGAAACTTTTATTGCTCCCAGCAATTTCTCAGTCTTTTCTTTTTGTTTTATATGCATGTTACAGGGACCATGACCATGTATCCTGGTTTGCCTCAGACAGGTATAGTTTATATGTACTGTTCCAGCATAATTATTCATATCTCCCCATTTCACTCTCAAAATTGTTCCAATTTAGATGGTCATGATGTGAATGTTAGAGGATGCGTTTGGAATTTTAGAAATGAGCATGAAAAGTACTTAGACCTCAAGAGGTAGAAGATGAATAAAGAGCAATAAAATCATCAGAATCCACCCGTGGTACCACTTGAAAATTCTGGTTTCCAAAGGAAAATCAAGAAATGCTTGAAGCAGGTGGGAGTTACCACCATTGGTACTAGAAGATGGATTTATCAAAGAGTTGAGAATTCTTTGACTTGGAGGGTACCTTGGGTCTCTGACTGATGGAAATTCATAGATTGTCCCTAGAGGAGGCACCGTTGTTGGTAGTCAGGTCATGGTTTTCCAAGAAGCGTACTCCTAAAGGAACTGGGGACCTCTGGTAGGATGAGTTTGCTTGAGAAATTGCAAAGAGAAGGAAGTGGTTCTGGGCTCTACTGTTTACTTACAGATTTTCCTAAAGTCCACACTGTTATTTATTTCATAACCTGTAGCATTACTTCCTGAATGATGTTTATATTCTTGTGAGTTTCCAAGGGCATAATTTTGGGCACATTCCTTACCAAATGTCATGTGTTACAAATAAAGGGGTTAATGAACACTGTAGTAGAATGCATGAGACATGACATCTGGCATCCAAATATTTCATTTCAGGCTTCCTCTCATTAACTTTATTATATTTTTCAGAGCAAATTATTAACTGCCTTCTATATCCATTTCTTCTTCTAAAGAACATTTTGAGCAGAGTTTGAAGGAAAACGTTGCTGAAGCCCTGGAATTTCTAGAAAGGTCCAATTACTCTCACAGTGCTTTGCGGTTACAATGTCTCTTTTATTGGGAGAAGTATCTTTTCATGAAGAAGCAGGTGGCAAGCAGAATTCTCTCCATCTTTACTGATGAGAAAGACATTTGTACACAGTTATGGTAGATAACTCAGCAGTGAAATCTCTCTAGTTAACTAACCAACCCTCTGCCATTAACTTGTTACATCTTAGGAGCAGAGGCTTGGTATTTTCTTTAATGCAATTCTTATTCTGGCTATGTCCAAATAATGAGGTAGAACAATGATCAACCTAGTGATTTTTTTTTTTAGAGATTTTATTAATTTATCTGGCAGAGAGAAAGAGAGAGAAATCACAAGTAGGCAGAGCGGCAAGCAGAGAGAGAGAGGAAGGCAGGCTCCCCACTGAGCAGAGAGCCCGATGCAGGGCTCAATCCCAGGACCCTGAGATCATGACCCAAGCCAAAGGCAAAGGCGTAACCCACTGAGCCACCCAGGCACCCCTAACCTAGTGATTTTGGTTATCATGACACTTAAATCATATTTGTAGTACAACTCAATTGATTATATAGCCACTAATCAAAGAATAAATGAAAAAACCCCTTTGAAAGTTTGTACTGAGGGGCTCCTGGCTTGCTCAGTTGGTAGAAGATGTGACTTTTTATTTTTTATTTTTATTTATTTTTATTGTATTATGTTAGTCACCATGCAGTACATCAAACCCTCAGTTTGTTTCCCAGAGTCCATAGTTTCTCGTGGTTCCTCTCCACCTCTGATTAATCCCCCTTCATTTTTCCCTTCCATCTCCTAATGTCCTCCATGATATTCCCTATGTGCCGTGAATAAATGAGACCATACAATAGTTGACTTTCCCTGCTTGATTTATTTCACTTAGCATAATCTCCTCCAGTCCCATTCCTGCTGATGCCAAAGTTGGGTATTCCTCCTTTCTGATGGCTGAGTAATACTCCATTGTGCATATGGACTACCTTTCTTTATCCACTCACCTGGTGAAAGGCACCTTGCCTCTTTCCATAGTTTGACTATTGTGGACATTGCCACTATGAGCATTGGGGTGCACATGCCCCTTCTTTTCACTACATCTGTATCTTTGGGGTAAATATCCAGTAGTGCAATTGCTGGGTCATAGGGAAGCTCTATTTTTAATTTTTTGAGGAACCTCCACACAGTTTTCCAAAGTGGCTGCACCAGCTTGCAATCCCACTAACAGTGTAAGAGAGTTCCCCTTTCTCTACAACCTCTCCAACACTTGTTATTTCTTGCCTTGCCAATTTTCTACCATTCTAACTGGTGTAAGGTGGCTTTGATTTGAATTTCCCTGATGGCTAATGATGATGAACATTTTTTTATGCATCTGTTAGCCATTTGTATGTCTTTATTGGAGAAGTGTCTGTTCATGTCTTCAGCCCATTTTTTGACTTGATTATTTGTTTTTTTGGGTGTTGAGTTTGAGAAGTTCTTTATAGACCTTGGATATCAGCCCTTTGTCTGTAGTGTAATTTGCAAATATCTTCTCCCATTCCTTGGGTTGCCTCTTGTTTTGTTGTTGCTGTGCAGAAGTTTTTGATCTTGATGAAGTATCAAAGGTTCATTTTTGCTTTTGTTTCCCTTGCCTTTGGAGACATGTCTTGAAAGAAGTTGCTGTGGCTGATGTCAGATAGGTTACTACCTATGTGCTTCTCTAGGATTTTGATGGATTCCTGTCTCATGTTGAGGTCTTTCATCCATTCTGAGTTTATCGTTGTGAATGGTATATGGGAATGATCGAGTTTCATTTTTCTGTATATGGCTGTCCAATTTTCCCAGCACCATTTATTGAATAGACTGTCTTTTTTCCACTCGGTATTTTTTCATGCTTTATCAATGATTATTTGACCATAGAGTTGGGGGTCCATATCTGGGCTCTCTATTCAATGCACAGAAATCAGTTGCTTTCTTATACACTAACAATGTAACCCTAGAAAGAAATTAGAGAATCAATTCCATTTATAATAGCACCAAAACCCATAAGATGCCTTGGAGTAAACCTAGCCAAAGAGGTAAAGGATCTATATTCTAGGAACTACAGAACACTCATGAAGAAATTGAAGAAGACACAAAAAGATGGAAAAACTTTCCGTGCTCATGGATCAGAAGAATAAACATTGTTAAAATGTGTTGCGCAGAGCAATCTATACTTTCAATGCTATCCTGATCAAAATACCAACAGCATTTTTCAAAGTGCTGGGACAAAGAATCCTAAAATTTGTACAGAACCAGAAAAGACTAGGAATCACCAAGGAAATGTTGAAAATGAAAAAAAAAAATCTGGAGGCATCACGTTGCCTGATTTCAAGCTATATTATGAAGCTGTGGTCACCAAGACAACATGCTACTGGCACAAAAACAGACACATAGACCAATAGAAAAGACATGACTTTTTAAAAAAATTTTATTTGAAAGAGAGAGAGAGAAAGCACAAGTGGTGGGGGGAGGGGAGGAACAGAGGGAGAGGGAGAAGGAGGCTCCCCACTAAGCAGGGAACTTGACATAGTGCTCAGTCCCAGGAACCCAGAATCATGACCTGAGCCAAAGGCAGATGCTTGACCAACGGAGCCATCCAGGCACCCCAGAACATGTGACTCTTGATCTCAGGGTTGTGGGTTTAAGCCCCACATCGGGCATAAAGCTTACTCAATAAAATAAAAATAAAATCTTTTTCTAAAAAATAAAGTTCATACTTAATAGTTTGGCAGTTTTGAATTACAGTTCCTCATACCTTGCCTTTTTTGAAAATATAAATGTTCTTTTTTTTTAATGTGAAATTTTAGTCTGGAATAAAATATAATGGGTAATCAAGATATCAACAAAAATTTGCTGGGCAAAAATCTCACCCTTCTTTAAGTGAGCAAACATCTGTGGTTCATGTCTGCTGAGACTGTAAATCTATTCTTATGTGACTGAGTCGGCAACCTAATGATGTCCTCTGGACCTCGTCTTTAATTAACTGTAGCCCTAAGTTTAGATGGTTTCTTGAAAACATTAAAATAAGTCTTAGAAAAATACAGGCAGTATTCCTGTTATCAAATGCTTTAACAATGGATTTTAACTATTTAATTAAATTTCTCATAGATCTCAATTGGGCATGCACAAAAAACAACTTCATTCTGTTTTACATTTGTTCAGGGGACTGTTTTCCTTTGAAGGGAAATCTCAGAGCGGGTTCTATAATGTTTCCAGGTAATCTCATATAATAACAGCCCTCCAGTCATAAGAATAGTATTATTTTGATCACTGATATTTCTATTCTAAACTCTAATTTTTCTCTGGCCTACTTTAGATCTAAATGTTGTGGGTTGGGCTGGGCTGGGAGAGGTAGAGATATGGCTTGGGAGGTTTCAGGATTCAACCTCGACTAGCTCCATTTCCTCCTCTTTCCTTCTCAGTTGGCTGGCCTTAGTTTTGGAACCCTCTAGCAGAAGGAATCGAACTAGGGGGCAGAAAAGGTCTTACGTGACGGTATCACTATGATTTCCTGTTCGGACTCACCAGTCTTGGCAAGCAGTTAGAGCTGACTTGGTGCACTTCAGAGTTTTTCAGAGATTTCCCAGTGAGAACATCTGATGCTATTCAATGCTGTATCCCCTCCGACTGGCTGCTGAGGAATATTCTCTGCAACTTCTTTATCCAAAAAAACATTGCCAGCCTCTTTCGGCTCAGATCACTTTGATCCGTATCAGGAAGACTTTTTAGGCAATTTTCCTCTTAAAATAAAACCAATTTACCTCCCATTTTCAGAGCCCACATCTTGTCCAAAGGACGGGCAGAGTGACTCTGTCCTACAGCAGGTAGAGGGGCATGGCCCTCAGTGCTGCCCTGTACTCTGATGCCATGGGTTGCTTCCATCAGCCTCTTTCCTGGCCTGAGCCACCGTGTCTTTGATCGCCCAATGATATGGTGGTGGGGTCACCATCTACACAGGCTGGGATGTGAATAGCTTCCGAGCCTTCTGTGCAGCCCTCTTAGTCGGTCTCACTAGGCTTGAAGTGAGCTAGGAAACATCCCTCTCCCTTCCCCTAGTGTGGGAGGAGAGGGGAGGGAACACCGTAGGACTCCACTAATAATACTCTCCAAGGATAATTTCCCTCTGCTTCTTTAAGCCCAACCAAGCCTTTTATATCATCTTGGTATGTTGAGATGTTCTCACATCCCAGCCTGGAATTTCTTTTTTGCACTTTTAATAGAGGAATGAGGATAAACCAATTATAGTCTATTCTTACAATGACAATTTTTCAGCAACAAAACACAACACACACAAAACAACCCCCTCCCCACAATGGATATATACAAAAACATAGATGACTCTTAAAAATATTATTTGGATTCATAGAAGCCAGGCAAGAAGTTTATAAATTATGTGAAGCCAGGTATATAATATTCTATGTCAGGCAAAATTAAGCTTTTGTGTTAGAAATCAGAACAGTGGTTGCCCCTGACTGGGAGGGAGGATTGACTGGGAATGGGCATCACTGAGGCAATGGAAGGTTCTATGCCTGGATTTGGCTGATGGTCACCTGGATGTATACATTTGTCAAGACATATCCAATCTGGTATGTGCTGACATTGTATACAAATTATACCACAATGTAAGAGAACTTAGAATTTACCAGACAGATTTGGTAGAATATTGGCATAGGGAACATTGAAGCCAATTATACAAAGAACACCCTGTATTCTCCTTCAGTCTCAAAAAATTATTTTGTGCATTTAGCTCAGCATCTCGGCACATCAAGGTGGAAACCATGTTCTCTCTTTGCTTTTTGCTCTCTGCCTACATCGTTTTGTCCTCGTGGTCTTCATCTGTATTATGAGGATAAATGATGAAAATCTACCCCCTACCAACTCCCTCCAAGTTGAGAGCGGGTTGTTCTAGCAAATGCTTGCAAGTTGTGCTCCTTAATAAGCTATGCCCTCGCTTGAGCTTATTAGCCCATAATGAGTAAGTCATGTGCAGGAAGGTCACAAAGCACTTCATCAAAATACATTATGGACTTCAACATGCACCCTATTTCCATGCTTCCTCTGATTGACTGAATGGTCAATGTTTTGAAGATGTATTTTCTTTCTTAAACTAAACTAAAATATATAAAATTGAGCCAACATCTTTTTTTTAAAAAACCATTTCTGCTATTTTCAATGTCACGGTTCCTTTTATGTGCCTTATCTTTTTCATTGCATTTTTTTTAATATTTACAAGGATATACTAAAGAGAACACTTGAAAGGCTGTAGCCCCTTGCCCTTTACAGATGATATTAGATAACATGAAAAATGCCTCAAAGCTTCCAGCAATATGGCAGGCTGAGCTGATAAGGAAAAGCAAATAGGCAGAGATGCCGGACAAAAAAGCAGCAGTCTTTTTCAACACAGCTAGACTGGAAAGAAAAGAAAGAAACTCCCCTGATACTAGCAATGAGGAGAAACCACCCACAGAGCACAAGGCCGAAGCTGATGCATGCAGAGGCTCATGGGAGGATCAGGTCCAGGGACCTAGAGGTGGGGTTTGGTGCCCACACAGGGACAGAAGATGTGGGCTTCAAGCTTCACATGTAAGGAAGTTACAAATGAACTCCAGAAAGAAAGTTCAGAAGCTTAAGAGGCTGTTTCAATAATGCAAAGTGAGTCATTTCTTGTCCTTGAGGAAGATACAAAGAATGCTACTATCTGCTGGGGGATGTGGTAAAGGTAAGAGTTGTCTGTGAGAATAGGAACCTTATGAAGATCCTACCCAGAGCCATCTACAGAGTCAAGGCCATCCCTTTCAAAACTGCAATGACATTTTTCATAAAAATAGATAAAGCGATCTTAACATTTATATGGAACCACAAAAGACCCAGAACAGCTGAGGTGATCTTGAGCATGAAGAACAAAGTTGGATGCGTTACACTTCCTGGTTTCCAACTTTATTATCAAGGTATTGATATCAAAACAATATGGTACGGGTATAAAAAAGACACATGAACCAATGGAGCAGAATCAAGAGCACAGAAATAAACCCATACATATCTGGTCAACTAATATTAGACAAGGGAACCAGGAATATACAATGTGAAAAAGATAGGCTCTTCGATGGTGTTGGGAAACTAAATATTCACATGCAAAAAAATAGAAGTAGACCCCTATCTTACACAACTCACAAAAATAACCCAAAATGGGATTAAAGACTTAAACATGAGGTCAGTGTCATAAAACCCCTAGAAGAAAACATAGGGAAGAAGCTCCTTGGCACTTGGAAGTGATTTTTGGAAATATGACAGCGAAAGCAGAAAAAACAAAAGCAAAAGTAAGTAAGTGGGACTATATCACACTAAAAAGCTTCTGTACAGCAAAAGTAATGATCAATAAAATGAAAACGTAATCTATGGAGTGTGAGAAAATATTTGCAAGCCATATAGTAGATAAGGAGTTAATATACAAAACATGTAAAGAACCCATAGGACTCAATAAGAAAAAAACCCAGACAATCCAGTTAAAAAATGGGCTAAATGAAATAAGTCAAGCAGAGAAAGACAATTATCATGTGGTTTCACTTATTTGTGGAACATAAGGAATAGCATGGAGGACATTAGGAGAAGGGAAGGTGAAAATGAAGGGGGGGGAATCAGAGGGGGAGATGAACCATGAGAGACTGTGGACTCGGGGAAACAGATTGAGGGTTTCAGAGGGGAAGGGGGTGGGGGGATGGGGCAGCCGGTGATGGGTATTAAGGGGGGCACGGATTGCACGGAGCACTGGGTGTTATCTGCAGACAGTGAATCATGGAACACTACATCAAAACTAATGATGTACTGTATGGTGACTAACATAACATAATTTTAAAAAATGGGCCCATGATCTGAATTCTGTCATTTTTTTTCAAAGAAGATATCCAAAAAGCCAACAGGTACATGAACATATGGCAAACACCACTAATCATCAGGGAAACGCAAACCAAACCACAATGAAGTATCACCTCACACCTGTTAGAATGAACTATCCTCAAGAAGACAAGAGATAACGAGCACTGGCGAGGATGCGGAGAAAAGGGAACCCTTGTGCATTGTTGGTGAGAATGCAAATTGGTTCAGCCACTGCAGAAAACAGTACGGAGGCTCCCTGAAAAATTAAAACTAGAACTACCTTTTAATGCAGCAATTCTACTTCTGGGTATATATCCAAAGGAAATGCAAACAGGTTATTGACAAGATATCTGTTCTCCCCTGTTTATTGTGGCATTACTCACTGTAGTCAAGATAGGGAAACAACCTAAGTGTTTATTAATGGATGAATTGTTAAAGAAGAATGGTGTGTGTGTACACACACACCCACACCTCTCTCACACACACACAATGGAACATTATTCAGCCACGAGAAAGAAGGAAGTCCTGCCATTTGCAAAAACATGGATGGACTTTGAGAGAATTATGCTAAGTGAGGTAAGTCAGACAGAGGAAGACAATTATCGCATGGTATTGCTTATGTATGGAATCTAAAAATGCCAGACTCATAAAAAAAGAAAGCAGGCTGGTGGAGGAATTGGGGAGATGTTTTTCAACGGTACACAATTATAACCAGTAGATAAAAAAAAGTCCTGGAGGTTGAATGCACCATACAGTGATTGTGGACAATAACATGTATTATAAATTTCAATGTAGCTAAAAGACTAGATTTTAACTGTGCCTACCACGAAAAAAGAACTGATAATTATGTGAATGGGCGGGCCTGAATCTTAGCTAACACTGTGGTGGTAATTGGTAGATGTATCAAATGAACATGTTGTATACCTTAAATTTACACAACATGCCAATTATATCTCAGTGAAAAAAATCACAAAGAATGGGTTCTGAATGGATATTATCTTCATGGTACAGAAACCTCAAGCTGAGCAGTTAAAATAGCAAGAGTTAAATGAAATGAGTAAAACCATTATTTAAGTGGGGGGAAAAGTTTGTCCAAAATCCACAGCACTACAGGATTCCCCCTCCCTACAACTCCATGGCTTCCCCAAAACAGATGAACTCACAAGAGAAAGTACACACAATTATGGTTCTAGCAACACAATGATCTTGATAAAGGGAAAACTCTCCTGCTATGAAATGTTGGACAGACTATCACAAACTTTAAGTGCACAGTATACCTCTCCCCTCCCAACTCCACATACATATAGAGGGAAATCTGCAGAGGGAAAAATAGGTGACTATTAACAAGAAATCAAATTGTGATCTGAAGTTAACAATTCCTTAGGATGAGTGGAATGAATGTTGCTAATCTTAGTATCATCAAGGATTGTTTTTTTTTTTTTTTAAGATTTTATTTATTTATTTGACAGACAGAGATCACAAGTAGGCAGAAGGGCAGGAAGGGGTTTGAGCAGGGAGCCCGACGCAGGGATCGATCCCAGGACCATGAGATCATGACCTGAGCCGAAACGAAGGCAGAGGCTTAACTCACTGAGCCACCCAGGCAACCAAGGATTGGGTTTTAATACATGGAAACAGGCAATGAACTTTGGTTTCAAATTAGAAGGAATCTCGAACCATGTCTTCGGAATAAACCCACGAATTTAAAATTATATCCTTCACTTACTGGAGTGCCGTTGGCTTGAATCACCTTCCTAAATTCCTACTCTCTACCCAAACTCCAGTAGCTAGATGCCTGAGAACAACATTCCTGAGAATTCCTTATAAAAAGTATTCTGGCTTAGATCTGGCCAATGATACCGAATTATGAAAGAGTTGAGGATGGAGGAGAAAGCGATGTTGCTGTTCTTCTGCTGGTGGTCGTGAACAGGTGTGTGAGATGCAGACGCAGATTCCCGGGACGTTGAAAACAAGTACAAAGAAGTTCTATGTGCCCTTGGTCCACCTTCTCAGAACGGTAACCTCTTCTCTGCCGTACAGTGTAATATGAAAACCATGAGACTGGCATGAATATAATCTACAGACATTATTCAGATTTTGCCAGTTTCAGTGTGCACTCATTTGCATGCACACATGGGTACGTGTGTGCACATGTAGTTCTATGCTCACTTAGAGGCATCCCCATCCCCATCCGTGCCTCTCACCCCCGGCAACCATGGATCTATTTCCTGTCTATATCGTCTTTAATGCATAACCTTCAGGCTTGTGTAAGAAAAAAAAGTTTTACTCTCTTACAGAGACAAAGCAGATTAACAGGCAGTTTTTCAATGTCGATAGGACTTTCAGACTTGGTTCTAAATAAATTCACTGACACTTTTGATACAGTAAAGTGTTTCTAAGAGTGTCCTTTATATGGGTACAAACAATCCTACTTCAAGGGAAGGTACAGGTTCATTTCAAAACTGTGCTTTAAATATTTATGAAACCGATAATGCCCTGCTTTACCAGGCTGGGATGCAAAACAGGAGTATTTCCTTTCCTTTTTTTTTTTTTAAAAAAAAAAAAAAGATTTATTTATTTATTTATTTATTTGAGAGAGAGAGAGAGAGAGAGAGAGAGAGAGAAAGAGAAGAGAGAGCATGCATGCGTGTGTGTTGGGGAGGAGGGACAGAGGGAGAGAATGTCTTAAGCAGACTCATGCTGAGCGTAGACCCCAGACTTGGGGCTCGATTTCATGACCCTGAGATCACAACCTGAGCCCAGACCAAGAGTCAGATGCTTAACCAACTGCGCCACCCAGATGACCCAAAACAAGAGTATTTCTGATGATTTTTAAATTTGTACTAATTGGCTCCTAGCCCTGATACCTCCTCTTTGCAAGAATGTATGTCTTCTATTCATATAAGCCCAACTTCATGATAATTCTAAGAGCTTTAGTATTGGTTTTTTGGTCCAAGGTCCGCAGTTCTATTACCTTGAACAAAGAACAATTGAGACCTTTTGTTATTATTGTTGCTTTGGCCCAAGCGGCCAGGCTCTTCCTCTGGGCTGTTTTTGTTTCATGGTGTTGCTGAGAGTCAAGCAGTTGGATGTAGACCCCCTCTGCTTTGAAGAGAAGACCAAGCACACACTGCCGCTGCTATACCAGAAGCTTCTTTGCGCGCAGTTGGGAAGGAGGAAGTCTCCACATACCCAAAGAATTACCTGCAGCTGAAGGCGTTCCGGCATCTGCCATACCCTGGGAATGGGAATCAGTCTTCCTTTTAACTTTCAAGAATGACAGCTTATCTGTGTTCCAGAAGTGCCCTTCCTGGCTTTCGTGCTGCTTCCTGGGGGAGCTCAATTCTACACTTGTGCCACCCCACCAGCAAAGTGAAGTGGGAGGAAGAGAAGGGACATGTCACCAAAGTGGTATTTACTGTAGCTTCGCTCCACAAGGCCAGGGAATCTCCCCATAATCCCAGATCCCGCCACCTCCAGTCTTTTTGACCATCAACGTCCTTGTCCCTAACCTTAACCTACCCCAACAAGTTTTGCCCATCCCTGCTGAGATAACTGGGCATTTTAATCCAGTATGTGTAGTAGACACTCACAGCCTTAAAAAATATTTTCTAAGAACTGGGTTTTTCTCATCTTATCCAGAATCACTTTGTTATATTGAAAAGTAAGTTTTACTTTGTTTTTTTAAAAGATTTTTTTTTATTTGAAAGAGAGAGAGAGAGAATGTGAAGAGAGGGAGAGGGCAGAGGGAGAGGGAGAATCTCAAGCAGACTCCCTACTGAACGTGGGGCCTGATGCAGGGCTCCATCCCAGGACCCCAAGATCACAGCCTCAGCCAAAGTCAAGACTTGGCTGCTTAACTGTCTGAGTCAGCCAGGTGCCCCAGTAAACAAGCTTTAGAACAACCATCTCTAAAACTGATTCTAGGACTTTGGTCATGTAGTTCTACTACTGCTAGGCATAATTTCAACAGCTAGCTATAATAAATGAAAATTTATTCCAATAGATGCATTCCAGGAAAAATCCATCTGAGCGGAGGCTGAGTTCTGATGCACCAGTCACAGAGCCTAGTGAAGCATGCTATGCACCTCCTCTCTCTCTCTCTCTCTCCAACTGCCTGTAGTTCCTGGCACCAGTTGAGAGTGAGACAGAAGTGGAGATCACATTCTAAAATGACGGGACTGGCAATGTGACACACAGTAAGAACGAAGGGAAAAGAGGGGGAGTCACAGCCTTGGGTGACCAAAGGTGAGCATATCCTTGGTAGGAAAACCAGGGAAGACTCAGAAAGCAGCCATGAAACATTCTGAGAAAGAGTCTATACTTCATTCGGCCAGGGGTCTCCAGATGTTTAGTTCATACCAACTAGAACAGTGCTTGACACACCTAAGATAGATTTGTGAACTGAATTAATGAGGATTTGGGGCAGAGGGGACAGCCAGTACAAAGGCCCTGAGACAGAAAGGTGAGTGTAGCCAGGAAAGAGTGCATGAAGAGGGTCAAAGGAGAGGACTCAGGAGGGGCACATGGTAGGGAGGGTCAGCTTTTGCCCATCGGCTCCTAGTCTATTTGTAACGTGCTGACATGACTTGCTATGGGAGAGAGAGACGGGAACCTGTGACTCAGGAGGGCTCCCCTGATGCCTGGGATCAGCCTGGCCAGACACGGAATTCTTCACATTGTCAGCAGTCCAGGGTCACTCTGCCCTCCCTAGAACTGATGGAATCCATTGGAGGATGCCTGGGTCATGAGAAGCCCAGGAGCAGGACTAAGGCGGGATGTGGGCGTGACACCCCCAGGAGTGGATGCAGTGAAAAGCTCTGAAAATCAGGAACAGGGAGGGACTGAGAAAAGCATTGCCAGATGATCGCTTGCAAGGAGAGCTAAAATGACTGATTGCAGTCATGGGCATGGGGTTGGCGTGACCTTCCTCATTTCAGTCAAAGAATCAAAATTGGCTTTCAGATAGATGCACATGCTGTCTGTTTCTGAACTTGCCTTGATCTCCTTCGGAAAAAAAAAACATCTGGGCTCATTGTTCCAAATGAGTATATTTCGGGAGAAAATTAATATAATCTCAAAAAGTTTGTTACATAACTTTCAAAATTCCCTTTCAGAAACGAATACATATGCTCGCCGAAAGCAGCTCTGCTGTGAACTAAGAAGACAAACTGATCAAAACAGGACTTGAAAAATACAGCTTGGTAAAAGTGTTTGGATTTTCATTATTTTTCCAAATAGCTATATTTATACTGCTGCTAGT
>NC_081575.1:113825170-113941133 GCF_022355385.1 Mustela nigripes | reverse complement strand
TAGTATCTTATTTAGCGCCCCCCCCCCCGAAGTCCAAGATTTGCCTAGGCAGATTCTTTTCTTTTTGAATTCGTGGATATGTAGGAAATGCTACCTTTACCAATGGTCAAGACCCAGCTGGGAAGCCACGGAATTGTGGTGACAGTTAAGCAGAAAACATGGTCCCTTTCACAAAGGTGGCCGAATAAACAAAGATGATTTGGTTGTGTTATTCTCATTTACTTTGTATTTTCCTTAGCTCTGATAGGTTCATGTAATCACCTTCCTGTTCACCCCAGAATTAAAATAAATCCTATTTAACGGATAATCATGGTAGCTCCGTACCCTAGCGCACAGCTTCAGTTTAGAGATCTGCGAGCACAGGATGGCGGGAGTTGGTTTTTAGCACCACTGTTGGCTTACTGGGAGGAGTGGTGTGGGGGTAGGGATGCGAGATGGGGTAAGGGGCGGAGATGGCTGGATTTCTTCTTCCTGGATGCGGGCTCTTTGCATGAGTGGCCATGGGCTCATTCTGAGCAGAGGCCTTGAGGGGCCTGGAGTGTTCATGCCTGCCCCCTGTGGTCTCCGCATCACGGTGGCCTGTGCCAGGCAGAATAATGGCGGCCCAAAGACGTTGACTCTAATGCCTGGAACCTGTGAAAATGTGACTTTACACGATCGAGGAGACTTGGTAGATACGATTATATTAGGGATCTTGAGATGTAGAGGTTATTCCGCATGATCTGGGTTGGCCCAGTTTAATCCCTTGAAGCCTTAAAAGGTCTTTCCTGGTCAGTCAGTGGGAAATGGGGCTCTGGCAGAATTTTCAGAGAGACGCTGACTTTGAAGGAGGAAAGGGGGCATGGACCAAAGGATCAGGGTGGCCTCTTGAATCCAGAAAAGGCAAGGAAATGGATTCTCTCCTGGAGCCTCCAGAAAGGAATGCAGCCCAGCTGCCACCTTGATTTTGGCCTGCTGAGACCTGTGTCAGACTTGTGACTTCCAGAACAGTAAGATGATAAATTTGCACTGTTTAAGCCATTGCTTCTTGATGGTCTATCGCAGCAGCAAGACAATTACGCATGGCCATAGGTAACGGATAGGAAAAGCTAATGGATTTTCTCTCTCCTCTGGTTTAAATAATCTGTTCTGTAGGATTCAGTTCATAATATGGGAGGTTCAGTCAATTCAATTTCAGCTCCCCGTGAAGGCCGTCTTCCTGCTTCCCTTCTTCCCCAGTTGTGGTTAGATGGGGAAGCATGCAGCTCTTCTAACTCAGGGAGTCATGGTGGGAAGGGGGGGGTTTCCTTGGTCGGGGTGGTCTACTTCCTGGATGGGGGGCTGTGGTATCGTCTGTGATGCGCTTCCTGTTCTTCCAGCCCGGGCTGCCCTTTGACACCCACTGCTCAAGTGCATGGCTTACAGATTTTGTGGTCTATCTTCTTCTTACGTCAGCCATTGCTCCTCCCTCCTGAGCACCACCTTGACTCTCTCTGGCTTTCCGCACCCTTCAAGGTTTGGCTCACTCCTCTGTTCAGGCATTCCCTGTGTGGCCTTCCCTGTAGCACTCAGATGCTAGGCTACCTCCCCCTCCACAGGTACCTTCCATGGCAAGATCCCCTGTAGACTCTCAGCTTCATTCTGGTCCTTCCCTGGGACGCGTGGCAACTTCCAGATTTAGTCCACACATGGGAAGTTGGGAGTAACGCAGGAGGGTCCCATCAGGACTGTTCTGTAAAGGATCCTTCCTCCTGGCATGCCTGCCATCTCAGGAGTTCCCAGTTAGTAGTGCACCCCCTAAACCACTCATGTTCAACTTCACAGACCACGTAACACACTTCCCCACTGCAGGGAGGCCAAGGCACACGTTCTCAGGCTTCCCTTCCTCTTCTCCTTTTTCTTCCACACCTCCTCCCAGGGGAAAGGAGTGAACTCCTTCTTTCTATCCAAGAGGGATTCCCAATGCATCCCAGTCTCTGCCTAAAGAACGTAGTATTTGCCTGCCCTAGTCCCTGAGTTTGTAACTGCAAATGAGATGCAGGGAGAAAAGCAGTGTTGCTAATATGGCAAGATCAAAAAATACATTTCCTGTTACATGCCAGGCATGAGGCTAGGTACTTCAATGTGAAGTACAGTATTCACCAAGAGACTTCTGTTCAGAGAAGAATGTGTGCGTGCGTGTGTGTGTGTGTGCATCTGCATATGGTTGTGAGAGAAAATGTAGACAGTTCTGTCTGGTGTAGCAAAAAGAAAACGATTTATACAATGTTTTTGAGTCGATTAAAGAATGGAGGAGACATTTTTTAGGATGGCATAAAAAACTAGGTGACAGGTCAACTGAATTTGCAAAAAATTGTTTTACTAATAGATAACTGTGGTCAAGCTTCTGAACTATTACAGTAGTGCATTTGGTTCTGAAGCGTAAGACACATCATTTGTACTAAAGCCAGGAATGAGATATGAATGGAGAAGTCTTTGCTAAGTTGTGATTCTTACTAAAGTAGTCCTTTTTGCATCCAATAACACCAGATTTCAGGCTTGAATTTGATATACTGATTCACAACTTCGGACTTGATCAAATATCGCCCTCGCCCCGCAAGGACGACAAGACGCCCTGGTTCGGATGCATCTTCTCTCTCTTCTCTCTCCTTATTTCCGCAAGTCTACACACTTATATACGCTTACCTGACCAATCAGCGAGCAGGGTACAGGAGGGAGCGAATCAGGCTGTGCACCTAAGCGAACAACTTCGCTAGCAACCAATGCTGTTTACTTCCTCTTTGGGCGTTCCGCTTAGTCTCACGAGGCAATCCTAACCTGGCAACTAGCCAGGCGCCATCTTTTAATGGCGAGGCCGCCCTGGCCAGGGGCCTGCCTCCGACAATCAAAATGGAGAGTAAATGCTTTGACTTGTTGGACAAACTCCCAAGTCCGATTCTCAACTCTATCCTGGTAATTGTTTTTACAAATTATCCATTAAAAATCTGATGAGGGGGCTCAGTTGGTTAAACATCTGAATTCGGCTCAGGTCATGATCTGGGGGTCCTGGGATCGAGTCCCACGTCCAGCTCCTTACTTAGCGGGGAGTCTGCTTCTCCCTCTCCCTCTGCCCCCCAACTCATGCTCTCTCTCAAATAAATACACAAAATCTTAAAAAAAAAATCTGATGTGGCCCGGTGGTGGGTATTAAGGAGGACACGTATTGCATGGAGCACTGGGTGTTATGCGTAAACAATGAATCATGGAACATTGCATCAAAAACTAATGATGTACTGTATGGTGACTAACATAAAAAAAAATAATAATAATAAATTGGTTGTGGAAGAGAGGACCATAAAAGCCCACAAAGAGTAAGAGCCAAGGTGGCCCGTCTAAGAACACTTTGCAAATGGCAGCATATGCTGTTCTGGGCTGGGTTCTTTGGAAAAGACCCCGAGGCAAAGATTCTTGTACACATGGTAAATTAAGGACATGCTCCTAAGGAAAACTGGTCAGGGAGCAGGAGAAGCAGGGCAGGGAAGAAAGGATGCCAACAAAAGCTTGCACTCTTAGGCAAATTTCCCCAAAAGTTAGCTTCAGTCTGACGCTGCAGAGGAGATCCGGGGTATAAGTTATGCTCCAGATTTTGTCTCATCTTGGAGGAAAAAAGCTAAGTGTTCATCCTCTGGCATCTATCGGTCATTTGTTCAGGGCTCCTGGGAAAAGAGGGAGCAGGGTGTGTGGAGAGCATTAACCTTGGGGACTCCACAGCATAGAATACATCTCCAGTTGCCTGGGGGGTGACCTCCAAAGAGATTCACAGGTGCAGGTATTAGGAACAAAGGTCACAGTAACTGGAGGAGGTGGCATGGGCACCGTAAAAGGGGTCACCAGGGATGTAGTTGGAGCACTGCGGGTGTTCGCTGCATGCGTCAGCTAAACTAACGTGAGGTCATACGGTGAAAATAGACCAAGCCCCCCAACATATTCTTCCTGTCCTGAGAATCTTGTGACGATCAGTAGTGACAGCTGATACCCAACTGTGAGGCTGCTTGAACTGCAAGTTACTGTCCCATCTTCCCCCATTCCAAGAGAAGAGATTTGCTAGGGCCAAAGCCAAGCTTCCGTTAGCAAGCTCAAATACTTTTCAATTCAGGAATCTCAGTTTCCCAAAGATGGCACCATCTGTCCTCTTGCCAGAAGACCAAGGACATTCCTTTCACTGACCTGCCAATGGCATGGGGATACCAGCTTACGCTCCTCTGCCGGGCTTCTGAGACCCTCTATAATCTGACCCACTTTTTCTCATCCAATGCCCCACGTCGTACTTTCCAGCCTTCCTACCTATCTCATGCCAGGTTGACTCTCAACTGTCTGCATCAACACGACATCCTCACATCTGCTTTGTTCCTTCTTTGTGGGACTAGGGCTACTGCCTGGATTCCTCTTTTCTTTTCTTTCATTGGTGCGTTTTCGACTCACTGCTCCGGGTTTAGCCCAAGTCACTTCTCCCTGACCATCCCTTTCCGGACCACTCCAAGCCCCACTGCTGTCCCCCTTCTTTCAATGTTCATGAGTCCTGAAGTTGTCGCTGGCACATTCTACATGCCTTTCTACTGGGCTTTCTCTGTTCACTATGAAAGTGTTCTGTGAATTATGCTTAACTGATTTTTGAAGACCCTTGAGTGATACTAACATACAGCCAGAGTTGAGAATTTGCTTAGAGATACAATGAATAGAATCACGACGGTAAGTACTCAATTCCAGAAAACACATTCATATATTGTGGCGATGCGAAATACCCACCACCAGAAAGGGCTTCCCATGAGCATATCCTATCACTTACGGTCCCAAGTGTCCCCATTCGGGATGACTAAATTGTACTCAGGGTTCACATGGTACCCAGGTCTGCTAAACCCACGCAGAGAACAGCAGTCAGTTGGAGCCATTCTGCTCCCACACCATCCTTAGCTAAACATATGACAGAAAATAAGGAGGGAATGCCCAGCTATCTCTAGAGCTTCAGATCCATGCGTTTGGCTTTTGAAGTCTCATTTTTGCTAACAACTCAGAGTGACACGGTAGATATGCTTCCCATCCTGTTCCCTAGAAGAAAACTCCTTAGGAATTTCAAGCAGAAAGGAATTTCCTACAGGGAATCGGTTGCTTAGAACTACTGGAAGGGTGAGAGGGATCCGAATCGGGAGGCTCTCTCTAGGCTGACTTTAAGGTCATACACCAACATGTTTGCGATGCAGCCAGGAAACTACCACAGCAACTATGAAATTCAGCAGCATCGTACCTGCTGAGCCTGATTTTTATGCCCAGAGAACACGCAAAAGAATGGCCTGTATCTCGTTCCCCCTTTCCAGATCTCCCATGAGTATACACAGTTGGCAGAACCCGTATCACATTTAGAAGACTAGTGTCAAAGGAGTCTGGTAAATGTAAGTTTTAGATTTCCAGGCTTTTAGATACTGTGGGTGGCTACGGATGCCGAATGCCAGAAGACAGTATCTTGCATACGCTGCTGAGCAAACCCATGGGTCAACAACTCTATACCTCTTGCTGAAAAATAACAGCATTTTATATCAATAGTATCGCCTCCTATCTGCGTTACAAAGATGAAAAGGCCCCAGATCTTGAGATGGTAAGTTTCTTCCAAGGAATTCTTACATCTTAGGCGCCATCTGTGGCCACAGCTCCTTGGAAGGTTTACCTTGTTATGTCAATCATTCCCGAAGCCTTTCTTAAATTAGGTGAACTCATGTCAGTTGCGTGTGCCTGGGCTCATCGCTTGATCTCCCTGGGTAAGATCCGGGCATGAAAAATTGGCATTCTGGACGGCAGCAGCTACGGGCTGCCTTTCCAAAGACAACTCAAAGTTTAGGAGAAATTGTAAACACAGAAATGGTTCACGGTGAGGAGCTTTGCAAGTTTTCCTTTTGTCGTACATATGGAACACTTAGTTAAATGTTTTTATTTTTTATTGTTTAGACAGAAACAGAACAACTAGATGACAGCTTGAAATGTCAGTGCTAAAATATAATAATACACTCTGAGAAGTTACGTTTGGCCTTTCTCTGCTTGTCTTATGTTTATTTCTATTCAAACTGAGATTTAAGCATCAGTGGAAATATTCCAAATAGGGGAGCTGTAATATTTGGGACAAATTAAGAACTTCTGTGAACCCTGACCTCGACAAGTGTAAAGTAGGGAATATCACACATTTGTTAGAAGTGAATAAAGGAAATACTTCTCAAAATTTCTCTACTGAGCTTCCCCTAATGGCAGAGAGAGTGTAAGGGACCCATAGAAAATTTAAAGCTTCCTCCCCCCGCCCCAGAAGGGAGGGGAGGGGCAGAGGGAGAAAGAGAGAAAGAATCTTTTTTTTCCCCAGAGTCAGGAGAGAAGGAGGGGGTGGGGTGGGGAGAGGGGTAGAGAGGGAGGGAGAGAGAGAGAGAGAGAAAGAAAATCCCAAACAGTCCCTATGCCCAGCATGGATCCAGATACAGGAATCGATCTCACAACTCTGAGATCATGACCTGAGCAGAGATCAAGTGTCTGATATGTAACCAACCATGTCACTCAGATGCCCCTCAAAGCTCTTTTGAAATCTTTTGTTTTACCATAAAATTTCAAGTGAATTCTACACATGAATCCACATTATATGCATTACATTTTTAAAGGTTTTATTTATTTGTCAAACACAGACAGCGAGCACAAGCAGGAGGAGCAGCAGGCAGAGGGAGAAGCAGACTCCCCACTGAGCAGGGAGCCTGATGCAGGACCCTGGGATCATGACCTGAGCCGAAGACAGATGCTTAACAACTGAGCCACCTGGGCGTCCCTATTCGTTATCATTTTTTAATAGAAATATCTTAGATATTTTTCATCAAGTTAAATTAACTGTTTAGGAGGATGTAGTTTTAGCCCATGGCTTCCAGTAGATTCTAGCATGCTCTCTTGAGAACCAAGGTTACAACAAGAAGTGTTTCACCAGTGTTTGCATGTAGAAAGCCCCTGATCACTCTTAGTTGAATTCTGAAGATGTTTTCAGATATAGGGAATGTAGGATATTAACATACTGAAGAGTAGGTAGCAATTCCTAAATTTTGAAGCTTCCTGTTTTTGTCTTATTTTTACAACTTTGCCAGAGAACTGCCATTCTTCCGGATATGCTGAGGTGTGCCTGAGCTTGTTTTTCTCTATCCCATTCAGTTACAGATAGTAGACATTTTTACACAGTGAGGTCTTGTCGGTCTAGCCGCAAATCCTACCAGACCAAGACTGCTTCTATGTCTTTACGTCAGGAGTCCTATCCTCACCCGCTGGTGGTGTGTGGGGATGGTCCGACATCTAAGCTCAGAAGTGTCACATATGTGGAGTGTAACCCAGGAGCTTAAATACTACAAAGGCATACTGGGCACCTGGGTGGCTCAGTGGGTTAAGTGTCTGACTTTGGCTGAGGTCATGATCCCAGGGTCCTGGGATGGAGCTTCCTGCTTGGTGGGGAGCCTGCTTCTCCCTCTTCCTCTGCCCCTCCCCCTCCTTGTGTGCTCTCTCCTTCTCTCTCTCTCTCTCTGAGTAAATAAAATCTTAAAAAAAATAAATATTACAAAACCATGCAGACTATTTCCTCCACCACATTGCCAGTCAATGCTAGGATTGAACTTACTCTGTTTCCCTGAATGATTTCCAGGTCCCCCACTGCAGCAGAAGAATTTTCCTGATTAACAGACTGTTCTACTGCGGTGCACCATGGGAGCACGAAACCCAACGTACTTCAGCTTGCAAACAGGCCCCTCCTGCTCTGCTCTTCCTGTGCTGACTAGCCAGACTCCGGGGTCCTGTATACTTCTCTATCTTGGAGAAACCAACTCAGAATTTCTCAGTTTTTGCTTACTGGGCTTCACACCTTTATTACTCTGCTTGTGAGGTTTCCCTTGACATGACCGAGTTCATTTTCCCCTTGTCCTTGGAAAAATTCTGCTTTTCATGTAGGACAAAATTCAAATAACAAGTGTTTTACATTCCCTTTTCCTTGATGCCTGCTGCTTCATCTGCCAGCCACTTTCCATTTCCCAGGATCTGATATCTAAGTCTAGTCTAGCATTTGTCACATCATATTGGCGGCTGTTACGTGTTGTTCCTCTCTGATGCTAGCTAGCCTGCGAGCTTCACAAGGGAGAGAGACCCACCTTAGCTACTCTAATGTTCACGATGCCCGCAAACTGTGGGTGACCGGTTGTCAAAGGAACAAACAAGGTAGGGAGGAAGGGAGGGAAGGAGGAAGAACAGCAGTCTAGATCATAAACAAAAGCACAATCCAAATGATGGAAATGCATCGGCACCACTGAGTGTGCTTTCCTTCTTTGGGAAATATTTGTGAAACTGACACGAAGAACTGACAAGGCCTAGGGGAAGGTACCTCATTTGCAAATGAAACATAGAGAAGACATTGCCTTAATACCTCAAATCTGCTCTAGCAGGAGAGTTATTTCTGAATAAAACACATTAGAAAGATGGCCATGCTCCCTGCCGGACCTCTCTCCCATTTCTGTTATAAATTGTGAAGAAAGTCGAGTCTGCCTATCCTAAAGGTACCACCGTACAGCTTGAGTTTGTGAACTGACATTGTACCTATGCTGTCACTTGGTTATTTTGAAGTGAGTGGATTAATTAATAGTTAACCACTAAGTGAGAATGACATACCAGTTGTTTTGCCCAATATTAAATTTAATACTTAATAACTATTTCACAGATTATTTATATGAGTAGAAGACAGTCTCATGGAACATCCTTTCTCAAGGAAAATGTAAAAAAAAAAAACTTCCATTTTTAATTTAGCACTGAGATTGCTGTTTCTTTGTCATAGTAATTATGGGCCTTCCTGCCAGGACCCCATTTTGGCTTCTCCTTTATAACATGGCCACGCTTGAATAGCTTTCATCAGGCACCAATTAGTCCCAAATCTATAACTCATTTAAGTCCGGGTCTTTGGTGCTTGTGCTTTCTCCTTTCAAACTGGGAGGGAAATGTTAGAAAAGTTTGAGCAAATGATCTCAATCCCTGATGAATAGTTTGTAGAGAGATATTTCTGTAACCTGCCCAATAAACTGGTTATCATATTAAACTCATTTTTAGCAGCTTATATTCACTTAAGCCTTGCTCCAGATGGTGGCTGTCAAAATGTTTTTTATAATTAGCATCAGTAAACTTCTCCTGGGCCTTTAAAATTCATCGCAAATCACATGTTGTCTATAATCATAATAAGATTGGAAATGTTATTAATATCCTGCTCAGTATTCTGCTACACCAGTTTCTGTAAAACTACTCAGATCGACAGAGCCAACTCTTCTCTACTGTGCTGTCTCAAAGGCTGTTAAGTGGTAGATGTGACTATACCTCGATGCTGTTAAAATTAAATATAAAATGGAGACCGGACTTGAGAATTCCCTGAGCACACAAAACCATTTAAGCCACATAAGCAAAACCAAATCTAGCTTATTTCATGAACACAAACGAAACTTCACTTAGGTTATTTCTTGTATATGCCTCTGACAATCATAAAATAAAGTCATCTTCCTACAAATGCTATGAGAAAATCACTTTTAACCAATCCCCTGCCATCTGGAAACCCCGCCGTAATAACCACTCATTGTAGAGATTAAATAACTTCCTCATTTTCACTTTATAAGCCATCGTATAACTTCATGCCCCTGAGCTTCATACGAGCTCTTATTTTTGGAGGCTCCCAGTTCGTGAACTGTCCTTCTGTGTGCCATAAACTCTTACTAAACACTATTTATTGATTTAGTGGTTTTAATTTTGCCCTGGACTTGAGACAATTTACAAATCGATCTGATCATTTTCACTAAGTCGACTAATCAACTCTGAAATGTAAAGAGCTGCCGAACCATTTGTTTAGTCAAGCACATAAACGGTTCTGTTCATCTTAACATAGTCTATAAAACCACATGGGGGGATCACACCATATCCTGGGTGTCTCGCCTGTCGAGCTCATCAGGTCCACTCTGGTTGCAAGTCCCAGCACCCCTACCCGAGCCAGTTTATGAAGAGGAAATGGGGCTGGAAAGGCACCAGGCCTTTCGGAACCACACTTCGGAGGTCAACGGAACAGTCCCAGGCATGACTGGGGCCAGCGACTCACCTGAACACCGTCTTCATTTCCGTGTCCTGTGCTCTCCGGAGAAGCCAGGAAGGGAGTGGGAGAAGCAGGACCGGAGGTTGTAGAAGCCAAACAAGGACTCTATTGCAGACCCGGTGCCGACTTCAACTTCATTCCGCAGGGTCGCTCCGATGTAGCAGTTGTAAATCCGACTTTGCTACAACCGGAAACAAGGGAGCTTGATTTTCAGACGCCCACACCAGTCGGCCTTTGATGTTTAAAACCTCCATCCCCTACCCTGGGGAAACATAACCCCAGGCACCGTTGGCTCCGAGGGTAGGGATAAGAAGCCCCACTAGCCAAAAGGAAGGCGGCTCCGAAACAGTCACAGGTGTGGAACGTGAGCAGCAAGGCACAGAGAAGCTCTAGGAATCCCAAGGCCGCTCCCTGAAGGTCACAGGTGGAGACCATTAGAAGCAGAAGCCCACGGAAGCTGCAGGAGGACCGCACAGAAACCGGTAAACGGAGTCTCAGAGGGATACGTGGAGGATGCTGATAACCTCCACTAATCTGGAACTCATTTTTTTTTTTTTGTCTTTTACCGAGTCTCCTTGGCTTTCCCTTTCCCCCCATATACAAGCTTCCTTCTCGAGTCAGGGAACACGGGCGCCGACTGCCCTGAAGTCTCACCTCTAGGAGCTCTCGCTGCCAAGCTGGGATCAACTCTCTAGCCTTGGGGACAGGGTGGGGTAAACACACGGTGGCCCTGGAAGAGCTCCGGAGAGAAAAGAGACCACTGGATTGGAGGACGGGGTTGTTGGGGCCAGTGTAGTGTGTTGTTTACTCTACACTTATCGAAGGACTTAACCAAAGATCGAAGATTCTTAAGATCGAAGGAGTTAACAATGCTCTCCAAAGGCATCCAATTTAAGATGATATCATTACCAGGGCTGGGGGTGGCAAGTGGCAGCCTCCGGCACAAAACTAAACATGAAAGCAGAGATTGTAGATTGTTTTGAAAAAGCTCTCAAAAGGGCACCGTACTGGGACAGATCTAAACATGAATTTCTATTAATATAAAATAGATGCTACATGAACATAAATTCAGCGTTCAGTCATTTAATCTATCGGGTCCTTAAGCACGGACTTCCCTGTTACATACAACAGGGATTTCGAATGTCGGAAATACACAGCTGGAAGGGAACTGGACCATTTAGACCATCTAAATTTATCCCTCCGCCTGATTTTTGTTTGTGAGATTACAGATGCTTAATAACCATTTAATCTGAATAGAGCTCCACCACTGGTGTCTCAGAGGTGAGATACCTACTTTTATTTCTGCCGTTTAAAAGATGCCATCTTTGCTCATTTAATGTCCTTTTCAACCGATATCCCCGCTTCTGTTTATCAAGCATTTTCAGTGTAAGTAACATGCTTGGATGTGAGCACAGCCTTGTGTGACTTCTACAGTGTGCCGAGGAACAGCCTTGTTATCAAGCATCAGCAGCTGCTGTTTATTGGTGATAAATGAGTTTTTTCCATCGAGAGCAATTTCTCTGGCTTTTAGTCCATTATCTAGGTAGAAATGAAGGCTATAATACATCCTTAAAGTGGTATTCACGCAGTCATCCAGTTAATGAAGTATTGAGAAGAGGGGTAGTGGAGAGAGTCCCGGAGAGGGAGGGAGAGAGGGGGCAAGGAGAGACACAGAAACAGAGAGGCAGAGAGAGACAGAGGCAGAGACACACACAGGTACAGACAGAAGTGCAGAGAGAGAGGGAGAGCACAACAGAGGCAGAATCTGAAATACTGTGGAGCCCCACTGTGCATCTAATTTAGGGGTTTTGCTGGTGCCGTATCTTGTAAAGAAATATTACTCGTTGGGGCAAGGTAGCAAATCATTAGTGTTTACGATTAATAAGTTTCTAGCATTGTATTTCATAGTAAGATGGGTGTTTCTGCTGCTTTTTGTTGTGAGTCTCCTGAGCATTGATAGCAGAGGCTTAGTTCAGTGAGTAAATCTGAGTAAACTCATAGCTATATGTTGGCAGAGGCAGCACCCTGTTTACCTCTGTCGAAAATCGAATCGAGACAATTAAGTGGAAAAGGCTTGTCAGCGTGGCCATTTGGACACACTGTGTGCAGGGCAGAAAGGCTTAACCTGTGGAGTAGTGTGAAAGCTGGCTGCTAGGAGTTGTCCCAGGATTTTAGGTCTTATTTAGAGAAGGGGACTAATTCGGATCAATTCCACAATGTTTCTTGAATATGTCTTATACACCAGAGCCCATGCTACATGCTAGGAAGTCCAAGGTAAGTCATAGTTCCTATTTTCGGCAATGTCAATTGATTATTTCAAATCATTGTGGCGCATCTTCTGGTAGAGCTGAACTCACAATGTCATGAAAATACAAAAGAGAGTTTCCTCACAACTTCTGGGTGTGGAATGTAGGCAAGGAACATTTGTGGTTCAAAACATAGCAAACATGGGGAGGTTGACTGGTCAGCATAAGCTACTTGGAGACCACAAACCCAAGATCTGAGTTGTCCGGCCTGAAGGATCGGTCCTGTATGGTTATCCTTAATTGTTATCCTTAATGCTGGTCAAAAGAATCCTTATTCTTGGTGGTTTTCATTAATGTGGGTTCATATGGTTATCCTAATGCTGGTTAACATAATGCTTATCCCGAAAACACTGGCCAATGGTACTTAACTTTAATACTGGTCAACATAATGCTTATCCTTTTTGTTATTCTAAAAGTTGGCCAAAAATTGTTATCCTCTGTGGCGGTGCACATGGTTATCATGAATACTGGTCAACAACAGTTATCCTTAATGGCGATTCTTAATGATTATATTTAATGCTGGTCACCAATCATTGATGGCTTCTTCTACTATCTGGGCATACGATAGGTATGCCTTTCCCGGCCGCCTTATAGATGGGTGGTCTCATGTGACTAGTTCTGGCCAGGGTATTATGACTAGAGGTGATGTGTGCCACTTTCAGACCCGAGGAGCATTTAATCTCTGGAGCAAGAGCCTTCCCTCTTGGACAGCAAGCAGCAGCATCTGGGGTGGGAATCTCTCCATTACGGTGAATAGGCTGAGCAGAGTAGACCTTCAGTCTTGCAATCCATATGTAACATGAAGCAGAAATAAACACATTTACTTTCAAGCCACTGAGATTTGAATGCTATTTGTTTCTGAAGCAGAATGTCTCCTAACTTGACTGATCACGGCACAGTGGCTCTCAGCCCCAGTTACCCACTGGACTCACCAAGGGAGCCTTGAGCAGATGTGAATATCTATGCTTCACTGCAACTCAGCTGGGATAGAATCCATAGGTCTGAGTCCTGGACATCATTATTTTTTAAGTTGAGTTTTAATGATTGAAAGATTTAAAAAAAAAAAAAAGCCTCAAATAATGGGAGACTAGAACGTGAACTTCACAAGGGCAAAGGCATTGTTTTGGTGGCTACTCTACACCCAGTGCTTGGAAGTGCACATGGCAGACATGCAGTAAATAGTCATTACATGAATTAGTAAGTGAAGAAATGAATAAATACCATCATGCCTAGTTTATTTAATTTTCTTACACCAGGGTCTGCTTCTTGCTTCCTATGCCATCTACTCAAACCAAAGCCATTACCCAGCGTTCTCGTCAGGATGCTTTGCCTTGGTTGCTTCACCTGCCTTCTACCTGGATTTCTACATATGTGTCATCCCCCACTGTTCTGAATCTTATTTATCCTGAGGGCCAAATTCTTAAAAAAAAATCACTCTCTTTTATCCCATTGTTACCTCTCCTGTCATTTACTCATCCTGACTGCTAGTATGTTTCTGATCACAGGCGTGAAAAAGGAAAAGAAAATGATACTTATGACAATCTTCAACACCTGGTTGAGCTTCCGCTTCCACCAAACCTTTCCCAGGGCTTCCCATATCACAGCAAACTTTAAATTTTCTGAATTCCCAAAGAGCCTTTTGTGACTGGAACTAATTATTTTGGCACTGGGGTTGTGTTTGATTGTGTGTTTGGATGTGTGGGTAAGTTCACTGAAAAGTTAAAGAGTTCCCTAGCCATTCCTGTATATCCTCCATAGTGCTTAGCAGTAAAGGAGAGTTGATATTCAATACTATATTTTTACTCAATAACTACTTGAATGAGTACATATTATTACATTAAAGTATATGTTGTATTAAATATATTATATTTGATGACAGATTGAATAAGAAAATAAATTATATGTATTTATATATGTATATATATGTATATATATGTACATATGCCCTTATTACATTCATCAATTGGAAATTTATGGTTTATATAAAGAGCATAATTACAGTGAAATGATTCTAAATCTTGAAGCTCATGTTAGAGTATTTAATCACTTATAAAAATTAAGAGTCTCCAAATTCACACATCCATCATATTCTGTAGCATCTCACCATTACTGCTGGTTATGAATTTTAAGCAATGTTCCTAGCAAGACTAATGCCTGAAGTGTCAGACGTAATCAAGTATTGCCTAGTTGCATACCTCTACTAAACACTTACAGGAAAGAGTTGCAGGTGCAGTGCTATTAGAGAATGGTTAGTGTTCATGAATTTTCCACCAGAAATATAAGTGCATAAATCTGGCCCACAGCCAATCACTTCTTTCATGCCACTAAAGGATATTGGGCTCGAATCCTAGTGAGAGAATCTGTCTAAGACCATTGGTTTGAAGATCTTTCTTAAAATTTATTTTTACCATTTAACATAGCAGTTGTATTAAGATGTTTTTAATTTTAAAAAATAATCTCTTTCTGAATAAACTGTAAACTTCTTGAGAGAAAAAATAGTCAATTTCTTGAGAGCTAGGATAAAATTGTCTTGGTCATGTAGAACTGTACCTGAAGAATTATGTTCATTAATTCTTTGTTGATCTGATCATTTATTAAATTGAATGAAATAAATAAGGTTAAGTGTGCATGCAGCATTGATTATACAGTGTCTATTATAAAATAGAGTTTCATTAAATCAGACTGGTTTTTATAGTATCATGGACTTCTTGAACAGTCTAGTGAAATCCCCTTCTCAGAATCAATGTTTTCAAATGCGTAAGAGAAAATGCATAGAATTTGATGGTATTAAATTTATGGGTGCCTTAAATTCGTCCATGGATTCTTTAGTTGATGGACTTCGAGTTATGAATCCCTGCACTGGGGGCATGAAACTCCAATAAAATGTATGGATCATAATCAATAAATAACTGATGACCATGTGTATACATTCTATGGAAAATTCCATGTAATTTACTTGTGATAAAATCTTAGAGTGGAATCAGCTTTTCTAAAAGTGTCAATAATATTAAATAACTTTATTATGAAATGTACATGTTTTGGCACAAGTAAATGAGAGTATGACCAATGAATAAATGATTTGCATCCATTTTTATGGGAAAAGAAAAACACCACAGATATTCCTCCCTGAAGACACATTCAGTCTTTTTATGTGTCACACACAAAATAAACAGAAAAGATAAAGATGTATTGATCTTTATTTATCAAAAGATGTATTTGTAATTACTGATGCCTAATTGCTATTTTTATTATATGGGGTCTATGTGTCTGATTGCCTGGTAACGCAATGGATATATTGGTAAGACTCACACTAAAAACTGCTAACCGGTTATAATTCATGACTGCTAGCTTAACTTAGCCATTGTTTATAGAAATCATCCATTAACAGTATAGGGCATGATATTCGTATGGCTATATACGGGCGTGCGTGTGCACGCGCGCGCACACACACACACACACACACATGCACAAGTCCACAAGCACTGGATGGAATGTTGCACAATGGAATGAATCTGGGCTTGAAATCAGATGGATGTGGCTTTAAATTCGGTCTCTTCCACTTAGTACGTTTGTGACCTTCAGGGCCTCCCTTTCTCATTTCTCCTCTTTTCGCTTCATTCAGAAATATTCAGAGCTAGTAGCTGGGTACACCACGAGTAAACAAACTTCGGTGAAACCTGTCTCTCTTGGCCCCAATCTGTTCGTATTCAAAAGAGGGAGCATCTATTTTATAAGATTGAGAGGAGAAATATAATGAGAGTACAAACTGAAAAACATCTTAAGAATTTTGGACACATAACAGTCTCTCCAAGGAAAACCTTTACGGAAAAGAGTCATTAAAAGAAAACTGGGAGGGTGGCATTGGAGGAAGGTGGAGGTCAAAAGGCACAAACGTCCAGTTATAAGATAAATAAATGCTGGGGATGTAATATATGGCATGATGACCACAGCTAACACTGCTTTATGATATACAAGAAAGTTATTAAGAGAGTAAATCCTAAGAGTTCTCATTACAAGGAGAAAATGTTCCCCCTTTTCCCTTCTTCCTTTTTTTCCTTTTTATTGTAGCTATATGAGAAGCTGAGGGTTAGCTAAAGCTCTTGTGGTAGTCATTTCACAATATATGTAAATCAAACCCTCATGTTCTATGCCTTAAACATACACAGTGAGGTACATCAGTTGTTTCTCATTAGAATTTTTGGGAAAAATTTAAATGTAATAATGTATTTTAAAAAAGACACTGGATGCAATATGAAATGGCTTTCCCATAAGGTCATAGTGTCTTTTGATTGCATTGCTCTAGCAGAAGAGCTCAATGCCTACTCACCCAATACTTGCATCCTTGCTCTAGCCAGTAGAGCTTGCTGGAACTAAGAAGATGTGACTAACACCGATTTAAAACAATAAAGGCTAACATAAATAATACATATACAAATGTAAGTCTTGACCAAGTGTTCCCAGACTTAAGCATGAATCACCACATGATCACTGGGCCACATTCCCAGAGCTTTGACTTTTGCCCAGAAATTTGTATTTCTAACAAGTCCTAGGTAGTGCTGATCTGCTTTTCCATACACTGAGGACCACGCTTTGAAGTCCAGACTTGGCCTTGCTGCAAATAGCAGTGTCACAGAAATTCTACTGGAGTTCAGAGTCTTGAGGTTGGCCAAGGGGCCACAGAACATCACTTGAGAGCCCCCATTTTAAAAGGAATGAAGAAGAAAGCAAGTATGGTAGACAGAAGGATGGCCCCCAAAGAGGTCCCTGTCCTAATCTCTGGAGCCTATAAGTCCCATGCTATCTTATGAGACAAAAGGGACTTTGTAGATGTGATTAATTTAAGAGCCTTGAGTTGGGAAGATTATCATGGATTATCTGCATGGACCCAATGGAATCCTAACAGTTCTGAGAAGGGAATGAGAGAGATATTGGAGTCAGAGATAGGGAAAGAGATGTGATTACAGAAGCAGAGAAGGAGAAAGAAATTTAACAATGAAGAAGAGTGCAGTAATGTGAGGAATGGGCCATTATCTAAGGAATACAAGTAACCCGCAGGTACTGGAAAAAGCACAGAAAACACACATTCCCCTAACACCTCCAAAAGAAATGTAGCCCTATCGACCCCTTATTTTAACCCGCTGGGTTTTCTGAACCCCCAAACCGTGAGATAATAAATTTGTGTTCTTTTAAGCAACTACATTTGTGGTGATTTGTTAGAGTATCAGTAGGAAACAAATATAGCCAGTAAGAAACAACCTAACTCCATACTCAGTGTGCCCACGCAAGAAATTCTTATCAATGCTTCAGAGGGCAATGACTTATTCTTTCCTTTTTGGAAGCTTGAAAAAACCAGTTTAAACATGAAGTTTCTAGAAAGGGGTCTATAGATATGGTCCCAGCCACCAATCCATTCAGCATCATCTCTTTACTTCATCTTTATTTCTGTAAAGTATCACTTCCTCATCATCTTCGTCTACTTCTGTGCCAAGTCAGCTGACTTGTAGGCTTTTGACTCAAGTGTCTGAAGGTACAGTCAGGTCTGGTCTAATCCACCAAGAGGAACTTTGTGTGTGTTGGTCTTATTACTCCCAAACTACTAAGATAAATGAAACCCAAAAGTCTTGTGTCTAGTCAGCCAAAGAAATGGAATGAAGTGTTCTTGGTTAAGTTTATAGAGACTTCCCTACCTATTCTCACATGTAGACTGTACAGATTGTGGTGTAAACAAAGAAAAAACAAAGGTACATATATTCTTCTAACATCATTTGATTCACTGTAATGTGTCTAGAATCTGGATCAGTGAAGTGCAGGTTTTCAAAATTTTTGTATGGTACCCACAAACCTTAATATTTATAAGCATTAGTAGGTATGCCCTTCTCTTAGAAAATGCAAATTCTTTTTTTAAAAGATTTTATTTATCCATTTGACAGAGAGAGAGAGAGAGACAGTACAAGCAGCAGAAGTGGCAGAGGCAGAGGGAGAAGCAGACTCCCCACTGAACAGGGAGCCCGACATGCGGCTCAATCCCAGGACCCTGAGATCATGCCCTGAGCTGAAGGCAGACACTTAATCGACTGAGCCACCTATGTGCCCTGCAAATGCAAATTCTTACAGTTCTTATTTATAAGACAGATGAAGTAGGACATTGCCTTAATACTAAGGCATATGCCCCCCACTAACATTTTATGGTTTTGAAAAATTATATACAATCAATATGATAGTCTATTTTTCTCCCTAAAAGCAATTATTGACCCAATGGTAACTTTTAAAATTCATAGTGTCCTAGATGAACCGAAATACTGAAGTGTTACCATTATTTCTGTGCTTGGCAAAAAGATTTATAATACATTTTAAACATGCATTTAGAAACTCCTGTGAACTTTTAGAACAAAACTAAACCAATAAAATATATATACAGATTTTTAATTTCATAGTGAAGATAACACTACAAATATTCAAAAGCTTTCCTGAGTCACTGAATTGTTGAAGATGGTCTGGAGGTCTTGACTTCAAGGGCCATTGCTGATCTGGAATGACAAAGGTGACCACAGTCAAGAGTGTAGACCGGAATCTGGTGAATTCCTCATGGAGACAAGATTTTTCTTTTGGGGCTGAGAATGTGGGTTGTAAAGTAGGAAAAAAAATATGCAATTTTTAATTTACTGTATATTGAGAACAAATGACTTTGTTAAGTTTTTTGGGTCTGCAGTCTTCATGTGGGGCATAGTCACACCAACAGTTGAGAACAGATTAGAATTATCTAAATTCCTCAGACTAAACTTTGGTGGGAATAAAGAGTGGGGTTCATTGCTTTCAATATTACGATACTGAGGCCATGACTTTGGTTGGGTTTTTGCATTTTGGGATGTAGTGTGGTATAATGTTTTCTAACTTGTCATTTGACACCAGCTGCCATGTGTCTATTCTAAGAATTAGGGTAAATGAGTATTATATATTCATTTTATCAGGACTTGTTCAAGCATGGATGATATTCTATGAAAATTGATTTAATATTCCCTATTTTGAATCCTTTTCTAGTATAGCAGAGAGAAGTGCTCTTATTTGGTATTGTAAAAAAGAGAAAAAGAAATTTCACTAAAATTTATAGGTAAGTTGATGATACCCTTAATTTAGGGATAATACCGACTTCCCCATTACTCTAACTTGCCACTTATTTCTATAGAAATAGTAATTTAGGCCAAGACATGATTTACATTAAATGAATGTTTGTTGACAGGATGATTCCTATGAAAACATATTTGATAGAATTGTTCCTCATTGGAGATTTTTCCATACACATATGTTCTTTATGGATATGCATTTGGTCTGAGAGGCTCATGAAGGCAGGACTACGCATGTGAATTTGGATTTTGAAAAATTTTATTTTGCTTCCCATTATCTGCCTTTGAATGGCTTTAGGATAATTTTCTCCTATTTCATAAATGATACTTTAAAATTTTAAAGCTTCATTCCTTATCCCTTTGTGTTGACATTCATGCCTCCTTTCATGAGACCTGTATTTTTCTTCTATGTCCAAATTTTCTGTCTTTATTGGTAAGCCTATTACAGATCCATTCCAACACAAAGATCTTTTCATTTTCCACTGTAATGTCAGCATCAACGCCTAACAGTTAATGTCCCTTGGTTGTCAGATTTTTTTGAGAACCATAATTAACTAGATGCATGCATCATTGATGTTTACATGCAACAGATGGCTTAGCTGGGAGAGGTAGATAAATTTAGCTTCTGTTGGGCATGTATGAGTAATATACTGGAAGGAAAAATGTGTAGAAAAAGTGACTCGAATTTTCCTATATTTCTAGAGTTTTGTACATTCAGTTTTGGAAAACCGTCTCTTTTTATAAAGTCAAAGTTTTTTGAAGGTAGAGGTCTGGTGAATGTCTTGTTTAGGAGGTCATGAACAAAGGAAGTTCATGGCTATAGATTCTGGAGCAGGATGCTCAGCTAATCATGGACTCTCGAGGAAGAGTTAAGAAGCTGATCCGAGGGGCGCCTGTGTGGCTCAGTGGGTTAAGCTGCTCCCTTCGGCTCGGGTCATGAACTCAGGGTCCTGGGATCGAGTCCCACCTCGGGCTCTCTGCTCAGTGGGGAGCCTGCTTCCTTCTCTCTCTCTGCCTGCCTCTCAGTGTACTTGTAATTTCTCTCTGTCAAATAAATAAATAAAATCTTTAGATTTAAAAAAAAAAAAAAAGCTGATCCGAAAGGACAAAAGCTATTTATTATTGATGGTAGTTAGAGTAGGTACTGGGTTCTCAATACATGATTGCTGGCAGATAAATAAATAAGTGAATGAGTGAGTGAATGAATGATGCTAAGGATAATTAGCAAGAGCTAGTAAAGTCACAGTTTACAAAACCCTTTCATACACATTTTGTTTGAACTTCATGACAAATCCATGTGGTAGATATTACTGTCTCCATTTTCTAGCTAAGAAAGCTAAGTCAGAAAAGCACAGTGACTTATCTGAAGTTCTTAACTGATAAATGGTAAAGGCAGAACTTAACCAGATTTTCTGGCTCCAAATTCCCTACTCCTTTGGTAACACCCTGCCAGGTCCTGTTATCTGTGTTCGATCTAAACTTGGGTGTCTCGGAGTGTAACACAAGGATTTCTGGTGGGATATTTGTGGGGTTGCAAATTTTCTTGAGGGTCTAAACTGGGTCTCCCCTTACTTATGGTTTATGAGAGTGGAGACCCAATGATGCCTGACCTTGGAGAAATACACCTGATCCCTCTGAAGGCAGCAAGCTTCCAACACAGAAACCAGAAACTACCTAGCTGGGGAATTTAAGAAAGCAAAGGGAGAGAGAGAGAGAGAGAAAGAGAGAGAGAGAGAGAGAGACAAACCAAGAAATAGACTTTGAACTTTAGAGAACAAACTGCTGCTTACCAGAGGGGAGGTAGATGGGGGATGAGTGAAACAGGTGTTGGGGTTGAAGGAGGGCTCCTGTTGTGATGAGCGCTGGGTGATTATGGAAGTGCTGAATCACCATATTGTACACCTGAAACTAATACAACACTGTATGTTAACTAACTGGAATTTATTTATTTATAAGATTTTATTTCTTTATTTGTCAGAGAAAGAGAAAGGTTGAGAGACAGAGAGCACAAGCGGGGGGAGCTGCAGGCAGAGGGAGGAGCAGGCTCCCTGTTGAGTAAGGAACCCAATGTGGGGCTCGATCCCAGGACGCCGGGATCGTGACTTGAGCTGAAGGCAGATGCTTAACCAATTGAGCCACCCAGGCACCTCTCAACTGGAATTTAAATAAAAACTTTTTAAAAAACCATAGTAATTCCTCAATAAAAATACTTAGCCCTCACTTTTTGACTTTAAATTACACCTGAAAACCTGACTGTGAAGTGAGAAGTCATTAAATAATAAAACACTCCATGACTTTTTCCTCAGTGTTTAACACAATTTCTGGGAAAGATAATCCTGCATCCTCTCCCAACCCAATTTTACAGGTGAAAAATATTCAACTGAACAATGAAAATATGCTTTTATGAATAAGAAACAACAACCTGAAAATAAAAGAATACTCTTTGACATGAAATATAAGAAAAGCTAATTACCCTTGACAAAGGCAGAAGAAAAGTCTTGAGAGGGGCTACGGCTGGTGGAGAAGAGGTATCAGGGAATCACTCTTTATGACAAGTGTTTTTCTTTCAGCCTTATTTTATCCCCTGATTTTTCAACCTTTTGGGAGATTATGATTATTTTGCACTTACACTGGCCTTTTAAATATTATAGCATAGAGGGGCGCCTGGGTGGCTCAGTGAGTTAAGCCGCTGCCTTCGGCTCAGGTCATGATCTCAGGGTCCTGGGATCGAGTCCCACATCGGACTCTCTGCTCAGCAGGGAGCCTGCTTCCTCCTCTCTCTCTCTCTCTGCCTGCCTCTCTGCCTGCTTGTGGTCTCTCTCTGTCAAATAAATAAATAAAATCTTTAAATATTATAGCATAGAAAACCATTTATAGGTCAAAATAAAGGTTCATTTATTTTTATTTTTTTTTAAGTTTTTTAATTTATTTATTGGACACAGAAAGAGAGAGACCGCAAGTAGGCAGAGAGGCAGGCAGAGAGAGAGGGGGAAGCAGGCTCCCCGCTGAGCAGAGAGCCCGATGCGGGGCTCGATCTCAGGACCCTGAGATCATGACCTGAGCCGAAGGCAGAGGCTTAACCCCCTGAGCCACCCAGGTGTCCCTAAATGTTCATTTATAAGAGGGGTTTGAAACATGTGGAAATATTTCATGTCCCCAAAAGCTTGAAGATCTATGAACAATTTCTGTTGCTGGCTGTATGAACTCAAAGCAAAGCATTTGGGTTTATTCCAATAAGTCACACAGTTCAAATACGTTCCATGTGATTTTCCCTGAATAGGAAATTATCGTTTCAAGTAAATTGTGGAACATGTCTTTTTCTGAAATGGTAATGTTGGTGTATTATTTCTTTAGTGTACTTCTTTAGTGCTTTTTGAGGCGAAAACAAAAAAGGAATCATTTCAAAAGTGGAATAACTTTCTAAGAACTCCTAGGAAAACAACTATTAACTGACAGTCACCGGGTAAAGTTAAGTCTGTATTTAATGATTGATCAGTGGATTTAATCTGGATTCTGAGCTAACTAGAAGGTCTCCATTGACTTGGATGGTGCTGATCTCTGTTGATGAACATGCATAGTTCTGTCAAAAACTTCCTAACTTGGCTTTTGTTGGAACAAAGCCCAAAACCAGTTGATCTGCTGCTTAAAGAGGGAAATGAGGGCACGGCTGGGAGAAGGGTTGGCTCCAAAGACCCCCGCAGCCTAGTCTTTCCCCCCTCAGGTCCCATCTGTCTACCCAGATGCCTTTCTCCTTACTTCCTTGCACCCCTGTGATTCATAGCATTTTCAGTTTTCAAAGTCTCAAAAGCAGTTTGAAAAGGCAACTTGAATTTTAAATCTTAGTTTAGAGGTATTTAAAAAACCCGTCTAATGTTGATAAAAAAACGCACTCAAGTCTAATTGAAATTCGAATTTAAAGGTAGATAGATAATCCTGTAGGACTTTTAGTCCATCTCCATTTTTACTCTATGTGATAATTACTACTTTAAGTGCCTTTTCTCCCAGAGTACATGCAACTCCCCAGGGGAGAGACCTTATTCTTTTCCACTACATTATCACCAATGCTTCACGTATATAGGGCACTCGTGTCTCTTGAAAATATGAATGCAAGAGATGCCACACTGAGAGACGGAGAGAAGGCCACTTTAAAGATCTCCCACATGTCTGCTCAAGAAGTCATGCATTTATATGCTTGTTGATCTTCCAAAGAAGAATCCAAGTATTTGGCCATTATCCTAGATTATCTGGTTGATGTGCATTCTAAAAGTAATGTTAGGTTTTTAGTTTTAAAGATAGCCCTACTGTCCAAAGTATCAGGACTCTACGATTTGGTCCATAGTCATGGTTATCTATATTCTATCTAATGCAGTGATTTCACAATCTCTGCGTTCATTTCTGTACATATGTACTTTCGAAACTCTCCTTGGAATTTCATGTAGATATATTAGTTCTTAGGATCCCCTACCTTTGCTTTGGGTGGTTACAGCTCATCCTGGGATTCTGGGACATTTGTCATATGGGACTATTCTGGAAGATAGCATATGATAAATTGACCTTCAGTTTTCAATTTTTTGTGGCATTGAAATTGACCCAGTTATATTCCTTGCTTCAACTCTTACCCATTGTTTGGTTTCCATCCTGTAATATAGGAACTGGACAGTCAATATAGTAACATAAAAATTCTTAGGAATCTGAAATTAGCAAAATGCTAACCTCAAGATATGCATTCTTAAATGTGACCTCATTGTTTGGGAGTTGTAGAACATGTTCGACATTCACAATATTTAGTTTGTTTTTTAATAATAAGACATTGGTTTTATTACACACATGATAATGGATGATATGAACAAACAATGGAGAATCTGAATGTACAAGTCTTCAAGTAACAGAAGGATATACTGAAATCTAAGTAAAAATGAAACATCCTTTGGTATTTGGAAAGGAAGATAGAATTCTAGAGACTGTTTTCCTCATCAAATGAGAGCTAATAAGAACTGATGACTGAGACAGGTGGTAGAATTAACTAGGCCAACCATCCAATCATACAAGCTGACACAAATCACTTGAACGTACTTTTCAGGCTGAAAACATGGGCTCTGAAACCCATCAAAATAAATTTTACAGATGGTTTGACAAAATGTCATCACGTAGGATGCAAATCATTTTCTGTACTCTTAATACATATCTGTTTTTTGTCTTTTTTTAAAGGTTCCATCCTCAAGGTTTCTTGTAGTTCATAACTCTACTAACAGGAGTTAAAAAAATGAATCTATCTTATGCATTCCAGGATGGTCCCTGAAAAACATACATATAAACAAGCCCATGCTTCTTCCCTTGTTAGAGTGTATATTTATGAAATTGTATCTTAAAATGTTTTTGATATGATAGTGTTTTAATGATGTTTTAAGGATGCTCTCTCCTGGGGTGAGGAGGAAAATGAGAGAGTGTTGGCTATGCTTTAACATTGCTGATCTAATCTAGGCCATTGTCCTTCTCTACAGTCGGGGTATGACACCATTCCTGACTGGTCTCATATGTTACCAGGGAGAAGGTTAAGTACTGACCTTAGAAGGATCAAATATCCACCAAATCACATAGTAGTTACAACCCAAATGGACTTGGACTGCATTAGGCACATCTTGGTCAACTGTCCCACCTGGACACAGTTGGGCAAGCCAGTTCCCTAGATAGGAGATGGAGATGGGTTCCCATGCAACTATGTGAGTAGGGTTTTCAATGCACAGCATCTTGGGAGAAGGGTATTGATAAACTCTCTCATAGGGACTCAAGAGACATACTGTGTCTTGTTCAGGGGTTGATTACTCTATCAGCAAGGAATGGAACTGGGACTCCATCCTAGTGCCTTAACTCATTATATTTGCTTTTATGACACTACACATACCTCATGGCACTGGTGTACTGTTAGGTTTTGAAAAATTGGGTCTCCAAGGGAAAATGAAAAAGGTCTGATTTGTAGTAAATTCTCTCTTAATGGCCTATTTAAAGCTACCAATATGATGCCATTGTATGCAGAATAGGGGAGTGAGGCACACATAGCACACCATTATATAGTATTTTCACCATGCAGATGTATTAGACATAAAGGACTTCAAGCATATAGATAATAGTAAAATAATTGGCAAGTGATGATGTTGAGTATTACCTTTGTTTTTGATAATTTCATTGCAAATTTGTATAACTTAATTTTTAATAGCTAATGTTTGGTTACTGGATTGTGAAATTTCTAAATATTTAATAATTGGCTCTCACGAGCCAGTACACATTGGCTTCAGAACACCATTGCCTGTTATTTGCATGAAGCCTAGGGATAATGAATATCAGCATTTTTTTTTAAAGATTTCATGTTAAGTCTACAACTTACTGTTTGTTACTTCTTGTTTATTTCTGTACTATAATAGCAATACTTGGATGACAAAAAGAAAAAAAGGGAGAATGTCAACTTCTTTTTGAAACTCTATGAAGGAGAAAAATCTGGAAAATTGAGCCAGACTTTGAAGCCAGGGCTGGAGAGAAGAACTAGGCAGGAACTGGGAGCTACCCCAAAATTAGGAAAGAAGTTTAGAGCCTGAAGCAACAAGCAAGAAGGCCTTGTGGTCCTGGACTGATTCCCAGAATAATTTTTCTCATTGCCAATCACCAATGTGTTTTTCCTAGACAACTCACAGAAATATATAGTGTTTTTATTTTAGTGCTATAAATTTCTACAGGCCTATTAAAACTTTACTTCCTCTTTTCCCACTTCCCTAGATGACTCAGAATTTTTAATTTCCACCATGTAAGATCATTTGAGCTTCATTCTGGATCACACCCAACTCTTCTCTCTAGCATACAACTCTTCTTCCCTGATACAAATTCTGAATCTTCAGCTGCCTATAAGAACAAGCTCTGCCAGGGTGGCCCTAAACCTCAGTTTGGCCACAACAACCTTTTCATCCTTTTCCCAAGCAAGCTGAGCCTGCCTGACTTTCTGGCTTGTGTTGGTGGCCCACTGTTCACCTAGTCATTCACACTTCAAACTTCTGAGTCCATACTTGACTTTTCTCCTTTCCCTCAGTGGCCAAGTCCAGTCCATTCTATCATTAAAAGGCCTTCCTCGTATGTCTCTTTCTAAGGAACTTTTTCTTTTATTTAAAAATTTTTCCAGCTTTTATTGAGATGTAATTGACATATAACCTTGTATAAGGTTAAGGTATACAGTGTGTGGATTTGATACACTTACATACTGGTGATTGCCACCATAGCCTTACCTAATACCTCCCATCAAATCATAGAATTTGTTGTGTGGTGAAAATATTTAAGATCTACTCTCTTAGCAACTTTCAAGTATAAAATGCAGTATTATTAACTATAATCACCATGCTGTGCATTAGAACCCCAGAACACATTGATGTTATAATTGGTAGTTTGTATCCTTTGACCAACATCTCTCCATCCCCCTGGCCCCTGGCCCTCAGCCCCCAGTAACTACCATTCTATTCTCTGTTTCTATGCTTTTGGCCTTTTTAGATTGCACATAGATGATATCATACAGTATATATCTTTCTCTCTCTGACTTATGTCACAATGTCCTCTCTGGAACTCTTTTTCTATGCAAAGGTCCCAAACCAACCACACAACAAGGCTTTTGTGTCCTATAATAACACACTGCAATAATTTCCCCTCTTTCCTCTTCACTCCTGATTCCTCCACTCTGCTCAGTTTTGGGGGTTTATTTTCCTCCATTGTCTACCTAAAAGCTGTCATTGCTTCCTGACTCTAACCCAGATGACTTCTCCTGGCTCCACAGTCTTACGTTCCTGCTGTCAGTCCCATGACTCCAATCTTTACCCTACACTAGTCGAAGCCATTGTTTGTTTTTTTTTTTTTTTTTTTTAAGATTTATTTATTTATTTTAGAGAGAGCAAGCAGGGAGATGGAGGGGAAGGGGCAGAGCAAGCTAATCGTCAAGCAGACTCCCTGCTGAGCGTGGAGCCCAATGTGGGGCTGATCTCATGACCCATGAGATCAGGACCTGAGCCCAAACCAAAGTGGGCGCTTTAAATGACTGAGCAACCCAGGTGCCCCAAAGTAACTGTTTTCTGAGTATGCCTTTCCCTTTTCCAACTCCCAGTTTGACCCATTCTACTGTTTCTGCTTGGAATTACTTTTCACCAATTACATCACTTTTTCCCTGGCCTCAGCTTTCCATCCAGGTTTCCATCTTTCCTCTTTTCAAACCTCCATGGAATCATTTGTTCATCTGCCTTCTGCCTTTTATAAGTCATTGGGGTAGTTATTTTAAACTTCTTACTAGAAAAGGAAGACCACATCTTACATCTATTTTGCATTTTTGCAGTGCTCAGAATAGAGACATTTGCTGACTTGTTAAGATGAGCAGCCAGCCATGTTTTTGAGGGTTTCTTCCAGATTAACTTTGTTAGGGCCATGAGGGGAAAAAGAAAGTGCTTTGGAATGTCGATTGCCATGGTGGGAAAAATCAACAATAACAATAAGGTCATAATATGAATAGTTATCATTTATAAGTGTCTGCTCTGTTGTCAGATCCTTGCTAAGTGATCTCTGTATCTCCTGATGCTTATTACCCACCAAGGGATGCATTATATATGAGTAAACAGCTCTTCAAAGAAGCAAAATGATCTTTGCTGGAATTTCAACTCAGGACTCCTTTCAACCGAAGCTCCTATATGTCTAGTCTCCATTTGGAAAGGATGTCACCACCAGCACATAAAAGTCTGGGAATGGGAGGATGACCCCAGCACTCTCTTTGTGGTCTCTGCCAACCCACTGCCAATTCTTCTGCACAAACATTTAAAATTTGCACTGCCATTTTGTGCCACATGTCACTTGATCTCAAGGATGGCATACTTTTGACCTCCTACTATGCAAGGCTGAAAACCCACCAGGCATGCCTAAGGCTGGTTCTTCTGGCTTGAGCCTTTTCACATCCTCTATCTTATGTACATGGTATGGGTATCACCTCAGAGAAAGTTCTTTATACTCAGAAGTGTGATAAAAGATAAAGGTTAAAGGCCAAGAGATATGTAAATATCAAATATAATAAAATCAATTCACCCTACATGTGTAAACTTCTATTGGGGTGAAGAACATGGATTAAGTATCTATAAATAAAATTCCAAAGTGCGACACCCGAAGTTGTCTTTCAGGGGATGTTTTACTAAATTTTAGACCACTGGCTAACCAGCTTCTGAGCTAGAAGCAGATGTTTCGGCTCAAGTGAGAGAACTTCCAGTGTTCACTACAGAGCAGCATGACTTTGTGCTCAAGGAGGTTTGTGATCCTATGGAAGTTGGAAGCTCTAAATTTTCCACTTATTTATGTACTTTTTAAACTTTATGAACAGTATGATATGGGAGAAAAGGGGCTTTGGGAATAGGCAGTATTTGATTCCTGGTTCCACCCCCAGTCACCTAGCCTCTCTGAACCTGAGTTTCCTCATGAGTAATGACAGTCTAAGTTTAGTTGAGTGGTTCTGTTGACTCTGTTCGGGCTTCGCTGGTCTAGGATGGTCTCGCTCACTTGTCTAGTGGCTGGCTGGCTGTTGGCTGGGATGAGAGAGTTGACCCAGCCACATGCTTCTCATCTCTCAGCATGCTAGCTTGAGCCTGTTTACATGGAGACTGAGTAGGGCTCCTAGAGAGCCAGCCAGAGAAAGTCACAAGGCCAGCCCAGATTCAAAGACGGGGAAGACAGACTCCATCTCTTGATGGGAGGAGCTACAAAGTCACATCATAAAGGGATACGGATATGGGATATGGAATGGAAATTGTGACCATTTTTGCAGTCGATCATATGATCACCTCAAGAAGATGTCAGTATTTTTAAAAACTGAGCACATGCATTCCTTTCAGCCCCGAGACAGCATTCCTAGATATATACCTAAAGGATGTAATCATATGAGCTCAAAATATGTGTACCAGAATGTTCATAGCACCCCCATCCATAATGGCCTCAAACTGCAAACTACCCAAATGCCCATTAGATTGCCTATTTAGAACAGATAAATCCGCTGTAGTATCTTCACACATGGAACACTTTGTGCGATGAAAATGAACAAACTACCACCACGTGCAATGATACGGATGAGGCTCACCCGCATAGCGTTGAAGGAAAAAGACAGACACAGACAAGTACAGATTTTCTGGTTCTATTTACATAAACTTCAAAACACAGTCAAAATCTATGTATTCTCTTAGAAATCATGACAGTGATTACCTTTGGGATAAAAGGATTAAAAATGGTCCCAAGGCAGAGGGGGAACCTGAAGGGTTCTAGTCATCTTTTCTCCTTCCTCCCTCCCCCCTTCTTTCCTTCCTTCCCTCCCTCCCTTCTTTCTTTCTTACTCTTCCTTCCTTCCTTCCTTCCTACAACTCTAGGTCCAACATGGGGCTTAAACTCACAACCCTGAGATCGAGAGTCATATGCTCTACTGACTGAGCCAGCCAAGTGCCCGGGGCCATGTTCTGTTTCTTGATCTGGCTGCTGATTAAAGAGATGTATTCAGTTTACAAGAATTCATTGTGTTGTACTCTCATGAATTAAGCACTGTTTTGTATGCATATTTTACATCAGTTAAAAAGTTTATAAAAGGTGACATATTTGGGGCGCCTGGGTGGCTCAGTGGGTTAAGCCACTGCCTTCGGCTCAGGTCAGGGTCTCAGGGTCCTGGGATCGAGTCCCGCGTTGGGCTCTCTGCTCAGCAGGGAGCCTGCTTCCCTCTCTCTCTCTCTCTCTGCCTGCCTCTATGCCTACTTGTGATCTCTGTCTGTCAAATAAATAAATAAAATCTTAAAAAAAAAAAAAGGTGACATATTTGAAAACACCTATTCATATCAGGCTCCCAAATATTTATCTTTCCTCTTCATATTCCAAAAAGAGACTATTTGCATGGTAACAATTTCCATTGTCATATGTTTAGCATGGAACAGTCAATCTTTTATGTAAATGTAAATAAGACACCCAAAGATAATTGAAACAAGGGGCACATTAAAATATTATGCTTTTAAAGTACCCCTACTGTCTGAGATATGATCTTGGCTTTCAAAGTGCTGAATCTGTTATAACGGCTGGCTTGTAGTCTGTCTGGACAGAGTGTCTCAGCTGTGTTCAACCTTTTTTTCCATATGTTCAGATCAGTGAACTCAGGGTTATATCCAATTTTAAGGTCAGTAGCCTTATCTCCCTTCCTTTTTCCCCCACTCAGAAGCTCATATTGGAATGTAAGAAACCAAGCATGACTTCATTACAGAGATAACTGTGCATTCTCTCTAATTTATAGCGGAGGAGAAAACTATTCCAAACTCTGGAGATACAATGGGGAACTACACAGATTATATCCTTGTGCTAAAAGGCCTTTACATCACTCATAGTGATAAAATACTTGTAAGATATCCACAGTTAATTGGGATAATCAGTGTATTATGACAGGAAACTGACAACTACTAAACCAAAATCCGAGCTTGGTACTAATAGAGTGTTAGCTTGGAAAGAATTGGGTTTTGCTGTGGCAAAAATTCTCTCCCAAAATCAGAGGAATAAAACAATGAAGGTTTGTTTCTTGCTTTTGCTGCATGTTCACTAACAGCTGGGAATTTTGCTTTGATTCATTGTCAACCTGGGACCGATGTCAATCTGGAATGTCGAATGTTATTGTGGTATATTGGGATAGAAAACATAATAAAGCACACACTCTAGAAAAAGTTACATATGTCATTGTTGCTCACATTCACTGGCCAAAGCTAATCGTGAGGCCGCACCTAACTTCGGGTGGGGAGTGAATTTAAAACTACCACGTACTCAGAAGAAGAGAGAGTTAGAACTATTGAGGAACAATCTTAATGATTATCATACATCATGAATTTGCAGGTCTTAAGATAGCTTTCTTTCATTCTTGGTCACAGAATATACCTTGCTTCCTACCCTTACTACCCCCAATATATCTTGATAATCACAGGAAGGATTGACTGAGAACTCGAAAGTGAGTTAGCATAAATCTACCCTAGTATTATTCATAAGATGAATAAGGTGGAGGAGACCTTCCATAGCATCCAGTTCAATCCCCTTATATTAATGTTGGAGAAACTGTAACTCAGAGGTGACCTGCTTCAAATCGAAGAGCTATTTATGATAAAACTGGAACTCAGACTGAATTTAATGCTTTAATTCAAAGTGTCAGCCTTGTACGTAAAGGAAATAAACTGCATATTGCAATAATATTTCAAACGTTTATGATTTTGGCCAATTTCAGCCTTTGTTCATTCAATAACTATTTATTCAGCACTTATAGGCAACGAACTAGATACCGTAGGAAATAAAAGATGAATTAGCCACGGAGTCTGCACGTGAAGTGGCAGAGTCTGAGAGAATCAACCAAGTAATGGGATATGTATGGTAAGAGTTGCCAAAGGAATAGCAAAGGTCACGTTTGCTCTCTACAAGATTAACTGTTGTTGATAGCTGGTCAAGAGTTGAAACGCAGCGGGGCACCTGAGTGCCTCAGTCAGGTGAGCGTCTGCCTTCTGCTCAGATCATCATCCTGGGGTCCTGGGATTGACCTCCATGAAGGGTACCTTGCTCAGTGGGGAGTCTGCTTCTCCCTCTGCCTCTACCCTCCCCCTCTGCTGTGCTCTCACTCACTGTCTCTCTCAAATGAATACATAAAAACATCTTAAAAAAGCAAATAAAAAAATAAAATCAAAAGAATTGATATGCAACAGTCACCTGATCTTTGACAAGAGTGTCAAGAATGCACAACGGTGAAAGGACAGCCTTTTCAGTGAATGATGTTGGGAAAACTGGATATCACACATGCAAAAGAATATAATTGGACCCTTATGTTACACCATACGCAGCAATCAACTCAAAATGGTTTGAAGACTTGGACATAAGATCTGAAATGTAAAACTCCTAGAAGAAAACAGTGGGGAAAACCTTCATAACATTGGCCTTGGCAATAATTTCATGGATATGACACCAAAAGCATGGGCAACAAAAATAAAACAAAAACAGTGGGACTACGTATAATTAAAAAGCTTCTGCACAGTGAAGGAAACAATCAACAGAATGAAGAGTCAGCCCAGAAGATGGGAGAAAATATTTGCAAACTCTATATCTGATAAGGGGTTAATTCTCAAAATACAAAGAAATCCTACAACTCAATATTTAAAAAATACACAATGAATTGTTGAACATCATATAAAAAACTAATGATATACTATACATTGGATAACTGAATTTAAATAAAAATAAAAAACCCCTAGTAATTCAGTTAAAAAAACGAGCTAAGGATTTGGATAGACATTTTTTCCAAAGAAGACATACAAATGGCCAAATAGGTATATTAAAAAATGTTCAACCTTACTAATCATCATAGAAATGCAAATCAAGACCTCAATGAGATACCATCTCACACCTGTTAGGATGGCTATTAAAAAAAAAAAAAAGGCAACAAGAGTTGGCAAAGATGTAGAGAGATGGAGCTCTCGCACACTGTTGGTGGGAATGCAAAATGATACAGCTGCTATGGAAAATAGTGTGAAGGTTCCTCAAAAAATTAGAAATAGTACTACCATATGATCTAGCAATCCTACTTCTGGGTATTCATCCAAAAGGACTGAAATCAGGATCTCAAATATATATTTACATTCCTATGTTCCCTGCAGCACTATTCATGGTAGCTAAAATGTAGAAATGAACCAGATGTGCATTGACAGAGGAGTGGATAAAGAAAATGTGGTTTATACATATAATGAAATACTATGCAGCCTTCAAAAAGAAGGAAATTCTGCAATATGCAACAACATGGATAAACATTGAGGACATTTTCCTAAGTGAAATAAGCCAGACACAGAAAAACAAATACTGCATGATTATACTCATACAAGGTGTTTAAGATGGTCAGATTCATAGAATCAGATCAGTAGAATGGTGGTTTCTAGGAGCTGGGGGGGAGAGGAGTTACTATAAATGGGCACAAAGTTTTATTTAAGCAAGATGAGTAAACTCTAGAGATCTGCTGTACAACGTTGTACCTATAGCTAGCCACTACGTATTGTACACTTAAAAATTTGTTAAGAGAGGATAAATTTCATGTTAAACATTCTTACCACAATAATACAATTTTAAAAAGAACTGATAAGCAATAAAATCTAGAAATACTAGTTATTACTTGTTGATTCTTTTCTGTGCACTACATACTCTTTTGAGGACTTTCATTTTTCAGACTGATTTAGGAATAATTGGTTTATATATTATATTAATCTTGTCATTTTTTCGGGTCCTTTATGCCATTCTATGACATTTCATAAACTCAACCAAAAGGGACTTGCACATGCATTGCTAAGTGTATTCCTAGGCATCTTTCAGTATTTTGTTGTTATTGATTGAAACATTTATATGCATTCTAATTGGACATGGCTAATGTGTAGGAGGTCGGTTGATTTTGGTGTGGTGATCTTGAACCAGCAATCTTGCTGAATTCTTTTACCAGTTCTCATAATGGTTTGTTGGTTATTCTGGATTTTTCAAGATGGTTATATAATCTACAAATTAGGTTCAGTTATCTCTTTGTTTCTCATTCTCATACCTCCTTTATTCTCTTTTGCTAGTAATTTTTCATTGGGTAGCCCCCCCCCCCATTAAATATTCAGTGATAGTAAGGGGAACAGCGTAGCTAGTCTTTTCCTTGACTTTACTGGGTAACTCTTAAGATTTTACCAATAAATATGATGTAATATAGACCTTTTAAAGATATGTAATATAGGCTTTTTTTTTCTTTTTTAAGATTTTTTATTTATTTACTTGACAGACGAGATCACAAGTAGGCAGAGGCAGGCAGAGAGAAAGAAGGGAAGCAGGCTACCCGCTGAGCAGAGAGCCCGATGTGGGGCTCGATCCCAGGACATTGGGATCATGACCTGAGCTGAAGGCAGAGGCTCTAACCCACTGAGCCACCCAGGCGCCCCTGTAATATAGGCTTTTCTATTATTATTATTATTTTTTAAATTTCTTTCTTTCTTTCTTTCTTTTCTTTTCTTTTTTTTTTTTTTTTAAGATTTTTATTTATTTACTTGACAGACAGAGATCACAAGTAGGCAGAGAGGCAGGCAGAGAGAGAGAGAGAGGAGGAAGCAGGCTCCCTGCTTGAGCAGAGTCCGATTTGGGGCTTGATCCCAGGACTCTGAGATCATGACCTGAGCCGAAGGCAGAGGCTTTAACCCACTGAGCCACCCAGGCACCCAGTAATATAGGCTTTTTAAGAAGATGTTGATTTTGGTGTAAATGAAGGTCTTCTTTCTTTCAAGTTTTCTAAGAATTTTATGTTGAATGGATGTTGAAGTGTTTTCTTTTTGTTTCCACTGAGATAGCCAAATAAGTTTTCTCATGTAGCTTTTTTATGTAGTAGATTGTAGTTTTACATCTTACCAATTTTGCATTCTGAGTGTAAACAAATGCTACTAAATTTGATGTATTAATTTTAAAAACCACTATTGGATTTTATTTGCTAATATTTTATTTAGAATTCTTTTAAAAAAACATGTGCATCTCTAATTGCTTTTTCTTATACTCGTTTTGGCTGGTTTTGATATTAAATTCATACTAATTTTATAAAATGAGTTTGATACTTTCCTCTTCCCCCAGGTATCTGAAACAGTATAAATGTGTGTGTGTATATATATACACACACACACACACACACACACACACATATATATATATATAGAGAGAGAGAGAGAGAGAGAAAGAACATCGAGTATAAAGATATATATATATATATATATGTAACATATATACCATGTGTACATAACATATACATGTAACACATAGAACTATAATACATATATATGCACTGTTTGGGAAATTTTTATGGGCCAATCCATTGACCAGAACTCAAACTCAGTGACTATCCACATGTAATCACAAGCGAACCTGGGAAATAGTCTACCTGTGTACCCAGTAAGAAAGAAGAACACATATTGATTAACACTAGTAGTCTGCTATAGTAGCTTAATACTGTTCTAGAAAATTTCCATTGCATCTACATTTTTGTATTTATTGGCATGAAGGTATTCATTGAATTCTTTATGATTTTTATAAATTTCTATTATATCTTTAGTTATGTGGCTATAATAGTATTTATTAGTGTAACCTCTCTTTATTTATTTATCAGCCTTGCTAGGAGCTTATTTGTTATTAATTTCTTTATTAAAGCTAGGTTTTTGTTTTGTTGAATCTTTCTATTGTTACTATTTTCTGAATTTCTGTGCTATCATTGTCAGGTTTTTCCTTTTGTTTTCTTGTGTCTAGTCTATCATTTATTTTCTAGTTTCTTGAGTTCTTTTATTGATTTTCCATCCTTGATGTTTCAAAAAGTTCTCTCTCTTTTTTTTCTTCATAAATCCCACCACACTCTTCCCCATTTGTATCACCAGTGGTGCTAAAGAAAGCTCCCGACCTGTCATACCAGGCATTTATCCTTGCCTAATACAAGGCAGACATACTAGGGGTAAGCTGTGGTAGCAATAATAGTAAGAAGCCTGTGGTTCCCAGACAAACTTACTGTACCCTAATCGTAGAACCTTATCAGTATAGACAGCTAAACAGCAAAACTAAATCAGAAATGAAAAGTAACCCAAAGTACACAATCCTCTCCCATCACACAGTTCCTTTTACTATACTAAGCAGGAATATTACCCAAATCACTCGGTTCCTAACCATGATTTCTTCCCGTTCTACAGTAACACAATCACATACCTGCATCTCAATTATACTTTAGTTCCTTTGTTTCCAACTAGGTTGTGCGTATAGTGTACCCACATCCACAGATACTCAGAAGAAGGCTTTAAACTGTTTTGCCAAAGCACAAGATACAAAAACAACACATTCAAGAACAACTCTAGCTGTAGAAATATACAATGATTGTGCCGAATCATTACCTATAGAAAAAGGTAGGACAGTTGAAAGATGTTGCACAATATGGAATTAGTCTTGTAGGGATCCATGGGGGAGAGTCGCTGGGAGATAAGAATGTGTATGTTGGCCAAGAGTATGTGGGAATGAATTCTTAGTTTGGAGTTGGGGGTGATTTGTGAGATCCTTGGTGGTAGAGGACATGGTCTTATGCACATCCGCATTTATCCATCCTGGTCTTGGCTCTTGGAAGATTCTCTGGGTATTTTTTTTTGTGGTTGGTTAACAATCAGAATTGAGGAAAGGGGAATGTCAGTGTGGTCAATTCTGCAATAGCTTGGAAGGTTAATATACACGGTCAGAATTTTGCAATTATAGAATTGGAAGGAGTTATACATGTTAGACTGGAAGAGGATCTAGGAATAGGGGGCTCGAGCCCCTTATTTCACAAGTGAGGAAACTACAGCTCAGAAATATAAATCATGGCTCTCATAGAGGAATATAACTGATTAAAATGAATAATTATAGGGAAATTCAGGCCTGTAGGGCCATTTTGTGGTTATAGGAACTTTGGATACATCCAAATTTGAAGTATTTTTGGAAACCTCACTCTAGGTCTGGAGTTGGCAAATGATGGCCTGTGGGCCAAGTCCAACTGGACACTTGTTTTTGTAAATAAAGTTTTTTTTTAAAAGACTTTATTTATTTATTTATTTGACAGAATGAGAGAGAGAGAGAGAGAGAGAGAGAGATATCACAAGTAGGCAGAGAGGCAGGCAGAGAGAGAGAGGGAAGCAGACTCCCCTCCCTGCCGAGCAGAGAGCCTGATGTGGGGCCTGATCCCAGGACCCTGGGATCACGACCTGAGCGGAAGGCAGGGGCTTAACCCACTTAGCCACCCAGGCGCCCTTGCAAATAAAGTTTTATTAGAACACAGCCGTGACCATACAATACAATGTACCGCTGCTTTTATACAGCAATGGCCGAGTTGACTAGTTGAATAGTGGCATACACCATATGGCCCACAAAGACGAAAATATTTACTATGTGGTCCTTTACCAAAAGGGTTTGTGGACCCCTGCCCCAGGTAGTCGTCTTCTCGAAGCTGTCTTTTATTACACAGCTAATCTAGGGTGCCTGCCTTGATTGCTTTTCTGAAACGAAAATTAATTTGACAATTGTTTATAATTTAAAGAGCGACCCAACAGGCTATTTTGGGGACACAAAGGTATTGATGTAAAACTGAAGAGCCTCCAAAGTAACCGTTTGCAAGAAACCAACCTTTCACAGATTGGGGCTTGCGGGTTTTCCTGCGGATGAGGGAGATGGATGTTGGGAAATAAGCCAAACCAGGAAAAGTCATCACAAAAGTAATTTCCAGTGATCCTGTAACATTAGAGTTCATTGCCTCAAGAGCGGCATTGCCTGGATGCATCTTCAGACACTGCTCATTCAGCCAGATTGCCCTTTTGAAAGGCACTGGAATTTGCCCTTTTGAACACAACACCCCTCCGCAGCTGGGGAAGTGGAGCTCGTTATGGGTGAGGGCTTGCTGGAAGGTTCGTATGTAATCCACTGGCAGGGATGGTGCTCGGAGGAAAGAGGACAGGGAGCTCAAGACCACAGCCAGTTTCGAACGCTGCCTCATTAGTGGCAATTAGCACTCAGTCATGCCCGGGAGATTGTCTCCATAAAGCAGGTCAAATCAATTACTGCCTGCCTCGTAGACCAAGGAGGAGGCTCTTGCGGACGGCTCCAGCTCCTTCTGGGTTTTCGTGTCTGAGACCAGGAATGCTTTTGACTACACTGTCAAACCTTCTCTCCAGAGAAGGGCTTCCCTCTTTCCTTATGCTCTGTGTGCACAAAGAAATATCGCAGCCGTCAAAAAAGGCCCATCAGCATCTTCGAGGTTTTGGTTGCCGGAGAACTAGGGCCAACTTCAAGGATGCTGGAAACTTTGTGACTTTGTGAATGGATGCAGGGACCCGGAGGGGTTTGCTCACGGTGAGAGGGACCGAAAGTGGATGAGTTCTGCACGTGACATGGATGCTAATTCCTCTCCCTGGCACATAGATAAACGGGCTTGAAAGAAAATCAAAGAATTGATCATGCCCTTGCTCGTGGCTAAACGGGTGACAGCGCTTTTGTCTTTTTAGGAGGTGATGGCGAGGGTCAGCCAAGGTGTCTCATGAGCTTCTGGGAAAAAAAGATGATGCAAGTGCCGGACGGGGTCCTGGTGTGGCTTCTTCACAGCTGGCGAATGTGGCCAGAGGTGCTTTCTGTCCTGTTTCACAGCCAGAGCCCTGAGAAGAGCAAAGCAGACTCCTTGGGAAAGAGCTGGAGACTTCTGCTTTTGACGTATCATCTTATGTCAATAGCACTTTGGGTAATTTTCAGTGCGTGTTTGCAGTAAGGCTCTCTCTGACTATCACTTGGCATTTATCTAGTTCCTTTGCTCTGATGCTGAATACGCTTTACAAGTGCCAGGGGCTGGTCTTCTTTGGAGTGGCCATGTGCTGGAGGATAGAAAGCTTCTCTTCACCTGCCCTGGGTCATCGATGAAGAAAACTCCCTAGGCCACCTGCCACCCCTCCCAGAACACCTCTCTGAGGCCTCACTGGTGGTCAGCAGAGGGGTGGGGGGCAGCGCGGTGGCAAGCTCAAGGGCAGAGACACCCTGAGGCGTGGCTGGGGTTCTGCGTTTGCCTCCTTGGTCTCAGCTCACCAAACGTCCTCCAAAAAATACACCACCCAGGGGGAAACAACAACAGCAAAAACCCAGTGTCTTTGTGCTATGCTGAGTTTATGGCACGTCCTTTCTTCTGGACCAGACTGCCGCCCTTAAGTCCCTTCGGTACTGAAATTCACCAGCACAAAGCTTTGGTGGTATTTCTCCAAATATCTGAGACTACCCTCATGACAGTCACCGAGAGGGCTTGTTGAAAGTCAGATGGCCAGGCGCTTCCAAAACCTACTGAATCTGAATCTGAGGGTAGGGCATTCCCACAATTCTCACAGCCACTGAAGTCTGAGAAGTGCTTGTTTGGTTTCCTAAAGGCACGACGTTTCGCTTATGGTCAGGAATCCTGAGGATATGGGACTTTCATCTATGCTGTGGGTGATGCTCTCATTCAGGGTTTTCCAAATCTGTACTCTTTAGCGGGAACCATTCTCTGATTCAGCCTTTTCTCTGGCCAGTGTTCCCAGGACAGAGGAGTTGCTAGGCTAGGTCAGGACTCGGGGCGGCCACAAAACCAGACCACAAGGAGCTCTTGAGGCTCTGGGTTCCCAGTAAATTATGGAGGTTTCCATGGAAAGGAGGACAGAATTTGGGACAAGCAAGGTAGAGATGGAGGGGTGGGCTAGGAGCTGTGGTCAGGAATCCAGTCAGCTAAGCCAAGACACCAGCATCCAGAATGCTGTGACATGAAAATGAGTCTGAGTGATTCAACAAGGCTCCCTAAATGAAGGCTTCCCAACATGGATGGGGTTGGGCCCACTTCATCAGACCCACTTGGACGTGGCCCTGTGCTTGCTCCCACCAAGGTCCTGTCAACTCACCTGACAGCTTTAACATCTGCGTTGTTAGCTGCTTACCCATAGTCTGATGGCCCCACTGTGTTCCAGGCACAAGCTCTGAGCCAAGGACTCTAAGATGAGGAGACAGGGTTCCTGCCCTTGAAGGACATCGGAAGAGACTAGATGGGTGAACGAGTTGCACATTTCCTTGGGTAGCCAAGGAAATGTGCAAACTTCTCCTCTCAGCACCTTCACTTGCCTTCTATTACAGTCATTTCCAAGTGTATTTCCCGTCTGAATCTCACCATCAATCAGAACTGTCCATGTGAGGCCACAGCTCACCTCACCTTGGGGCCTGATGTCTTTATCAGCCCTACCTCTAACTCTCTCTCACCTATTCCCCAATGTCATGCTGGCATTTGTTCTCTCCCCTTTCTTAATTTTTCCTGACTGGTCTGGAATTTGCTTGTCCTTTACTACTTTTCACTCTGGGTGCACCTTTTTTTCCCAGATATGGACCCTCAACTCTATGGTCAAATAATTTTCGACAAAACAGGAAAAAATATACAGTGTAAAAAAGACAATCTCTTCAATAAATGGTGCTGGGAAAACTGGACAGCTATATGTAAAAGAATGAAACTAACCATTCTCTTACACCGTACACAAAGATAAACTCAAAATGGATAAAAGACCTCAACATGAGACAGGAATCTATCAGAATCCTAGAGGAGAACATAGGCAGTAACCTCTTCGATATCAGCCACAGCAACTTCTTTCAGGATATGTCTCTAAAGGCAAAGGAAACAAAAGCAAAGATGAACTTTTGGGATTTCATCAAGATCAAAAGCTTCTGGGGGCACCTGGGTGGCTCAGTGGGTTAAAGCCTCTGCCTTCGGCTCAGGTCATGGTCCCGGGGTCCTGGGATTGAGCCCCACATCAGGCTCTCTGCTCGGCAGGGAGTCTGCTTCCTCCTCTCTCTCTGCCTGCCTCTCTGCTTACTTGTGATCTCTGTCTGTCAAATAAATAAATAAAATCTTTAAAAAAAAAAAGCTTCTGCACAGCAAAGGAAACAGTCAACAAAACAAAGAGGCAACCCACGGAATGGGAGAAGATATTTGCAAATGACAGTACAGACAAAACATTGATATCCAGGATCTATAAAGAACTCCTCAAACTCAACACACTCAAAACAGACAATCATATAAAAAATGGGCAGAAGATATGAACAGGCACTTCTCCAATGAAGACATACAAATGGCTAACAGACACATGAAAAAATATTCATCATCACTAGCCATCAGGAAGATTCAAATTAAAACCACATTGAGATACCAACTTACACCAGTTAGAATGGCCAAAATTAGCAAGACAGGAAACAACATGTATTGGAGAGGATGTGGAGAAAGGGGAACCCTCTTACACTATTGGTGGAAATGCAAGTTGGTGCAGCCACTTTGGAAAACAGTGTGGAGATTCCTCAAGAAATTAAAAATAGAACTTCCCTATGACCCTGCAATTGCACTCCTGGGTATTTACCCCAAAGATACAGATGTAGTGAAGAGAAGGGCCATCTGTACCCCAATGTTTATAGCAGCAATGGCCACGGTCGCCAAACTATGGAAAGAACCAAGATGCCCTTCATTGGACGAATGGATAAGGAAGATGTGGTCCATATACACTATGGAGTATTATGCCTCCATCAGAAAGGATGAATACCCAACTTTTGTAGCAGCATGGACAGGACTGGAAGAGATTATGCTGAGTGAAATAAGTCAAGAAGAGAGAGTCCATTATCATATGGTTTCACTTATTTGTGGAGCATAACAAATAGCATGGAGGACATGGGGAGTTAGAGAGGAGAAGGGAGTTGGGGGAAATTGGAAGGGGAGGTGAACCATGAGAGACTATGGACTCTGAAAAACAATCTGAGGGTTTTGAAGGGGCGGGGGGTGGGAGGTTGGGGTACCAGGTGGTGGGTATTAGAGAGGGCACAGGTTGCATGGAGCACTGGGTGTGGTGCAAAAACAATGAATACTGTTATGCTGAAAAGAAAAAAAAAAAAAAAAAGATTTATTTATTTATTTATTTATTTATTTGCCAGACAGAGATCACAAGTAGGCAGAGAGAGAAGAGGAAGTAGGCTCCCTGCTGAGCAGAGATTCGATCCCAAGACCCTGGGATCATGACCTGAGCCGAAGGCAGAGGCTTTAGCCCACTGAGCCACCCAGCCGCCCCTGAGTGCACCCTTTTGATACTCCCTTCTTGATCTCTAGAATTTCTTTTCCCCATGAACTTATATGGACTAAGTCAGGTCACTTCAAGTGCCTGGGTTCCATTTGTATTTGCTTTTTCCACTCGCGTGCAGTGATCATTGGTGTAGAGAAGGTCTTGGAAATGTATTGGCTGAGACCGCTTTGAATCTATCTTCTGTGGCCTTGGCCTGACCCTTGCAATGGCTCGGCTATTCTCTTATTTGTGTTTCCTTTCTTGCTTTTGCAGACATCTTCTCCACCTTTCAAAGCCTCAGTATCACTTCTGTCTCCCTCACTCTGAGTAGATGAACTTGTCTCTTTTGTTCTGCAGAATATATAGAAGATTCAGGCAAACTTGCTAATTCCCCTTCTTCTAGGTCATGGTGTCTTCACTGGCTCCAAATTTGTATTTCTAGTTCAGTCACCTCTTTTGTCTCAAAAACCATCTCATCCTTTCAAGGCTAACTCTTGCATGTACGTTTGATGAGAGAAAACTTCATAATCAGATATTTTTTGGAAGGCCAGTATATTATACTTCCTCCTTTAGGGATTTGCATGGCACATTAGCATACTTTAAGCTTTGAGAAATTGTGCAGTAATAAAAAAAATGTTTAACTTTGTTTAAACCAGTGTTTGTCATTAACTATAGAACACTTTTTTTTTTTTTTTTTTGGCAATACATATTAATACTCTGGGCAACTCATTTTGGAAAACATTACTGAAACATGTAGAAGCTTGAGAACTTATTTTAACAATCTTTTCATCCTATCTTCCAGTATAACCCCTTTCCTTATGACCTGGTGTCTTTTTGCAAATAATTGATCTTCAGTAAATGTTTGCTGAATGAGCAAATGAATGAGTCTATCTGCTCAATAGTATTTGGGATGCCTAGATGGCTCAGTCAGTTAAGCATCTGACTCTTGGTTTTGGCTCAGGTCATGATCTAAGGGTCATAAGATTGAGCCCTGTGATGGGCTCCTTGCTGTACGTGGAGCCTGCTTAAGATTCTCTCTCTCTTTCTCTCTCCCTCCCTCTGCCCCTCCCCCATGCTTGCATATTTTTCTCTCTCTTTTAAAAAACAATGAGAATTTATTGAGTTATTAGCTGTATTCTAGACACTGGAGATACAGTAATGAATAAGACACAAAACCTCCTGTCCCCAAAGAGCTTCCTTTTGAGGGGAGGAAGCCAATTATGGATAGATGAATAGATAGAAGAATAATGTAAAGTGATGACAGGACTCAGATAGCACTTTTGATGGAAGAGGGGTATCAAGAAGGACCTCTGTAGGGGCGCCTGGGTGGCTCAGTGGGTTAAGCCGCTGCCTTCGGCTCAGGTCATGATCTCAGAGTCCTGGGATCGAGTCCCGCAGGGAGCCTGCTTCCCTCTCTCTCTCTCTGCCTGCCTCTCCGACTACTTGTGATTTCTCTCTGTCAAACAAACAAACAAACAAACAAATAAATAAATAAATAAATAAATAAATAAATAGAAGGACCTCTGTATAGAGGTAACATTTGAGCCGAGGCCAAAATCAAGTGGAGGAGTGAGATACTGAAATATTTATAGAAGGAGGATGGCAGACAGAGGGAAAAGCGAGGTGTGTTGGTCTTAACGTATGTCTACAAATTCTTTGGTAATCTCTCTTCCAGAGAGGGAACTTTACTACCCATCCCCCTGAGTATGGGCTAACCTAGTGACCTCTTTCTTACAAAGAGTACACGGCAGAAGTGACGCATGCTTTCTGAGACTAGGTCATAAATGGCATTGCCGCTTCCTCCCTGACTTTTCTCTTGGGTCACATGCTCTGGAGAAAGCCAACTGCCATGCTGTAAGGACACTCAGACCTCCCCTCTTCCATGCTCCTCCGGCTTGATGTACATCTAATCTTGAGCCGACCAAAATTGTTCAGCCCTTCCAAACTCCACTTGGTTGGCACAATCTCTTGTGTTGAGCCTACTTCAGCCTGTGAAATAGAAATCAACCCGAATCCAACGTCCTTTCAAAGCTGAAAAGATTAATCTCTGTGGTGTTGGCAGGATCTGAATTGAAGGGTAAGCAAACAGCAGCAAGGGATTATAAATCCCTGCTTGCTTCAACTATAAACCAATCTGTCCACAGCAAGAAAGCATTTAATAAAGGCTTTCATTGTACTGGAGGAAATGGAAAATTATACTCCATGAGTGAATGGTCTGCCAGCAACAGCCCGGAATCAGCAGCATGGACGCCTTTTAATAGTTTTAAAAAATCGATAACTTTAGTTTTTTTTAATTAAATTGCTATAAGTGGGAAGAACACTTAATTACAGCTTCTATTCCTCCATCAAATGTTCTCCATGAAGAACTAGTATAATCATATTTGGATTCTTCCCAGACAACATACTTACGTATTTTTCATCACATTAGTGGGCTGAATTCTGTTTTTGGTGGCCTAGAAACAAAAATGAGAACAAATGGGAAAAAAAAAATAACAAAACGGAAGCCTACCTAGACAGCATCTGTGATGTCATAAATCCCAACTTGGGCACTAAGGAAAGGATGGGGGTAAAAAAAAAGAAAAAGAAAAAAACCCCCATAAGATTTCAAACAGCAGCCACAGCACATCCTGTTCCTATTCTAAGCAGGAGCAGGCAAGAATTGGCCAATGTCCAATCTTGAGAAAGCACCTCGAGATTTTTAATATGTTGGTGAGAGCAGTGGGTGTTCTCAGGGTTGAAATGCTAGCGGGGTGCTTCTAAAAATATCCGAATGCAACGCAAGTCCCCTCTTCAGTTACTCTACTTTAATTAGAGTCTCTCTTCTGTGTATTTCTTATTTGTGCCACTTTCTTCTCATTTTTCGCATCCTCTCGCTGTCCTGGGGACTCTCCTGCGTGAATGCCGGTGGTGATGCTCAGCGGTACTGACAGGCTGCCACGCGGGGCACCGCCACTCTGCCCTGGAGCCTAGCTTACACCAGCACCTTGCTCCGATTCATGATCTAGAAAATTCCCCCTGCTCAGGTATGACAGATTTGACCCTGCGCAGATGCTTGCCGCAGCTTAAAGAGCCCCCACCTTCCTTACTCGTCATGACTCATTTTCTGAAGCGACAGACCCCGAATGCCAAGTAAATAAAACCCTCCAACTTAAAAAACAAAACAAAACAAAACAAAACAAAAAGGTCTTTATCTCACATTCGAGCAAGATCAACATAAGTCACCTTGCCAGGTTATGGGTGATGACCTTCGTGCACATGGCGGGAAGCCATCCTTTTCTTGACGGCTACACAAAGAGATGTGACTCTGTCACCTGGGTTGCGAGAAGCCCGGGAAGCTAATGCAGGTTCAGCATGTTTAGTAAGTTAAGTTTAGACCCACCCTAGCAGTTTTCTTTAAAAGCATAGTGTGTCGTGGAGGAAGTGAGGCACATGGGTTGAGAAGCTGTGACGTCATCCACCAGAAATAGCACATGGGGCGTGGCAGGTAACCCTTTGCCGCTACCTCAGTGCTGTTCGTTCTGGAAGACACGCTTCATCTCACAAAAGGCAGGGCCAATTCTCTTTTGTTTATTTTTCTGTTTTAGACCCAGTCTTCCCAGCCTAAAAGCCCCTCCCTAGGCTCACAGGAAAGGCACCAAGATGAACAGATCACAAAGTGAGTCCTAGAACTCATACTCACAGAAGTGAAAACTACAGCAGGGAAAAGAGCAACCTTATAACAATATAGGAAAGCTTCTTTCTCTCACCCCACGTGTACAAAAGGAAAGCTGTTTGGATGGTCACGAAGAATGGGTTCATGCAGCAGAGACCTCCTCTGAGTGTGTCTACACTTGGCAGCAGGACAAGTGCCCCGTTTGCCAGCAAAGGTCACCTCTTGGCAGATGGTTGGAAGAAGTCTGGGCTGGCCTGACACTTCCTTCTGTCCTCACCCCTCTGCAGCACCCACAGTTTTGCCTGTTGAGGTTGGGTTGGGACCAGTCTCTTGCTTTTGTATGTCCTTGGGAAGAATGATTGTTTATAGCATTAACAAGGAATATTTTTTTGTGATGACATTCGTCATTTGTTTACCAGCACTTCTCTGTCAGTCTTCCCTCGGAAATCCCCAAAGAGCGAGACCATGCCTCCCTTATTCAGTGTCTCTCCCAAAGAGTGATCTGGGTGAGAGGTCACCATCTCAGCCAATGGCCCATGAAGCATGTCAAAATTTGGATGAGACAGACTCGGAGAGGAGTGATATGGTGGATTCTTCTCTGTATTGGCAGCTGTCAATTACCATTGACACAATGAAAAGGAAAAGGCTCACTTTCCCAAAACACAGATTAATGAAAGGGAATCCAATTGCTGTGGGAGATTTTTTTTTTTAATTAAGGGAAGAAAGCATACATTCAGGAACAGGATCATACTTGCAAAAGTCAGAGGAAAAAGGAAATATGAAAAGTATTGCCTCTTCCAAGAAATTGTACATGATAAAATTCAGAACATGCCATCTGACACAAATCTATTTTAGATACCTTCTGTGATTCTGTGGTAGGTAACTGGCTCTGTTAGCCAACCTTGCCATTGCTAAAATGCACGGGCTGCTCCCTTTCCTTCACGCCCCCATCAAACCCCCCCCCCCCCCCGCAGAAACCCCAGGGGTAGGACCTGGGTGATTCCAATGTGCAGTCATGGTTGAGGACCAGAAGCTGAGAACTTGTGCTAACTTTCTGTGCCGAAGCCAGAGCCTCCAAAGGTAAAATGACACAGATCTATTTATCTTTCACATCTCCTTTGTGAAAAATGGTGCCTGCGTTTTTTAGCTAGGTTAAACGTATCAGAAGCCTTGCCTTAGTCCCTGAGGTTGAAGTCCATTTCGTATGACAAAGCCATCCCTTGAAGGAACGCTGATTATAAAAGTGGGTAGTTCTCTAATAGTGAGCAAAATGTGTACAGAACTTTGGGATGCCGCCTTCCCATCCTGGTCTCATGGTCTTCTAGCTCACTGAGCTGCGAGACTAGAAGGAACTATTCGGAGCTTCTCATTTTAAGTATCTGTCACCATTTGTGGGTGTCTTTAGCGGCTTGCTGCCTTTTCCCATCTTTGGGACTGTCACCAGTATGTCTCTTGGGCCAGTTCATCATCTTTGGGCTTCGTCACCTATACTTACTCTGAAAAATCTCCAGAAGGAGATAATGTTATCATTTTTCTCTAATGCACTCATTAGCTTTCCTGGCTTTTAATGATGACCTGGCTCTCATAGGAATAAAGGTAATCTGGAAAACTCACTCATCACGAAGGGCTAAGATCCTTGTGGGTTGACATCGCCACGCCATTTGCGCACAGAGAGCAGTGCTTTCCATTCACTTAATACAATAAGCAGTTGAGTCTTTTCGTGCCAGGCTCCATGCCATTGACTGCAAATACACTGGTGAACGAGGCATTGCACGGTGCCTGACTTCAAAGAAGTGACCTCCTGATGGACTTCTCATGACAAAAAGGGACTAGATTATTAATTTCGGAATTTCAGGCATTTAGAGAGAAATTTTGGAGTCATCTTGGATTTCCTTATATCATTGTATACAGGATACCAAACACTACTGTCAGTAAGCTTGGCCCCATAGCTCCCTTTTGCACATCTGAGAGATGTTTATATAGATGTAACTGTGTGCACACACACAACCGGTTTGGAATATTATTTGAATTGCTGGCTAAATACAAGTTTTAAGACAAAGAACATCTTATTTAAAAAATGACTACCAGTACCTTCAGCTCCCCTTCTCTCATTCTTCTGTCACTCTGGTATTTAGTTGAGCCTGTAGAAAAAAGAATTGTCAAGGCCCCTGCCTTGATTTGCTCTCACAAGAGCCTTAAGGCTTCGAACGTCTGGCAATCAGTTCACTCCAGGCAGTTGGACTCAAGAGATGGTTGATAAGCTTTTGAAGAAAACAAATCTTAGCAGGTTACGGAAGGGAAAAAATGAAAGACCACATGCAAAGCATCACTGGAGTGGCATGGTGCCGGGGCTGCTGGGGTCGCAGGGCTAAGCACTCGGACGAATCATTCTTGTTTATCATTTAGTAAGGTCATTGCTTGACATTTCGAGACTCTACTGCCTAAATTGTATTTTTTCCTTCTTTCCCCTGTGTTGTTTGTTTTCCTGAATCTCTGAGAAAATGAAGTTTTACTAAGTCCATTTTTTAAATGTTGTGCTTGATTTTAACTCTCAGCATGAAAACCGTCTAGAATCATAGCACTTAAGATATATTATACTGTGTTACTAAGGAGAAAATTTTAATAAAACAAGAATCATTTGGGAGAATGAAAGCAGTCTTTTGGCAGTTTTAGCACCTTAATAATTTCATCTATTTTTATTTATCTATTATCATCTATCAGTCATTTTATTTCCCTTAGCATATATACCTTTATGCTTAATATAACCAGGAGTTACGTAGGGGTATGATGGTTACAAAGATGAATGGCCTTCTTTACTAGTGTTCATTTTTGTATAGTCCAGTGTTTTACCTAAAAATGACCAAACCTGTGTTGGGGATGGTGACGTAAAGTCTGTTTCTGACACAGAGGATGCACACAGTAGCAGGGGATGACAGCTAAAGGGCTCTTTTCTAAAGCCAGCAAGAGCATGGGTGCCTGGGACAGCTCTTGTCGGTACCTCTGGATAGTGGTGATCAATGAAGATATCATTATTAATTAGCTGCTCTGGGCAAGGCCCTCATGTAGTACATTTTCAGGGATGGATGGATCATAGTCCTTTCCTTCCCATTTCTAAAAGAGCCTAGGATCCAGGTGGAGACAAATGGACAGTAGAGGAGATAGTGCTGACCCCAACCACACTTAGCCAGGGGAGTCTGAAGGACACAGAGGAAGGAACACAGGATCAGAAGCTGAGTAGGGGGTAATAGATAGGTGCTGAGGAGCTATAGGGCATTCTAATGAGGGCACATGGCTGCCAGGGAAAGCTTGAGAACCAGAATGTTCCTTGGGCCCAGTGGCTGATGACCTAATGGGCACCATGCCACGCTGTAATGACTAACACCTGCTCCTCTTCTCCATCGAGGTCAGCAAACTTCTTCTGTAAGAGGCCAGGGAGCCAAGATTTTTGGTTTTGTGGAGCATGCAGCCATTCAATTCTGCTATGTTAGTGAAAGCAGCAATAGACATTATGTAAATGAATGGGTGTGGCTGTGCTCCAATAAACTTTATTTATTTTTAATTTAGATTCCATTAGCCAACATATAGTAGACTGTCAGTTTCAGAGGTAGCGTTCAATAATTGTTCAGTTGCGTATAACACCCAGTGCTCATCACATCACATGGCCAATAAAGTTTTATTTACATAAACAGGTAGCAAGCCAGATTTGGGCTGTGGGCTTTCATTTGCTGTACTCTTTTCTATTCTACAAATCTCGTATTTAGTTGTCCCCTTTTTTTTCTTTGTAGCCAGTGGTAGTGAAGCAGCTATTTTCTAAAAGGAAACTTAACTAAGAAATGAAAACAAACTAGCCCATGTAAGTCAGCTTAGAAGATTAGTGTTAGAGCAGCACCTAGATGGCACAATGGGTTAAGCATCTGACTCTGGGTTTTGGCTCAGGTCCTGCTCTCAGGGTCATGAGACTGAGCCCTGCACCAGGTTCTATGCTCAGAGGGGAGTCTCATTGTCCTCCAGACTCTCTTTCATTCTGCCCCTCCCCCTATGAACAGGTATGCATGTGGGTTCTCTCTCAAATAAATAAACAAATCTTAAAAAAAAAAAAAAAAAAGGGAAGATGAATGTTAGAGAAAAAATCATGGACCAAACAGAATCCCTAGATGAGGTTGTCTCTAGTTCACCTGGCCCTTTTTTGGCTCTAACTCCATCTTAACAAACTCCAGTTTTCAGCTTACTTCCAAGGATGAAATGACCTGTTATATCCTGGGCTCAGTGAATGGATAGAAGTTATCTGATTTACCCATGCTATGTCTGAGCCTCATCTTTTGGGCATGACCGAGGTAGGGTGGAATGTCCCCTAGAGTCACCAAATCACATCTTCACAGTGTATATTATTGTAAACATGCAGTGAATTCTTATTCGTTAATTCCCAGCAAGAGTAGAGGAAGCATTTCCTCAGAAGTCATGATCCATATTATGTACAGTGACAAAGCTCATTCTTTTAATGTAGTGCATAAATAAGACATTATTAATGATATGTAGGTAGATTATATTAGAGAGTGCATAATATCTTCAAATTTAGCATTCTATTTCCCACACAACAGTATGAATCCATCAATCTTTATGGAATATAGGGTACAATGATAATTTATGATTCCTAAGTCCTTAATAGACAATAGCTCTTTCTCATACAGGAGATAGAAACAGCACCAGTAGTATTAACAGAGAGAATTTCATATAAATAATATTCCCAGGCATTGGAAAACTAAAAAGGCAAAAAGGAAACACATATCGTGGAGGTAGCAACAGTGGGAAGTACAACCTCTATGACTCAGCAAAAAAGGGAAGGAAGTGGAAGCGGAGAAAGGAGGTGGAAGACGGGGACAAGAAGAAGGAGGAAGAGAAGAGGTTGACATTACCCAAACTTAGATGCTTGAAGGAGGGGGCCCCCAGAAGTGGGACTCAGGCCTTTGGGGAGATTGCAATACCTGGCTGGTGTTGCTGTCTCTGAGCTCCAAGAAGGGGCACATGGAGCTGGGACCTAGACCTCTAGGAAAAGTACTTCTACAGTGAGTGTTAGCTCCCAGAGTGCACGATGGGGCTGGTTCTGAGAGTGTCAGGAAAACTTCAAGGCAGAACCAACAGGTGCTACTGGGATGAACAGCCACCGCCAGGATAAAGAAGCATTGCTGGGATGATGCGGACAGAAAGGAAAGCAAACAGGAAGGAGGGATTCCCTGCTTCCTCTTCCAAACTCGAAATGCTCCTCTAGTGGCCCCTGTTGGCAGAGCCTAACAAAGTGTCTGGGAAGCAACCATATCCTTGGCAGAGGCCCAGGCTGGCACCACAGAGCTAAAAAGGGGAGGGTGGCTTTGAAGCTGGTGTGCCCTGGAAGAGCGTGCTGCTGATAAGTCACATGTGAATCAAATTTTATTCAATAGAATAACTTCCTTTCACCAACTTTCAGAATGATTTCAATAGCTGCTTTATCTATATTCAGAAGAGGGGGGTAGGAAAGCTGCAGTTACTTGGTTGCTGGACATTTTGCGTTTTCCATGTCTCTCCTTTTTTTTTTTTTTTTAAAGATTTTATTTATTTTTTGACAGAGAGAGAGACAGCAAAAGAGGGAACATAAGCAGGGGGAGTGGGAGAGGGAGAAGCAGGATCCCCACTGAGCAGGGGGCCTGCTCAGGACCCTGGGATCATGACTTGAGCTGAAGGCAGACGCTTAACGAATGCCTCCACCCAGGCGCCCCTATATGTCTCTCCTTTCTTCAGCCCAGGGGACCACAAGCTTTTTCTGCAAGGAGCCATCTCAGATAGTAAACATTTTCAGCAATGTGGGCTCATCACACTACTCAACTCTGCCTTTGTTGTGTGAAATCAGATGGAGACATACATGGAAATGGCTGTGTTTTGATAAAACTTTATTAACAGAAACAAGTGGCCAGTAGGATTTGGCCTTCTCTTGCTCCAGTGCAGTGATTCTCCACTCTGAATGCACATTTAAATTAATCCTGGTAAGCTTTAAAAATACAGATGCTCGGGGCGCCTGGGTGGCTCAGTGGGTTAATGCCTCTGCCTTCAGCTCAGGTCATGATCCTAAGGTCCCGGGATCGAGCCCTGCATTAGGTTCTCTGCACAGCAGGGAGCCTGCATCCCTTCCTCTCTCTCTCTGCCTGCCTCTCTGCCTACTTGTGATCGCTATCTGTCAAATAAACAAATAAAATCTTAAAAAAATATATATAGATGCTCAATTCCAACTTTCCAGAGATTGTTATTCAATTGGTTTGAAATGGGACCTCGGCATTAGGATGTTTTAAAAGCTTCCTAAGTGATTCGAATGTGCAACCAGAGTTGAGAACTGCTGCTTTAGACTCCTTGTAATCCCTTAATCAAGTGATCAATCAACAACAGTTCTTAAATGCCGTAAGGGATTCACCATTTGAAAGAACTGGGAGGTGCATTATTTCACAAAATTTTTTGGAAGCCAGAAACATCATATCCTCATTTATCTTTCATAAGTTCAGATTTCCATACATTAATTTTTAAAAAGTAGGAAGCAAGTGTATATATACAAATAGGGCTCTTATGCATTTGTTGGTTTTGAAGTAACGGGATCTATCACAAGACACTGGTGTCTTGTTCATCTTTGTGTGTCTGGCATGCAGTGACGGTTGAAAAATATTTGTTGATTGAATTCATCAACACGTGAATGAAGAAAGAAAGGAAGCAGTTACCATAGAAATCTTAATCATCATTCAATTGAGATTGTGCCCAGGCTTAAGAGACAACTACTATATGGCCACCATTGAAAATTTGTCATGGATAGAATAGCCTTGACTTCTGTACATAGATTAATTTCTTTCAGGATACCAGTGAAAGCGAGGGACAGGACACCCATATGACAGTGCAAGACCCAAGAGCCATTTCATTTCCTGAGGCCACATTTGTAAAATTCTCACTATTTTTATTTACAGTCTCACATGTAGAGCCCACAAAAACCCAAGAGTGTTTTGGACCGTGTTGTACTTTCCTGGCAAAGTGTTTGTGGTAACCGTCGTGGCATTGGCAAGGGAAAGGAGGAGATGGAAACATTAAGAGGATACTACTGTTCCCCCTTGTCTTCTTGGGCTGTTGCAGGCGCTAAGACTGATGCCTTGGGTAAAATGGGGAATAGTGGCTGTGACTGCAGTGGGGATGATGCCTGGATGTCATTATTAAGAAATGAGCGCGGCTGAAGCGTCATAGTTCCAGGCTTACACTGAGTGCCTCAATTACCAACGAGATCCCCTCTTTTAGAAACCCTTCGCTATCTAGCCCCCCTTTTGAATAACAAGATCTTCAAGTATTTTCGGTAGTTGAGATATTTTAAAATTCAAGTCAAAAGTGGAAAGAAACCATTATAACTTCCTAATGTATTTTCCCCCATTAAAATGATTCTGTAGGCATTATCAGACCATAGAACAGCTGCCAAATAAGATTCCAGTTTCTGTGAATATTGTCTGTTTTACATACATGTGTATTTGCCCAGCTAAGTAAGCAGTCCAAGAGACATTTTTTATTCTGTGGATTTCCAGACCTCTGGTCTCTCTCTCTTTCTTTCTCTCTCTCTCTCTTTTTTTTTTTTTTTTAAAGATTTTATTTATTTATTTGGCAGAGAGAGAGAGATCACAAGTAGGCAGAGCAGCAGGCAGAGACAGAGGGGAAGCAGGCTCCCTGCTGAGCAGAAAGCCCGATGCGATGCGGGGCTGGATCCCAGGACCCTGAGATCATGACCAGAGCCGAAGGCAGAGCCTTTAACCCACTGAGCCACCCAGGTGCCCCAGACCTCTGGTCTCTTAACCAGTCTTGACATGAGCTACAAAGTTTCAGATGTATAACTTCCCACCTGCTGCTCATTTGTTCCCAGCCTCCATTTAACAATGGAAACACCTGGGGAGCTAGAACAATCTCTGGTGATGGACAAGGTCCCAACCACCCAGGACTGACTTAACTGGTCCAGGGGGTCTGCTGGTAGGTTTCCTAGATAATTTTAATGTGTAGCCAATGCTGAGAACTTTTAAGTTATGTCTTGTGGCGATAACCTATTTTTCTAATTCAAACCATTTTGTTTCCCCTTCCCCTCACCTTATTTCAAAGGTCTTCCTGGGACTGGGACCTTGCCTTTTCTGGAGACCAGAGAACTATCTTTGAGTGGTCTTATAGCTGGGCTGTTGGCTTGCTTGTTGACCTTTGTTCTATCTGCTTAGAATCTGAGCTTGGGCTGTTTGTGGAATCTTCGCTAGCCTTCCCGTTAAAATGCACTCCATGCCGGACTGCTAAGTGCCTCATGCTTGGCTGGGTGCCATTTATTTATTTTGCCCATTATCAGCACACACAGGCTTTCACACTCTGCCTCTCAGCCCCTGCCTACCTTCCCAGCACCTTTTGTGCCCCAGATGACAGATCTCATTTATTCTGAGCGTCTGCCTTTCTCAGCCTATCTCATTATGTTGCAGTTTCCTGGGCTGTATCTGATTGTGTCCAAAGATACGAAAGAAAAACCATAAATAATTTACATAAGCCAATATATTTCATATAAAAATACTTCTGCTCAAGGAACTCAGGTGTGTGTAAATGATGTCAGAATTCTTAAGTCTCTTCAAGTCACACGGTTGGAAAAGAAAGTAAAAGTTTTCCTCAAGTTCTCAAAAAGAGGAAAGGGAATTCAGTAGAAAGAAAGAAACAAGACTCAGTTCTAAACCAAAGCAATTAGAAATCTTATAAAGAAACTTATTTTATCGATGTCTTTCTTTTCCTTACTCTCCATTCCTGTAGCAGAGACAAGGCTATCTATCTGTTCAACAAACTGTTGTATTTTCCTCTTCCTGGGCAGACAGAAAGACTCATTTCCCTGGCTTCCTCAAAGCTGAGACCTCAAAACTGGGTTCTGTCCACTGGCTTGTTGGTGGAAGCTATCTAAGCCCTTCCCAAATCATGTCCTTAAAGGCAACCACTCAATTGTTTAGTCTTCTCTTCTCCGGCTTCTGTACCCTTGGAGGCCAGATGCAACTACAAGATGGTGGGCTCTCCCCCATGATGTGTCCCTAAGTGAGATGACAAGACCCTCTTTGGCCAACCATGTTGGATTTTTAATGAGAGAAAAATATACCTTGGTTAAGCCACTGAGTGTTTTAGTTACCATACAATAGCCTGTGTATCCAATTAATACATTTCATTTCTATTTTTTCCTTATATTTTGCTTCAAGATATAATTGAGAGAACAACACAAAGTTTGTTGTAGAACCACCTGTTGAAGACAAATGATCAAAATCTTTTACCATGGCAGAGCGATAATAATAATCTATGAAATAGCCCAATTACCATAGTAATTTATTTTACTTTTTTATAGTATCTCTATAGGAAATGAGTAATTGACCTATTTTATGCAATATATACACCTAGCAAAGTCTTTTTTCCACTACAAAAGCTATTTTTATTAAAGAAACATAATTTAAAAAGCTAATTCAAAATAAATTACAACACACACACACACACATACTTATACAACATATATATGCACAAACAGATTTTCTTAGACATGTATCTGGGAAAAACAAAATACCTCAGAACAAATGGTATGTACAACTAAGAGATAGTTAGTTGGCCACTTAAATAAATTAATGACTCTAAGAAGATTTCTAGCAAATTATATTAAATATATTTAATAATATAAGTTTAGTAGAGTTTTGCTTGTGGCTTTTTTTAAATTTAAATTTTTTATTTTTTTTAAATAAACATATAATGTATTATTAGCCCCAAGGTACAGGTCTTTGAATCGCCAGGTTTACACACTTCACAGCATTCGCCATAGCACATACCCTCCCCAAGGTCCATAACCCCATCACCCTCTCCTGACTCCCCTCTCCGCCGCAACCCTCAGTTTGTTTAGTGAGATTAAGAGTCTCTTATGGTTTGTCTCCCTCCTGATCCCATCTTGTTTCATTTATTCTTTTTCTACCCCCAAGCCCCCGCACCCACGTTGCATCTCTACTTCCTCATATCAGGGAAAGCATATGTCTTTCTCTGATTGACTTATTTCGCTAAGCACAATACCCTCTAGTTCCATCCACGGCGTCGCAAATACACATAGCAAAGTCTTAACAAATACAAATTTACACAGAACAGAGATCTAACTACTTGTTGTATGTTTCCATACATCCAAAGTATTGTGAGGCCCCAGATGGAAGTTGCCAGAAGGTTAATCACACCTTTCTCCTTGAAGCTTTCTTTTACTTTGTTTCTAGGACAACCACATACTTCTGATTTTCCTCCAATCTCAACATCCACTCATTGTCTCTTTTACTGGTTTCTTCTTGTCTCCTTGACCGCTGAATATTTTGCTTCCCCAGATCTCGGTCCTTGGATTTGTTCTTTTTCTACATAAAATCCTCACTTAATCTCCTAGATTATTTCCATGGCTATAAATATTATACATACAACCATGTATAATATTTGCATGATTTCTGTAATCATGTATATGATATTATGTATATTATATTATATTTCTATAGTATTTCATGATTTCTCCTGGAAACCTACTCCTCCTCAAGTTTTTCTTGTTTCAGTAATAGAGAATTCATTTTTCCAGGTGCTCAGACTAAAATTTGGGAAGTCATCTTTGACTTCTCTCTCATCTCACAAATTTCCAGACTGACTGTAGAGAGAGGAGCTTCCCTGACCATTGATGGCAGAACCAGTTGCCCTCTGTCAACAAATACAAAGTCCCACTACTTATTTCACCATTGTTCTCACTATATTCTCTGTTCAGATTGTTGCCTTCCTGCTGTAGTACCATAATATATTCTCAACACAGAAGCTAGAGTCGTCTTGTTAAAATATAAGTCAAGTCATGTTATTCCCTCATTAGAATCCTTCCACTGGTGTCCTACAACTCTCATAATAAAAGCCTAAGTCTTGGGACGCCTGGATGGCTCAGTTGGTTGGACGACTGCCTCCGGCTCAGGTCATGATCCCGGAGTCCTGGGATCGAGTCCCGCATCGGGCTCCCAGCTCCATGGGGAGTCTGCTTCTCCCTCTGACCTTCTCTTCGCTCATGCTCTCTCTCACTGTCTCTCTCTCAAATAAATAAATAAAATCTTAAAAAGAAAAAAGCCTAAGTCTTTGTGATGGCATACAAAATGTTTTAGGTTGAATCTTACATTGCCTCTCTGACAGTGTCTACTATAGCTCTCCCCCTGAAATCAACTCAGCCAGGTTGGTCTCCTTCCCATTCCTTAAACAAACCAGGCATCTTCCCAACTCAAGGCCTTGAAAGGGAAGCCTTGCTATTGTTCTGCCTGGAACCCGCCCCCCCCCAAGATAATCCCCTGCCTTCTCCCTCATCTCCTTTGGGAGCTCACTATTCACCATCAGACACTTATATTTGTACTGACTTGTTTATTTCCACTAAAATATAAACTCTATGATGAAGAGTTTTGTATATATTACATTCTACTATCTCACCAGCACCTAGACTAGTGCCTGACTTGACTTAAGTGATAAATAATTGCCAAATGAATAAATAAATAAGGGAAGGAAGAAATGAAGAAATGGATTTTCCTCCAGGGTTTAAGTAACACTGGCCTTAAACCATTTCAGAAAGATGCTTAAAATATCATCACAGGGTCATCACTCCTCCAGTGAATTCCAATTAAATCCCATTACTAACAGGAAATGTATGCTGATGTTACAGCTCTCATTGTGTGCGAGTTATTTATATCTGCTGGGCTGAGGTTTTAAGAGATTTCTAGTGCTTGCTCAAAGAAGATGGATAAACTGATTATAATGCTTCATATGTTTCTATTATCCAGGGTCTAGTAAAAAAAAATCCAGAAATCATACTAGGTACTTCGACTGAAGAAATTTAATGTAGGGAACTGGTCACACAGTACTGGAGGTTAGAAAAGATGAAAGGGCACACGGAGCTCATCTAGTGATTGTAACTGAAGGGGCAGATGCTAACTCCTGGGGTTGTGAGGATACAATAAAGAGATAGAGATCATCAGAATTAAGAAGTTTGGAAGATATCATATGACCCAGAAATTCCACTTTGAGATATATACCCAAGAGAAATGGAGGCATAGGTCTACACAAAACTTGTACATAAATGTTCACAGTATAAGTCTTCACAAAAGCAAAAAAGTGGAAGCAACCCAAATGTCTACTGATTGATGAACAGCTGTACAAAAATACTATTCCGCCCTAAGGAATGAAGTACAGGCTACAGCATGAATGAACTCTAAAAAAAATTACTCTAAGTGAAGGAAACCAGTTACAAAAGGCTGTAAATTGTATGAATTCATTTACATGAAATGCCCCAAATAGGCAAATCCATAGACACGGTAAGTAGATTAATGGTTGCTTTGGGCCGGAGAGGGGTGGCAAGTGACTCCCAATAGATACTGGGTTTCTTCTTGGGATGGTGAAAATGTTCTAAAATCGGATTGTGTTGATGGAGGCCCAACTCTGTGAATACACTAAAAAACACTGAAACGCATATTTTAAATGGGCACATTGAATGGTACGTGAATGGTATCCCCATAAAGCTGTTAAAGAAAAAGCCTGGGAGAGAGGCTCTGTGGGTCTCAGGCTGCAACCCTTGATGAAGGGCCCAGCTAGCCCACTTCTGGTACCTCTGAGGTAACATGATAAAGCTGGTTTGGGTACAGAAATGAAAGTTGGAGGCTGGAACCAACTGAATTGCTGTGATAAAGGTCTGTTGTTATTGACATGACACAGAAAGAGCGAGGAGAAGGTAGTCTTTTTTTTTTTTTCCCCTCTTCTAGCCTTTTAATCTCAGTCTAGCTCCCCCTACACTCTGAACTTCACAGGAAACTGGCGGGCAAAAGAGAAACATAGTTTGCTGAGGTCTGGTCCCAAAGCAGTGTACAGGAGGGCGCACTGGAGCTATCAATGGCTCAATAACTGAGAGAATCCAGATCTGTGGTATCACAGGATTTATACATGCTCTTGCATGTATATTCTAAATTCTATTAAACTAAAGTTACAAATTTATTATTGGCCTAACAATATATTACTATCCTTTGCATAAACAAAGATGCTCTCATAGTCTCTTCAAAAAGGGGAAAGACTAAGTCCCAATTATCACGAGAGTCTTCTGGGGTTGACAGTCAGTATTCCTCTTTCTGGATAATTTTATCCCTCTTTGAGTTTAGTCACAATCACACTTGAGTATTCTGGAAGCTAAAGGCTAAAGTATGACAATTTCTGCAATTTCTGAGTCTAAAATTACTTCAAAGTAAAAGAAAGACAAAATTTTGACGTTAACTATCATGAACGATACACAAAATACGGAGGGAAAAGGAGAAAAGAGGACAAAAGGAATTGGTGTTATATAGACACAAATATGTGCATACGCACATGCAAACACACACACAGTCAGGGTCAAGGAAGAAAATATAAATGAAGACTTCATTTCTATTACCAAAGACCTATAACTGCTTGCAAGGTCATCACTGATATCTGTAACTGCTGTCTTACAATTGCCAGCCATTCCACGTTCCTTTTTTCCTGAGCCAGCCAGTTGGTTTTCCATTCTTTTACCAGGTTGGGTGGTTCTGCCTTCCCCCCTCCCCCCTCACCTTCCCCCCAGGGGCCAAGATAGGAAGGTTGTTGTTACCATTAGCTTTTATTTTTGGACATAGAAAGTACCAGAAGGATTCACAGAGACTCCCTTGGATTCCAGACCTAATCTACTCTAACTCCACTGAGTAGGAGCAACTCAGTCCCCTCCTTGGTAATCCAGATCAACTGTCTCAACCAGGACAGGTCTTTACCCTTGTTTGCCTTTGGATTCAGGGGTTCCAGGAGTACAAAATAGCCAGTGTTAGTCTCAATCGCCATTTTAATGAAATCAGGGTCGTGTCCCCTACTCGGAACTAAATCCTCCAACCCAGCATAAACCGAGTAAAGGGCTTTAAATCAAACATTCCGTGAGTAGGATATTAGGTGTAATGGTTAGAGGAGTCACTCCCACTTCCATCCCTTGATTCTCAGGCTGTGATTTCAAGCCTGTGGGAGCTAAACATCGATATGTTGTTGCTGATTCAAAGCATATGTTACCTCCTGTGAGATAGCTCCCAATCTTTTTTGTTTTACTTCTCTCCCAACTGGTCATAACTAAAACTTTAGTCAGGCTTTCCTTTCTTCCATTAGAACAGCTGCTTCTGGGTGATGAAGTATGTGGTTAGAGCAGTGAATTCCATGGGCATGCAGTCATTGCCACACTTTTTCTCTGTGCCCTGAGCTTTTGGTAGAAGCAATGATTTGTGGGCCATCATGATGGCGAATAAAGCATTCCATGTGTGCACAGATGGTGGTGCTGGCAGAAGTATCGGCAAGGAAGGCAAATCGATATCTAGAAAACATGCTGCTCAAGCGAAGAGAGCACACTACTCCATGGGTGACAGAAGGGATCCAGTGTAATTAACCTGCCACCAGGTGGCTGGTGTGTCCCCTGGGAGAATGTTGCCATACTGGAGACTTAGCATTGGTTTCTGCTATTAGTAACAGAATTTAGGTTTTAGTTTTACATTTAGAATTTAGTTTAGGCACTCAGCAGTGGCAGTTGCTGGATTGGCTGGATCAGGAAAGCTAGCTTTTTTCTTTTTTCTTTTCCTTAAATTTAAACTCAATTAGCCAACATATAGTACATCGTTGGTCTCAGATGTAGCGTTCAATAATTTATCAATTGCATCTAACACCCAGTGCTCATCACATCACATGCCCTCCTTAATGCCCATCACCCAATTACCCGATTCCACCCCCCTCCCAACCTCTCCTCGCGCAATCCTCAGGTTGTTTCCCAGAGTTAAGAGTCTCCCATGGTTGGGAAACTGTGCTCCATACGTAGGGCCACTATGATTATTATCTGCTCAAGCCACTTTCTCAGATGGAAAGCCCAACAGGAAGTCACTGCAAAAGTGGCTGAGTTAACTGACTCTTGCCACACTGCCTTGATTTAGCTCCAAGCCTTGCTCCCAGATGGGTTCAAAAATGGCGCTTTCAGATTATATTGCAATGGAATAGCCCAAGAGTGCTTACAGAAGATAAACGGCTGCCAAACTGGCCAGAGACGGGCCATCTTCCTTTCTAAATTTATAGCACTCTGATCTTTTGCCTCACGGAGCAGGGGATGAGCCAACCCCATAGTCTCTTCCCCGGTTAAACAACAGTGACAGCTAGGACAGCTGCAGCAGCAGCAAGAAGACCTAAAATGCATGGTGTGTTCACTGTGTACCAGCCGCTATGCTAGATATTTTCCATGCATTATCTTGTCTTGCTTTTCTTCCGGGGTTCAACTTTGTGGTTCTTCTTTCATATTCAGTCATCCTATGGGAGCAGATCCTTTAAATGGTACTGCAGGGATGTTCACACAATAGAGGCATTCATTACCCAAATGCTAAGTTCCCCTGTGGGTGGGCATGCAAACGGGTGCAGCCACTGTGGAGAATAGTACAAAAAAATAGTACAAAAAGTTAAAATTAGAACTACCCTATGATCCAGGAATTGTGCTACGGAGTATTTACCCCCCCAAAACAAAAACACCCCGTATGTTTATAGCACCATTATTTACAATGGCCAAATTATGGAAGCAATTCAAGTGTCCCTCTATAGATGATAGGATAAAGAAGATGTGGGGTATACCTACAATGGACAATGATTCCATTCCATTCCATTCCATAAAAAAGAATGAAATCTTGGGACGCCTGGGTGGCTCAGTTGATTAAGTGTCTGCTCTCAGCTCAGGTCATGATCTCGGGGTCCTGGGATCGAGCCCCACATTGGGCTTTCTGCTCGGCAAAGAGCCTGCTTCCCCACCTCTCTCTGCCAATTAGTGATTTCTCTCTCTGTGTGTCAAATGCATAAAATCTTAAAAAAAAAAAAACCAAAACAAAATCTTGACATTTACGAACACGTGGATGGAGCTACAGAGTATAATGCTAAGTGATATCAGTCTTCCTAAGTGGAACTTAAGAAACAAAACAAATGGGGCACCTGGGTGGCTCAGTGGGTTGAGCCTCTGCCTTCGGCTCTGGTCATGATCTCAGGGTCCTGGGATCAAGCCCCACGTCGGGCTCTCTGCTCAGCGGGGAGCCTGCTTTCTCCTCTCTCTCTCTGCCTGCCTCTCTGCCTACTTGTGATCTCGGTCTGTCAAATAAATAAATAAAATCTTTAAAAAAAAAGAAAACAAATGAACAAAGGAAAAGAGAGAGAGAGAAGTCAAGAAAGAAACTATTGAGAACGCACTGATTTGGTTACGGAGAGGGAAAGTGGGTGGGGAGATGGGTGAAACAGGTGATGGGGACTAAGGAAGACACTTGTCGTGATGAGTGCCGGGTAAAGTATGGAAGTGTTGAATCACTGTATTGTACACCTGAATCTAATATAACACTGTATGTTAACTATACTGTAATTAAAATGAAAAAAAAACAAAAACAACCCAAAACCAAAATGTTAAGTGCTATGTAGGTGTTATGCTTTTAGTGTTCTCCTTCCCTGGGAGACGAGCTATCTGAAGACAGAAATCAATCACTGACTTTCAGACAAATCAGTTTGCTGCAAGTATTGTCTACATATAACTCAGGGCAAAAGCAGTATCTCACAGTTTGCAATTTAGGAAATTATTTTGCACTTGTCTTTTGGCTTCTAGATTACCATAAACCAAAAGAAAATAACCTCACAAATGTTGCAACAGAAAGCTCAAAGGCACTGTGATTTGGTGTTAAGATGGAGAAATTTTCCACGAATTTTGGTAACTAAATATTTGGCTTTCTGAATCAATAACAAAACACAATTTCAGAATGTTTGACTTGACAGATCTCTTCCTGGAGAAAAACACTAGAAGAGTAGCAACTCACACTGACCTGTGCTTGGGTTTGCTGTCAATGGTTTCCCATGTTAAAGAGATGGTCATCCAGTGTTGGGGAAAGCCCTGGCTTTGGAGTCAGACAGATATTTTATGACTTTGAGGGAGCTATAGAATTTTGAAGGACTCAGGAAAATGAAGATAGTGAAAAGATAATGGGAAGAACAAAAGCAGTGTGTCCGATAGACAGTCGATGCTGTGTAACAGTATTTGCACGCTCCCTCTGTAACATTGAAGTGGCCTTTCCAAGAGATCAAGGTGAACATCACAGAGCAATAAGACATATCAATATCATGAAGCCCTTGATATGATATCCTCTTGCCAAAAACACCTAACTTTACTCCAACTGCAAGAAATATCAGAGAAGCCCAAAGGATGGGTATGCTTCAGAATATCTCATCACTACTTTTCAAAAGTTTCAAGGTCACCAAAGGCAAGGAAAAACAAAGAAACTGTTACAGATTGGAGGTAGACCAAGGGGAAGAAATAACTATGTACAAAGTTGGATCTTGGTTAAGATCCTGAAATAGAGTAAGTACCTTAGGGTAATGACTGGTACAGCTTGAAGAAGTTCTGCAGTTTGGTTAATGATACACTAATGCTAATTTCCTATTCTCCAGAATTGTGTTATGGTTGGATGTCAACACTAGGCAAAGTGAGCAAGGGATACCAGGAGACTCTGTATTATTTCTGAACCTTTATGTAAGTCTAAAATTAGTTTAGAGTATGGGGCATCTGGGTGGCTCAGTGGGTTAGGGCCTCTGCCTTCGGCTCAGGTCATGATCTCAGGGTCCTGGGATCCAGCCCCACATCAGGCTCTCTGCTCAGTGGGGAGCCTGCTTCCTCCTCTCTCTCTGCCTGCCTCTCTGCCTACTTGTGGTCTCTGTCAGTCAAATAAATAAATAAATAATTAGAATCTTCAAAAAAATTAGTTTAGAGTAAAAGAACATAGATCCAATAATTTGTTGGCGTTAAATAAATACATGTATGACGTGTGTTAATTGTTTTATATTAGTTCCCCCAAATTGTGAAGAAGTTTTTTTTTTTTTTTTTAAGATTTTTGTGTTTATTTGGCAGAGAGAGAGAGAGAGAGAGAGCAAGCAAGCAAGCACAAGCAGGGGGAGGGGCAAAGGGAGAGGGAGAAGCAGGCTCCTCGCTGAGTGGGGAGCTCAAAGCAGGGTGGGGCTTGATCCCAGGACCCCAGGATCACCACCAGAGCCCAAGGCAGTTGGCCAACTAACTGAGCCCCCCAGGCGTCCTGTGAAGAAGTTTCAAAAACAAGCTTTCTTCTCCAAGGACTAAATGCATGTTCTCTTTCACACCCTTGCGTACACATATATACAAACACACATATGTTTGCAGGACAATTTGGAAACACATTTCAAAACCTTTAAAATATGCATACATTCTGACTCTGCTATCCCACGTCTAGAAATTCATCCCAAGGAGATCATACTATTCTTTTATAATAGGTGCTCAAAAAATATTAGTTAAATAATTGAATGGATTGAAATATATAAATGAAGATGTCTTTCACAGGGTTGTCTATCACAATAGAAAGAAGGAACAGTTTCAATCTATGTCAAGAAGGAATTGATTAAATAATGGTAGCCTCCATACAATGGAATAGCTTTTAATTGTTAGAGATGTTGATGCAGAGATTTACTGATATGGGAAGATGCTTAGAATGCATCACTAATTGAAAAAAATTGAGGTTACAAAATACTCTCCGTTTTGTTAAGAAAAATATGCTTTATATATAGAAAAGCATATGTATCCAAGTGTTTTCAGTGATTGTCTCTGGGTGATGGCTTTCTGCATGTGTAACTGGGTTAAGATGAAAGTTTCAGGCCAGACGAGAAATTCGCAACAGAAATTATAATAGATATGAAAGTGCCAAAGAAGGCAGCGCAAGCATCACAGATGTGATTTTAAAGGAAATGAGTCCATCTTGTTCTAGGACTTGCTCTAGGACTCCTGGACCCCCTCAGCCATGTCAAGGCTTTTATAAAAAGGCATCAGAGAGAGGACTCTTAGTAAAGGAGATTGCAGAAGAAATTTCTCTGTAGAGGGCCACCGCCGAGAACTATGGGGCATCACCGCCTTTAGAGGTGAGCTGGCAGGGAGCCATGCACCTTGGAAGTCTGAATTGTGTGGCCTGCTGTTGGGAGGTCCAGGGACTGGAGTCTGACTCTTGGTGAGAAACCTTCAGAAGCCTGAGGACTGAAGTCCAACTGCTGCTCAAGAAATGAAAAGGACGGGGTTCCTGGATGGCTCCGTGGGTTAAGCATTGGCTCGGGTCATGGTCCCTGGGTCCTGTGATTGAGCCCCCTGTCAGTCTCCCTGCTCAGCAGGGAGTCTGCTTCTCCCTCTCTCTGTTGCTCCCCCTGCTTGTGTTCTCTCTGTGTCAAATAAATAAATGTTAAAAAAAAAAATGAAAAGGAGGGTTAAGGAAGGGCCAAGGATCACCCTCGTTTCCAGAGCCAAGAGGGAGCGTCTGTATTTCGATGGCCCAGATTTCCAGTTTGTGGATGTCATGCATGTAAATAGGAGTATTCCCTGGGCGGGGGCGGGGGGCAGAGTTTCGGGAGGGACAGCAACAGAGGTGTAAAGGAAACATCCAAGGTCTAAGGGAGAAATCAGAGGTATCCCGTAGTCAAGGAAACTCAGTACAGTGGAGACCAGCAGGGAAACACTGCAGAGAATCTCACATGTCCCAGGAGACAGCTGTGAACATCTTTGAGATCAAGAGCACAACGAATGACAGCTTCAGGTGTTATAAGATCACATAGGAGCATCTTTCCCCTGTGCTCCTCTCTCCTCACATCCAGCTGGTCTAAAGGAGTCAGTGTAACCCGTGGGGATTATCATATGCATTTATCCAAAGAGTGACAACAGGCCAAAGCTCAAATTGAATATCAGAATTTCCTGAAAGATCAAATATAATTTGAGGTCCCAGTCAGGAGCTTGGGTATTCAAATGTTTGTCGGTCCTTTTCTTGTCAATTACTTCAGGTTATGTTAGTACTAAGGGTAGTGTGACACAAGACGATCTGTTCCTTTGGGAAAGAAGAGGCATAGCATCTCTCCAGGAGCAGTTAAGTTTTGGCAAGAATCCATGGTGTGTACAGAAATGGAGGCTAACAGCTACTTGCACTTTATTTTCATGAGACTAGAGCAAACAAGGATTAATTACAGAGGGAGGTCCTATCCTATTGGAGAGATCTACAAAGATAAATAGCAATAATTCAAATCTACGAATTAGTTTTTCACCAATACTGTGCTCGCTCATGGGGGAAGATAAAAGCATCAGAATTTCATTGCTGAAGAGATGACACGTTTATTTGGGAAACGCGGCGATCGTTTTGTTGGGACTACCCTTCTCTTCCTTCTCCCCTAATTCCCATTTAGCGGTCTCCCCTATGTTTTGACTATGTTTTCATGATGACTGTGCTCTCATCCACCCGATGGTCCTTCAACAGCTGTACTAACATCCATCTATACAAAACTCACTCCACTGCTGTTCCAAGCAGCACACTCCCTGCGTGTCCTGGAGGCTTCCCCCTCCCCCAGGGTTCAGTAGGTCCCTCCCAGGAGGTGGGTGGACTTATTTGAACCAAGGAAGGAAATAGCAACCATATTTCTTTCGAGGCGTGCTCTCACGTTCAACAGTGGAAATGCAATTGCACTAACTTCTTCCAATACAAAGATGGAAAATCCTTGTACTACTTCTTCCCGTCACCGCCCCACCCCCAATCCAGCTCCAGCACTGGAAGAGCATGGTCAGAAAGCAGGATTCTCCACTCCATTAACTGCTGGGTTAATGTTAATGCACACTCCCTTCCTTCTACAAAGGTGGTGACTAATGCCCACTGCCCAGGGAATTACTTGCACGTGGAAGGCTGCTGTCATTTACACTGCTCTCCACACACACTCACACATGCTTGTTCCTGTCATTAAGTTCGATGATTATCAAGTGTTCATTGCATGTGCTCTTACACCTGTTTGTGCCACTTCCCTTTGTCATAGCAATTACACAATTTAATAAGGAAGAAATTGCGGTTTTAAAGACTGGGTGCTTTGGCAAAATGCTTATAAGGCAAGTTTCTCAAACGTTGCTGTCAAAAATTGTGTGTGAGGGGGTCATGACTCCAAAAGATCCAGGAGTTTTGTTAAAACTAGATACATTCTGTACCTTGAATGAATTTGTAAGTGGCTTCAAATTCTCATTCCTCTTGGGACTAAACTGAATTAGAATCTTCAAAGTGCTAAGGAAGGCCATCTGAAATCTAACTGGTAGACTCCTGCTAAAATAATATAGAACCCATGGTTCTATATGGGAAGACCTGATAAGTGCATATATATTGATCTGTTATTATCTCTTGATTTATTTATACTTTTTTAGAGGAGGAGGGGCAGAGAGAGAGAGCATTCCAAGCAGGCTCCATGCTCAATGTGGAGCCTGACCTGGGGCTCGATCCCATGACCCTGAGATCATGACCTGAGCCAAAATCAAGAGTCGGACACTTAAATGAATGAGCCATCCAGGTGCTCCTGACATGTTATTATTTTAAGCTGTTTACTAAAAATAGGTATTATTATTTTTATGATTCTTTCCTTTAACTGACTTTTTCATTTAACCACTAACTTCCAGTACTGAATGAATTGGAGAAACGCTACCCTGACTTAGAGCAGGGATTGGCAAACCACAGCCTGCGGGCCAAATCCAGCCCACTGCCTGTTTTCAGGGGACCCATGCGCTAGGAATATTTTCACATTCCTAAATGGGCAAGAAATACTAAAAGGAAAATTTTTTGAGATGGGGAAATTTATACAAAATTCAAATTTCTGTGTCTGTTAATAAGGTTTTCATGAACTGGACATAGCCATTATTTTTTTTTTCTTTTAAAGATTTTATTTATTTACTTGATGGAGAGATTGAGAGCACAAGCAGGCAGAGTGGCAGACAGAGGTCTCAGCTTCTCAGCAGGCAGAGGGAGAAGCAGATTCTCCACTGAGCAGGAAGCCCCACACGGGGCTCTCTCCTGGGATTCTGGAATCATGACCAGAGCTGGAGGCAGGCCCTTAACCGACGGAGCCACCCCGGCACCCGATGACTTGGCCTTTCTTTCAAGTATTGTATATGGCTGATTTCAAGCTACAAGGGCAGAACAGAGTAGTTGCAACAGGGACAGTATATGGTTCATAAACTGAAAATATTTACGATCTGTTGTTTTCAGAAAAAGTTTGCTGACCTCCGTCCTGGGGGCATTATTCAGCGCTTCTTTCTTCGGCCCCTCGGTTTTCCTGTGGTGTGGTGGGAGGCCCTTAAGGCTGCTTTCGCCCCTCAAGGCTGTCTGGATTAATGCTGCCTTTCTCTGCGCTAGGATTCACACGAGGACAAAATGTGCTTCTTGGCAATCAGACATTTTTCTGTGTTGGAGCTGAGTGAAAAGAATCCAGAGTGACCTTTTAATGAACATTATTTACTCACAGGAACGCTTTATTTAAGTACAGACAACTCTGAGTTCATCTCTTCTCTTCTGCTTCCTTTGGGCCAGGTTGTCTGAAAGAACAAAGCAATTCTTTTGCTTTGTTTCTATTCTGAAGGAATGATGTAGGTGAATGACCTGGAGAAAATTGATTTTTTTTTCCTGCTTGTGCATCTTGGTTTGATTCTCCTTTCGGTGTTGACAGGTAATCCTCTTTTCCGATTTACTGGAAAATACTGGTATTCGGAGTTAGGTATTGGACAGCCAAATATCTGATTTAAAAGGGAAGAAATAAATTAAAAACCCTATGGATTTACCACCCCCCCCCCCCCCCAGCCTTTTGGCAGGAGACAGAGACAAAAGCGAAAATAGGGAGGATCTAGGATTGCACGTTTTTTGTTTTTTGTTTTTTTGTTTTTTTTTTAGGCAAGGCAATTCCTAATTCGCTATTAAAAATCGTTCCGGGGGACTTCATCACTGTTCTGGTGGAGGAGGGCTAGGATAATACTGGGTAATCAGCTTCTGGTGTAACTGGAAGTTTTGACTGAGGAACCAAGGTACAACATAGCTGTGTTAGACTGCATTCCCTAGACACAGAGCCCAGGCCGGGCAGTTTTATGTAAAAGAACCTCGAGAGGGCGCCTGGGAGGCTCAGTCTGTTAAGCGTCTTGCCTTCCGCCCAGGTCAAGTTCTTGGGGTCCTGGAATCAAGCCCCATATCGGGGTCCCTGCTCCGCAAGGGAGCCTGCTTCTCCCTCTCCCTCTGCTGCTCCCCCTGCTTGTGCCCTCTCTCTCTCTCTCTAATTAATAAGTAAAATCTTAAAAAAAAAAAATGCTGAGAGAGGACAAATCTGTAAAGGAGTGGAGAAAGCAGGAAAAGAAAAGGGAAGGATTAAGCGAGAAAGTGGTTTCAGGTGAAGCCTGGCCTTGGCTTGAACTTTAGGGGAGCTCTGGGGCATGCGTGGGAGCTCAGGGTCTGTTTCGCTGAGGCAGGGAAATCTGTCCCTGTCATCAAACAGTCCTGAGGCATCTCCAGCACCTCCAGCAAGGCCACGCCTATAGGCCAAGGGCGGTCTTCCTCAGAGGGATTCAAAGCAGCTGGTCAAGGAAACCCAGGGACCCGGTGCCAGAGGCTATGGGATTAGACTCTGAATGCTGGGGTGAGGGCCACCATCACGCAGCTCGTGCAAAGAGTAAACAATACCCAAGTTCTCAGCCTCACCAGGGCTTAAAGGTCTTTACCTGCAAGATAGAGCCCGCAAGGTACTTTTTTTTTTTTTTTAGGTTTTGAAAAACTTATTTTTAAAAAGTTAACATGTGCATAAAAGGAAATTGAAAAACACAAGAAGCAAAGAACAAAGTCATCTATAATCACAAGCAGTTTACAGATTGACTTCTAGGTCCCATGTGTGTATCTACAAAAGTAAGCATTTTAATGTAATTAAGATCGTAGTTATGTATCATGCTTTTTTACACACCATGAATATTTACCATTTCAAAGTCCTCAAACTATGAGTATTTCGATAACCAAGAATACACTACACCAACTCCATCTGAAAGAAAAAAGTGTAATCCTACCTTTCTAGGCGACAAAGATTTCAGAAAAGACAAAAATGGCAACAGTCCTCTAGATAAAGATCCTGGCAGGGTTAGCATTAAAATTCTGCATTCCCTTAATGTTCAATTAAAACAGACATAAGAGTACACAGTGTATAATGCTTCTAAAAGAATTCATTATCCAATCTATACCATTCAAATATTAGCAACGGGGTATGTTTCCATTGAATCACTTAATGTATTCCTATAGTACAGCCAAAGAGATGTACACACATCAACAGTTATTACAATGTAAGTAATAATAAGCTGAGACAGCGTAACAATTCCATGTCCAAGCTGCTTCTCTCCTATCAATGATAGCAAAAAGAAACTTATAAATTGGTTGATTCACTAGCTGCACATTTTATCATACACTGTCACCTCAGGACATCCAAAAAGCTTAGATGTTACAACATAAAGACATTTGTCCACAATAAACACAGGTACTTCATCAAAATGCACATCCAGACCTATGGTTATAACCTAAAATGGTCTTCCGTATGTGGAGAGAACTAGCAAAAAGACCTTCTCTTCACCCCTCCTCTGCTCCCTCCACCATCTTAACGGCCAAGCATAGGACTACATCTGGCTCTAAGAGGTGACTGACAGACACTCCCAGAACAGTCCATCCTAAAAACTAACAGAAGGGCATTCATAAAGGGAGTATTTGACTACCTCTACTTTTAATATACTTCGGGTATTAGGACTTGTTTATCCTTTGATACACAGCAACATTAACTAAAATGCACATACAGAACTTTAAAGAACTTTAAAGACTCACAGAACCCTTTGCTCCCTACTTCCTTCCCTGCCCCAGTCCCCATCCCCTAGTGAACCCAGGGAACAGTGAGCATACTCTCCAAGACATCAAGTTTAACAAATCCATTCCCAAAATATAAACATTCCGGTAAATTAACAATAAAGGGTGTTGCTACTCTACTCCTAACATGAAGAGGAAGGGTTCTAAGCCAGAATATTCTTTCAGTGCTACTATGTCTGTAGTGGGCAAATTTTAAATAAATCCGCAAGGTACTTTTATTTTCTTACACAATGGATCAGACCCAGGAGGGAACAAGAACCTTTAAATGAAGATTGAAGGGTTCATTATTATATGGGATTGAACACTGATTGCAGACTGTGTTCTGAGATTCAAAGTGACCACAGACTTTGTATTACCGACGGATAAATAGGCAAGTAATTGCATTTCGCTGTTTGAATCCTGGGGCAAGCGAAGAGAGAACCCCACCTGGGGGAATTTAAAGAGGGCAATGGGAAACCAAGAAGCGCACTTGCCTCATTGAGAGCATCCTGCAAGTCTCCGGGACACAGGGTTATCACTTGATGTAGAAGACTTTCAGATTAGCTACTTAAAACGTGTGGCCGAGAATTGTATCTGAAATCGTATCTGGAATTGAATGAAACGGTCTAATCTGAGGAAAATGTTTTTCATGTATTTCTTGCAAGTTTGCATCTTGGCATCCTCTTTTGATTTTAAAACATCAAATTTAGAGATACACAGGTAGAGGGGGCAGAAGGAAGAAGTGCTGCTGGCAGTTTTCCAGGCCCTAATTTTGACAGTCAGTTGGCTCCAAGAAGTACCACGGGTATGGGTCTAAGAAATTTACGCTTAGCGGTCTTGAATGGTCTGTAACTTAACAACTTGTAACTTACAACGTCTGTAACCACATCTTGTTACATGGGAGGGTCTTAGAAGCAGTGATCTAGTTCTCTGTGGGCTGGATGAAAGAACTGAGAATACTTCAAGCATCTAGCCGGAAGCTTTGTTTTCAGGGTAATCACAATTGTTTTTAGTCTGTCTTTATCTGTGGTGGCTTTGGGGGAGCGTTGGTTAATGGAAATCATGGAAATCCTCAGGGGGGACTTCCCTAGCCACTTGGGATGTTGCCACTGTAGGATGAGGTATCATTTACTGTCTTTTCACAGATGAGGAATAGGAGACTGAGAAGTTTAAAGCAGTGGCCAAAGATCACACAGTGACCAAGTGGCAAAGCCTGGGAGCCTAGCTCGTTGGCTGCCAAAGACCTTGCTCCTTTAATCTGTCCCAGTACAGTGGAAAAAGACCTAGCTTTGGGGAGACGTCGCTTTGAATGTGTCTGCTGTGTGCATCATGGAAGGAAGCTTTTGTTTGGGAAGATCTGAAAGGCTTCGGAGGAAGGTTATTTGTTTCTGCTCATGTAATGCAATTAGCCTGTTGAATGTGAGATGAGAATAAAATGTTTTTCTCTGCTCAGTCTATCCATTTTAAAAGAGAACCAAATCTACCGATGCTGACACTAATGTGCGCGGGGAAGCTCACCAGAAATGAAAACACTAATTTATCTCAGTCTAGTTATTACTTTGGCTCTTTCCTTCTCTCGGAGTGTAAATTGCTAAGAACGTGAGACTGTGTCCTGAATGGAGGTTTGGTATCATTTTGCTTAATTAAATAATGTTCTCCAAGGCATGGAGTTGTAATTATTTTCTCCCTTTTCTTATGCCCATTATTTGAAATTCTCACATTTATTTATAAAACATGGTAGGTTTTTCTTCCTCTCACTGCTACTGCTAGCATGGTAGATATTTCTTGTTCTTTTGATTTTCACCATATTGGAGCAGATTTTCATTAAACTTTATGGCAATTACTTGTACAACATCTACAGGAATCATCTTTTCTCTGTAAATGGCAAGATTCTCATCTTGGGCAATTTTCTCTAGAAGAGATTTTGATTATGTAACTTAAAAATTCTATAAAATAAAAAGAAAATTATTATAAAGCCTTAAAAAAAAAAAAAAGCCAAGCAGCTGGTTTCATTATCATTTTTCCTCCTGCGTGTCTGTTGATGTAAATAGTAAGCTTTTGCATTCAAGCAAGTAATAGTTTTATATACAAGGTTCGTCAGAGAAACTAAAGACAATAGTGTCACTGTCATGGGTATATTCACCTGTAAGTCCCCGAAGGGGTAGGAGCTCCTAATCAACCCTCCACAGATATTTTATTCCACTTGAGATAAACTCCTTTGAACAAATTCAACATCACAATTTTGGGCCATGAGATCCCTTCTATTAAGTTTCTTACAAAGCATCAAAGTTATTTTTTCAGGTAGAAAATACAAAAATAATACCTAATAATGGTAGTAGACACTGATGTCTGAGCCTCTGCCAAGTGTTTCATGTGCACGATTCAACTGCTTACTTATGGTTTTAAAACCCCCTAACTGAGGTACAATTGACACGTGAAGAGGTGTATTTAATGTACGCAACTCGATGAGTCTGGGGATAAGTACACACCCAGAAAGCCATCATCACCATCAAGGACAGAAATGTAGCCATCACTTTCCAAAGTTTCTCTCTCTCTCTCTCTCTCTCTCTCTCTCTCTCTCACACACACACACACACACACACACACACACCCTCCCCTTGCAAGGCAAGACCACTGGAGTATTTTCAGCGGTAGCAATTCCTTTCAAAGAAATCACATTTACGTTTCTCTGAGAAAATGCCCACGAAAGTCTTTTTCTCTGCTCCATAATGCAATTTTAAGATGCCCCGTTGCTCTAGGAATCCATGCTAGCCTGCACACCAAATGACCAAAGTGGGGAGGGAGGGGCAATAGAGAAGAGAAATGGTCTTCTTATCAGGAAAGACTGCTCACTGTGAAAGGACTGGCTCTTCCAAAGCCAAGAGTAATTTCTTTCACTCTCAGAATGGCTCTCAGCCAACACCACTGATTATACCTTAATGCACAATATAGACTAGCTAATAAAGCCATCTGGGAAGTAACGAGGTTATAGGAAGGTGTTAAGAGCTTGTAAGTAAAGGAAACCCAAGAGCTTTGGGGCAGAAGGTGTAAGATAGATGGGAGAGAGGTTCCAAGGGGATCATCTTGCAAACCAGACTTCCAAATGACCCGAAATAGAAAGCAGGGAGACTAGTGAAAATAGAGCGCCACCTACAGGAAGTACCTGCAAAATCGAAATCTGAGGTTACCTGCAACACGTCTGTCGAAGCCCTTCGCTTAGAACAGGGGCGGACAAGCTATAGCCTAGGGGCCGACTTTGGTTTGCCATCAGTATGCGCCACAAGCCAAGAATGGCTTTATATTTGTAAGTGGTTAAAAAAACCAAAGAAGGGTAATATTTTGTAACACGTGGAAATTATATGAAACTCACGTTTTGGCGTCCATTAGTAAAGTCTTGTTGGAACAAGCCACACTCATCTGTTTTCGCGTGGTCCAGGGCTATTTTTGCGCGGCGCTGGTAGAGCGGAGTATCTGAGCCAGAGACCGTAAGGACGATGGCGGCTGAAAGACTGTCCCTTACAGAGAATCTTTGTCTGCTCCTGACTTAGAACTTCAGTTTACTTTGCTATGTTTTTGTATTAGAGCTGCAGCGGGGTTTCTTTCCTACAGATACATGTGCTTAATAAAATAAATCTTATAACAATATATTTATTATATTCTAACAATCGCTCTTACACTTTTCCCGATTTTGCTGCAACACATCCTTATTATTAAATGGGTCTTGTCTTGTAAGCAGCTCATCATCTGAGAGCCATCTATCTGGCAATGAGTAATCGGCACTGTTCATTAATTTAAGTAAGATTCCAATCTTGTTGAATTTCCCTTCAAATCGTTTTCAATTTAATAAAACCAAACTGCACCTAACAGGGAATTAAATGTCTATATTTGACTCACATGTCGAAGCTGACTTTCTTATCCAGACTCTTATTAGGATGTGCTGGAGTTGTTTTTCTTAAGCCAGCAAGGGGATATATGTAATGAGACTCCTCCGAATGGATCACTGGCTCATTGGTGGGGGGTCAGGAAAACCGGGAAACCCTGGGCTCCGTTCTGAGGATGCAGCAATCAAAAGAGCTTAGCCTTGTTTGTGGCCATCACTGCACTTGAATGTTTTCATCTCTCCCAGCTTGTGGGGACAAAGATACTTTGATTAATATTAACAACAAATACGGATCTATGAATATTAATACAGAATTCCCCCAGGGCTTCCGGTTTCCATCTGCTTATATGGAAGTGCCTGCGCCTTGCGAATGTCTCCTACTGGGGTGTTCTGGGGATCCTGGGGGCTGCCTTGCAGGTGTCTATTTCTCAGACTCTGGCCTCGCTTGATGTGGCTGCTGGCCAAATGGGGGCTCTGAGGGTGCGGGTCCGAATCTGCTAGAGGCTGTGCAGTGGTGTCATTACTCTGGCAAGAGCGTCCTCTGCGCCTCGGTGTAGCTGAGCTGAACACGTGCTGTCTCTGAGGAGCGTCCCCCCCCCCCCCCCCCCAACGCTGACGCAGACCTGCGTCACCACTGCTCCCAGGGGACAGAGGTGCAGCTGCTGCTTCTGAGACTCATTCCTTGGATCGTTTGATGTCAGCACTCAAACGGCCCCCTTCCAAGTGAAAAGGAGACTCGGTTTGGGGCTGTCCCAAAGCAGGGCTGCTTGAGAACAAAAGTGTCACAGGGTTTAGGGAACCCGTGGGTCCCATTCACACTCACGGCTTCTCTGCCTTCCTGGGGTCATCATCTCAGGAGGATGAGGAGTTTCCGGAAAAGCTAAAATGACTATCCCCTGCCACCCTCGCGCCACACTTCCAAGTTCGGCTGGTTGTTCCAAGTTTATCTCCATCATCATCAATTTCCTCCTAGGGCACTTGTCAGCCCTCACCGCAATCCAGCCTTTGGGGCCGCACCAGTGTGTCGAACTTATTTATACATATCTGACCTCAAGTTACAGTCAGGCTGAAGTGTACTTCGCCCCCAATCCCCAGTGTCCAAGTAGATATGCAGAAGCAAGCAAATAAATGTGTGTGTGTGTGTGTGTGTGTGTGTGTGGTCTATCCAACTTTGAAATCTGACCCAGCCAGGGATCCCTTTTACAGACTATTGAAAGATTCTATTGCGAATGGAAGGTTTGATTATGGTCTAGTGTGAGAGAAATTATATATCACTTTTATATAAGTCCTTTACTTTGAGAAAGTTATGTGGATAATAGATGCTTTTATGATGATTTTAACAGATGCTTTTGAATGGATGAAAAATGCTATATTTAATTCAGTATATTTAAAACCTTTGGTCCATTCACTTAAAAATATTTGTTGTGCATGTACTATGTGCCAGGCACGGGGAGCACCGTGGAGACACAGGAGGTCTCTGCCCTGGCTGGTGGATTGCCTATTCTAGTGGGAGAGTATTCAACAAGTGAAGAAATAGGTACATAATTTTCAAGTCATGACAATTTTCATAAAGGCAAATGAAGGCAGGGTAAGGGGGTAGAGAGTGACAGTGGGGGAATGCTAGAGGAGAGAGATAGCATGGAGAGAAAAGGTCTCTAGGAGGAGAGCACTCTGAAGCCAAGACCCGAAGGAAGAGAGAGAATGAGCTTTGCGCCATCTTTGGGAAGGTGAAGGGAAGAAGTCGTGTGCAAAGGCACTAGGTAAGACAGAGAACGGGTGAAGCAAGGCTAGCACAGATGGGCACTCCTTTAGCACAACCTTCAACTGTAACACGCTCTCCTCCCTCTCTCCCTTTGGGAAAGTTTAAGCATGCTGCCTGAAACTAATGCAAAGGACACCCCCCCTCCCCCAAAACAAACAAACAAATCACCATTTCTGAAGATCTGCTATGTTCCACAAGCCACTGACAACATCTGAAATGACCCTGGGTGGCAGGCAATTTTATCCTCATTTCAGATTAACCATGTGACCTGCCCAAGACCGTACGACTAGTAAGTGGTCGAACCCAAGTCTGTCGAGCTACAAGGCCGGGGCTACTTCCGGCATTTATAAAGCTCCCAGTCTTCTCCAACCCCTGCCTCTGTCTTCATATTAACTCTCCTGCGCTAGATGGGTTCTGAGGCTCAAAGGAAGACCCATTTGGCAGGAATAAGGCGAGTGAAAAAGGAAGGCGGCTGGGGCAGGGAGCTGGGCAGGTCTCAGCTGATCGTATCGTTTCCACTAACATCTGGGGGCTTCTTCCTGGGCTCTGACAGTGAGCACACCGACGAAGTCTCACCAGAAGTAGGGGAAGCTCATCAGCTTCACTGGTCTGTTGGTATCACGGAGTTAAGGGCCTGACAGTAAGCATCTCATGGCCTACAAAGATGATTTCCCTGGAGTGGGCAAGTTATGGTAGAGGAGGGCCCATACACTTACAGATCCTACAGGCTTTCTGCCTCTATAGATCAGGTTCTCCATGTCATCTACCCCATCACCCTCACTTGGAGTATTTGCGGTAACCAATAACCGAGAACAATCCATTGTGGCGAGTCCACCAGCAACGTCACCAGCTCACTGTCCTGACCTTGGACCCGAAGCTCTGCAGGCAGAGGGGTGGCTCTCCCACAGAGGACCCTAGACACAGCTGGGGGATGGAACTTTTTCTTCCAGAATCTCTGCAGCAAGATTTTCTGGTTGTGCAGGTCTGGACTCCTCAGGGATCATTGTTGGACGGAATCCAATATTCTCTTTTGTCAATCCAGCTTTGACGGGTGGGGAGGCTTTCCCTAGTGCCTGCCCGAGGACAGGAGTCTGTTCTGTGTTTGTGAAATACCAGTCATGCTTCTGATATCTCAAGTCCTCTGGCTCCAAATGGGAACCCTAATTAGTTATGGACTCATTATTCAATGAATATAATTGTTCACAAATCCAATCATCTATTCATTACTCCTTTCATTCCTTTGCCCTCTGGGCCACCTCATTCAATTATCTAATCCAGAGAATGTAATGTAATAGTTCTCATCATCTGCACATGGCCACACATGGCACTATTAAAAGAAAAAAAAAAATCACTTCACATGTGTGAAGATGAGTCCAAGGCCTGAGTAACTGCTGTGACAAACCCTCCCCAAATTTTATCAGGTTGATGGAGTCAAAATGAAGGAGTCACTTACATCAGAGAGCATCACATGTCTTCTCACTCCAGTGGCTTCCCTGGGAGCCTGCTGTGCAGCTGCTCACTCAGGAACCCAGGCTCCTGCCTTGTTGTGGCTCTGTCTTCCTCTCTGTCCTTGGAGTCCTCTCTCTTCAACCAGCTAATAGAGAAAGAAAAGGAAAGGCCATATACATGAGGATTGTGGAGGGTCAGGACGGGGGCTTCTATCGCTTTGTCTCACATTCTTTTGGTCCAGACTCAATCATTTGGCCATGTCACAGGCTGCAAAATGTAGCCCAGCTAGCTATCTTAGAGAAAAGAGAAGTGGGCTGGTGAACAGCTGGCCATCCACTGAGAATCCATGGTCACTAAAATCAACTAGGATGCTGTCTGCCCAGCATCCCATGTCACCCCTGCCAGCTCTTTCTCTTATATCAGTTATTTCAAAACTTAGTGTTTCCCAAATCTCTGACTCTTCCGTATTTCCCATTATTCTTTTATTATTATTATTATATCGAGTTAGCCAACATATAGTACACCATCAGTTTTGATGTAGTGTTCAATGATTCATTAGTTGCCCATTATTCTTTTCTAAAAAAAATATATTTTTTATATTCTTAAGTAATCTCTTCACCCAACATGAGGCTTTAACTTACAACCCTGAGATCAAGAGTCACATGATCTACCTACTGAGCCAGCCAGGCACCCTGCTCATTATTCTCTTTTTAAATAAAATATTTCAGCCATATGGAAAGGTAACAAGAACAAAGTTTACCTGTATATCCGTCACCCACATAGGAGATAAAATATTGCAAAGATAGTTGAAGCTGTCTATGTATCCCTGATTCTTTCTCAGGAGGCAATCTTATTTTTTACTTAAAGAAAATTTTAACTCCCTCCATGTCATGCCATCATTAATACAAACATCCCTGCTTTCATCAGCATTTCTTCCTGTTTTCTCTTGCCACGCAAGAGAGCAAGGTCTCCCCTCTCCCTACTCTACTCCTTCGGCTTGCTCTCTCTCTCTCTCTCCCCTCCATTGTCGAGACTTTATTCTCTTATCCCATCTCTTTGTGTGTTCAGTTTCTTCCTTCTCATCAGTCTTTAATTATCTTTAACTCTCTTCCAATTTACTTACAAATACAAAAACGAAACCACACAGCTCTATTTGACGTTGTGACTCCCTCGAGGCTCCCTCTCCTCTTCATGAACATTCTCTGTGAAATGACTGTCCGCTCACGCTTTAATTCCCTGTAATCTGATTCCATCCCACTGCTCCAGGGGACCAATTCTATTGTAGGCCATCATGACCATTCATTCAAGCCAATGGACATTTCTCAGGGTTTATTCTTCTTTGACCTCTCGGCACACCTGACTCCCTGGGTCCAGCTCCCTTTCCTTCTTGAAACATTCCCTTTCCTTGGCTTCCTTAGAACTATCTTCTGTTCTATCTCTTTTCATTGTCCAGATCTTAGTACATTTGTCCTCTGTATTCCCTTATATGATAATACTTCTTACATGTGTTCTTCCTAGACCATCTTCTCTTTTCCTTTTATATATTTTTCTTAAGTGATCTCATTGGCTTTGGATTCTCCCTTTTTTCTCCCATGTGTCATTTTCTGCCAGATTATTCTCAGTCCCAAGCCCAAATATCTCTCGCTGAAACCAACCAACCAATCAATCAACCAACCAACCAAAAAACGAGCAACAGCGTCAACAACAAGAATCTGTCTATAAAGCCCTACTCTGCCATCCACCTACTTTGCTCTCCCTTCTTAGCCACAATTCTTGATAATTATCTAAAAAACCCCTTCATTTCCTCACCTCCCACTTTTACTCAGCTCATTCCAACATACTGGCTTCTTCTCTCATCACTTCCCCATGATGGCTCTTGAGAAGGTTGTTGGTAACTTTCATATTGCTAAACCCAGTGGATATTTTTAGTCATCTTTTCCCTGACCTCTCAGTGGCCTCAAGCCTACAGATGCGTGCTTATTAAATAAACAGATTTATTTATTGGCTTGGGTTTTGACACCACACTTTCCCTCCTACCTCTTTGAGTACCCCATCTAGACTACTCTGTTTGGCTCATCTCAAAATGTCTGTCTTTTAAATACCGAGTTTTTCAAGGTTTGGTCCTAGGAATTTTTTTCCCCTCAAATTTTCCCTGCCCCTGACTTCAGTTACTATTTATATCCTGATGATCCACAGTGTATAAAATGTCAGGTCAGATCTTCCTTCTGAGATCCAAACCTGCATATCCAATGTTCTCTTCCACCTTGCTACAATGGATATTTTAAAGGCTTCTCCAATTCAATACTTGCAAAACCAGTGTCTTTTTTTCCTCTCTAAATCTTTTTTAAAAAGAGTTTATTTATTTATTTGAGGGAGTAAGAGGGAGGACAAGTGGTGGGGAGGGACAGAGAGTGAGAGAGAAACAGACTCCCCACTGAGCATGGAGCTGGAAGTGGGGCTCAACCCCAGGACCCTGAGGTCATGAGCCAAGCAGAAGGCAGGATACTTAACTGACTGAGCCACCCAGGTGCCCCTCTCTAAGTCTTGATCTAGCTCTCCAGTGTTTCCTGTTTTATTGAATGGCATCATCACCTATTTGGATACATAAACAATTCCCACCAAATTATTCTCAATAATTTCTCCTCCACCTCTCTCTCCCTGTAATTCAACTTGTTGTCCTGGCAGTTTTGCCTCTCAAATATTTTATTTTTCCCCCCTTTTAAAAAAAATAAATATTTGACTTATTTATTTTTCAGAGAGAGGATAAAGAGAGAGCGTACAAGCATGGGGAGCAGCAGGCAGAGGGAGAAGCAGACTCCCCTGCTGAGCAAGGAGCCTGATGTGGGACTCGATCCCAGGACCTTGAGATTATGACCTGAGCTGAAGGCAGAAACTTAACCAAGTGAGCCACCCAGGCATCCCTCAAATATTTTCCAAATTTATTTCTATCCATATCTACCATACCTTATTTCTGTATATCTTGTACCAGTTTTCCTTCTTTCCCTGTGATCCTACCACACTGACTCTAGAGGCCTTAAAACTGGACTCACTACTTCTGTCCCCCTTTTTGGAACATTCTCTTTTTCTACTCTATCTCTCCCTAAACACCTTGGAAACTCCTCTCTTAATTTTAATCTGAGCTTAAGCATCCTTTTTTCTTTTTTTTCCCCAGGGAACTATTCCGTGATTCTTCGGACTACATCAAGTTTCCTTGGTATATACTTTTATGGTTTACTGTGTCTTTCACAGTACTTAAGACAGTATGTTTATATTTGTGTGATTATTGGACCAAGGTTGAATCTTCTTCACTAGATTATGTTGCCTAGTCCAGAGTGCTAACCTCATGTTCTTGGCATATAGTACAGCACATGACACATATTTTAGGTGCTCAGTAAATGTTTAAGTGGTTTTAAGTATTGACTACAGATTAACAATCCCCCAAACTGTTTCCAACCCAGTTGCTTTCCTGAGATTCAGATCTGTATAATGAACTCTTTACTGGGTATCTCTGGGAATCCCACTGGCATCACAAACTTAACAAATCCCAAACTATGCTTTTATTTCCCCCACGCCCATCCAAACCTTACTCTCCCTGAATGTGTGTCTCAGAGAATGCTTCCCCCCCAACCTTTCATCTGCCCAAACTGAACAGCAGGCATCAGGTCTGGACATTGGTCTTCCTCATCTTTCACTTTGGATGAAGCACTAAGTCCTACTCATTTTATCTATCAGTTATGCTTCCAATCTGTTCATTTCTACCCAGGCTTTTGGTCTCCATTCTAATTCAGAATATTATCAACTCTAGTCTAGATCACTACAAATGGCACTTTACTGGCCTCCCCCCTTCTAGTTTGTATTCCTCCTAGTTATTAACCTTTATCCACCATAACGTCTAAAATGAAAATCTGATCATACCTCTGCTTTAAACCCATCGCTCAGAAAGGCTTATAAAACTCTGAAGCATCCAGTTCTTTCTTGGCTCTCTATCCTCACCTTTCATTCCTCTCTCTTCTTACTTCATTTTCCATCTATGCTTGATCACTTCTAGTTTATTGAATGGGTCCTACTCTCTTACACCTTACAGATTTTCTGTAATACCAGGTTACTTCTGGTTAACAAATTATTTCAAAGCTTAGTGTTTTATAACAATATTCATTTATGACTTACCATGGCCTATAGGTCAGCTGAGTAATCCCTCTGATTTGGGCCAGATTTATCTATCTCCATTGGACTAGCTCATTTGTCTTTGCTCATTGAGCAGGCCAGTTGCGGGTAGGTAGCTGGTCTAGAATGATCTAGCAAGGCCTCATGTGTCTCTCTTCCACATGGTATCTCATCCTCCAGTAGGAATGTCCTGGTTTATTCTCATGGTAGTAACAGAGTTGAAAGAAGGAAAGAAAGAAAGAAAGAGGAAGGAAGGAAGGGGAGAGGAAGGAAGGAAGAGAGGGAAGGAAAAGAAAGGAAAGGAAAGAAGAAAGAAAGAAAGAAAGAAAGAAAGAAAGAAGAAAAGGAAGAAAGAAAGAAAGAAAAGTAAAAAGAAAAGAAAAGGAAGAAAAGAAATGCAAGGAGGTTAGGAGGAAGGGAGAGAGGGAGGAAGGAAGGAAGGAAGGAAGGAAGACAGGCAGGCAGGCAGGAAGAGAACAAGCATGTGAGGCCTCCTGATGCCTAGGCATGAAACTGACATACAGTCAATTCTGTTGCGTTCTATTAGCCAAAGGAAGTCCAGAGATCATTCCATATTCAACAGGTCGGAAATAGATTCCATCACTTGGAGGAGTTGCAAACCTACAACACAGAGGGCTGAATGCATAACTGGGTGGAGAATCTGGGCTATTTTTGCCATCAGTCTAGCAGATCTTTTACATTCCTTCTGCAGAGAACACCTGTACCTCAGCCCTTCTCTTTAATAACTCATAATTATCTCTCTAGTCTCAATTTAGATGTCACTCCTGGGAAGCTTTCTTAGATTGCTTTAGATGTCTCTCCTTTGGACCCCATCATGATAACACGTGCATTAAATACCTGACTATTGATCTGATTAGAACATAAGTTCTTGAAGACAGAGACTGCATCTTATTTGGTCACCTCTTAAAACAGCAGGGGCTATTATAGGTAAATTTAAATTTAAAATACACAATAAAAATCAGTCAGGTAAGAGCTCAATAAGTAAATTTAAATGTAAAATGCACAATAAAATCAGTCAGTATTCACATGTGCTTCCTTGCCACTTGGGCGTCTGATTGAGAATAACGTATTAGCAAATATTGGCACCAACTCACCTTCCTCCCTTTATTTTCCTTTCTTTTTTCTTCTTCAGTAAAAGCAAGGGAGCAGGATTGGAACTTTACTGTGTGATTCTGCTCATGCAGAGTGGCCCCAAAACACTATATATACATAAGAATAATGAGCATGAATCTACCTTGTTTTTTTCATGAGACAGAAGTATGTCTTTCAAGCCATACCTCCTCTCCCTTTTTAACTGCACTGGTCTCTACTCATCGCCTGTCTGGCAAGAAACATTGCACTGCTTTATCTATAAATTACTTTTTCTCAGGGCTCAGTAATTCTCATCACTAGTCTCGTGTCTTCTGCAAACCATCTATGTCTTGCAACAGAGCTAAATCTGGTGTTCACAGGGCAGTAGCAAGAGCAGCGAGGCACAAGACGACTCCAACTTCCTTCTCTCAGCTGGCTTCCTTTTTGCCATCTTATCACATTCATTTCCAAGTTGTTATTGCCTTTTCTTAATTGCCTCTTTCGCTTTTTGATTTACTTTCTTCTTGCTGAAGCTGCTTCTTTACCCACACCTTGCCCCCGCCCCCCTGCCGCCCTGCCCCCATGTAGAGATTCTTATATCTTGAGGGAATGGGAACTGACCAATTCTAGTCACATTTCTTTTGCTTTCCCACCCACAGAATTTTGTTCTCTTGCCAACTATCATTGTTTTAAGTATCTGATCCGACAGGAAATGCTAATCCCCCATCTCTATATGATTCATTTTTAATAGCAAGTTGTGATGACATGGGCTGTTCTCTATTTCACATCTTTAAACCCATCAAGGTCAATATCATCCTGTGTCAATATGGACCCACTCCTCTGGTTCCCATCATTGCCATTGTAACACATTTTCTTGACCTTTCAAAAACTGCCCCTGAAGTTAGCTACCATTTATCACAAAAGAGAAGATAAGGAATAAATAATGCAAAAAGTATTCCTCAGAAGTGTGTCCCTGGCTCTGATTCAGTAAGATAAGACTTAGGTTCTTAAAGTGACAGGACAAACTCTAAGTGAGCCACCATTCCCAGCCACTGGGAGGTTCAGTATTTGTAAGTCATGCCAAAGTAACACCATTTAGCTTTTTGACAAGTTTGTAAGACTAGGACTTTAGTAAAATGTTTGACAAAGTTTCCTTGGTAGTCTTGAGAACTGTGAGGAAGAATATAGGTAGGATGATACAATGTCTGGATGATTATGTGGATGACTGATCAGTCCTACCTAGAGAAAGTCGATTAATGGGGCTGGCATTTTTTTTTTAAATAAAGGCCAGGAAGTAATTATGTTAGGTTTTGTAGGCTGACTCAAGTCTGCTGCTATAGCCCGAGAGCAGCCCTAGATACCATACAAAAAATGGGCATGGCTGTTTTCCAATAAAACCATATTTATAAAAGAGACATGGGCTGGATTTGGCCCACGGCCACAGCTTGTTGCCCCCTGTCTTTGGGTCTAAGCTACCAACAGGCAGGACTACTTCATGCAAGTTTTTGTGACCTATATAGCAGAAGGATTTGAAACCTTCAATCTGCAACTGGACTGTTGTCTTTAATGACTAGACCCCATTGTCTTAGTTAGTTAGCTCTCACACCTGCTGACACACCCATGTTCATGCACAGATGCTCAGTCACCATAGAAAGATTTTCCTTTATTCTAATTAATATCAGCTCTCCTTAGAAAGAAAAGAAACACTGAGTCCTATTACTACAGAAATCAGTGCAGATTAAGAATTAATCTACACACAGATGAGCTCATAAAAACGTAAGAAAACATTAGCAGCTGATTAGAAATTAATGCTAAAATGCTAAATGAAGTTCTTAGATTGAAGCAACGACATCACACTTGAATTGTTAATATGGCAATTAGCTCAGCCACCTATGAAGTGCTTGTTAATAAATACTTCATAAAAACTTCTGTTAAATGAGAGCACACAGCAGGTTTATGAAATGTAAGTTTACATGGTCTTGAAAAATGTATTCAATATGCTTTTTTAAAAAAAGTCCAGTCGTGGTGACTTCTTGAAAGAAATCATGCTGTAGCCAAATTTCAAATATTTTGTCCTTTCTGAAACTAAGGCCCAATCATCTACAAAATGGTTCTCAAAGTGTAGTCTGAAACTAGCAGCATCGAAATCACCAGGAAACATGTTTGAAATATCAGGTCTCAGTCTTCGCCTTAAACTTACTGAATCAGACACTCTGGGGTGGGCGCCGGAAGTCTGGGTTTTAACCAGACTTTCCAATGATTCTGATGCGGCTCAAGCTTAAGCACTAGTGCTTTGCAACACTGAGGATTAATCCCAAGTAAGGCTGAGCTGTGTGACCTACTGTGTGCATGGGGTGGTGGGTCCTACTGCGTGTTTGCATTCGAATCCCCTGGGGTACTTCATAAATACTGAGTCCTACCTGTGTCCCACCCAGAGATTAAGATATAATGGGTCAGGAGTATGGCCTTGAAATGTTTAAAAAAGTCCCAGGCGACTCTTCACCGGTAGACATGTTTAGTAAACACTATAGTAGAAGAAGCCATACATACCCCAATCCAAACATGGTAGAAAAAACTATCTTGATGGTATGCTTCTTAGTTGCCTTCAGGTTAGATTTAGCTCCATTTTGGTTGAGAAAATGGTTTGTTTGCTCTATTTGTCTTTAGGAAAATCCTAGGGTCTTACCACCATCAGCTTTCACATGATCTTTATGATGTTGAGAAGAGTGGTATATAATTATATGTATACACGTATTCTTGTTTTGCAGTAAAATGTAGTTTCTTGTGCTCCATCCATAATCATCAGGGGACTGCAAATCAAAACCACAATGAGATATCACTTTTTACCTGTCAGAGTGGCAAAACCAAAAACATAAGAAATAAGAAGTTTTGGTGAGGATGTGGAGAAAAAGGAATGCTCGTGCACCGCTGGTGGGAATGCAAACTGGTGCAGCCGCTGTGGAAAATAGTATGGAGGTTCCTCAAAATATTAAAAATAGAAATGCCACATTGGGTAGCTACCTAAAGAATATGAGGACACTAATTCAAAAAGATATATGCACCTCTGTTTGTTGAAACATTATTTGCAATTGCCAAGAAATACATAGAAGCAGCCCAAGTGTCCCTCAGTAGACGAATGGATAAAGAAGATGTGGTGTGTGTGTGTGTGTGTGTGTGTGTGTATTTATATATACATGTATATACATAGACTATTACTCAGCCATAAAAAAGAATGAAATCTTGCCATTTGCAACAACATGGATGGACCTAGAGGATATGCTTAGTGAAATAAGTCAGTTAGAGAAAGACAAATACTATATGGTTTTACTCATATTTTATACTCACAAAAAAACCAGACTCTAACATACAGAGAATGAACTGGTTGCCAGAAAGGAGATGGGTGAGGGGAGGGGTGAAACAGGAGACTGAGATCAAGAGTACCTTTATCTCAATGAACACTGAGAAATGTATAAAATTGTTGAATCATTATATTGTATGCCTGAAACTAATACAACACTGTATATTAATTATACTTAAATAAAAAACAAAAATGATAGTTTCTTCTACCCTTATTCACACACACACACACACACACACACACACACACACACACACAGTCTCTCTCTCTCTCTCTCATCTGTTAAGCCAAAAGTCCATGGTGGCAAGTACACCATGCCCTTTGCATTAGTAGATGAAATCCTATAAATGTGGAGATGGTCTAGTTCTAAAGATCATGGGTGTGAACTTAAATTAAAAATAAAGAACAAAACTAGAAACAAAAACCTCAAGAACTTAAGGATTTAAAACTACTATGCCAAAACAACTAAACAGTAAAATCAATGTGCAGAACATCTGAAAATAATGATAATGTTGGTTAGTCATATAGGATATGACCAATATGGCTTCCAGACTACAAGTCATTTAGTAGACAAGAAAAATAAAATAAATGAATTTAGCGGTCAATTCCGGAAGCAAATAGTAAGAAATATAAACCCAAGGAAAGCAGAAGAAATTCATTAATAAATATACAAAGATATTAATAAATGAAAATACTGAAAAAATGGCATGTTTTCTTTACAAATGAGAAAAAATAGATGAACTATAACTAGTCTAATGAAGAAAAAAAAGATGAAATTCAGCAAACATAATTAGGAATAGGAGCATCACATACAAGAGGAAATAGAAAGGAATTATACAAATACTGTACCTATTTCCAAGCTAATACTTTTTAAGGTTTGGATAAAATGGAAAAATGTCTAGGACTACATCGTTTTTAAGAAAATTACCTGAAGGAAGTAAAATACTTAAATAGATCAATAACTATATAAAAAAAGCAGTTTTTCAAATCCCACGTTTCAGATATCCCTCAACCATTGAGACAGTTGCAGGGAATAGAAAGAAAAAGGACCGTTTCATCTTTTTACAAAACCAGAAACTAGAGTAATGTCCAGAAGCATATCCGACATTCAAAAAGATTTTTGCAGACTGGAGAGCACGAGAGGAAGGTGGAGAGAGGGAGATGTCGGCGATTTCGCAAGGACTTCATGAAACTGCTCTAATAAAAACTAAATTTTATTCATTGGCTCAAGTGTGAGGCCACGAAAAGGCCTTGAGCGTTCTGGAGTTTTTCACTGTTCAAGGATGAATGGCCTGAGGGAATTATTTCTTTGATTCTAAATTTCTATTGACTGTAAAACCATCATTTAATTATAGACATTTTAAGGATAAAACAAACTGTATTTTTTTTAATTTTTAAAGCTTTTCATTTATTTATTTGACAGACAGAGAGCACAAACGGGGTGGGGAAGTAGCAGGCAGAGGGAGAGAGAGAAGCAGGCTCCATGCTGAGCAGAGAGCCTGATGTGGGGTTTGATCCCAGGACCCTGAGATCATGACCTGAGCCAAAGGCAGACGCTTAACTGAATGAGCCACTCAGATACCCACAAGGATAAAACAAACTGTATTTAATGTACCTAAAACAAGAAAATGTGCATTCGTGTATTTATATACCATTTTCTCTTCACTATCACAAGGTTGCATCTAAACTTTATTCACACTGCAGAGGCTAAAAATTCCTGGGGCTCATTTTCAGCACATGGTGATGGGCTGCTTTTCAAAATCTCAGCTACTGGGCTTAACCTCTCCACCAGCTTTAGGATGACATGACAGTCTGGTGGACCAAGCACACCAAGACTGTGCCTGCATTTCTTACTTGGTTAGACACTGGATCTATTTTTTTTTTTTTTCTTTAAGTCAAACCACGCATCTGCTTAAAGAGATTTGGCTTTCTTTGAAAGTCAGCCAGAAGTTTTAGACTAGAACTGTTTGGTGCCCGGGTGATTGTTCTTTGTCACATGTATATGAGCCACAGCAACCACTCCTGGGTTTTAGAATCCTGTGGCCTTTTCAAAGATTTCTTATTTCCAATGCCTTTGGTGGCATGTCCTGGTATTCACCAGGAAATCTTATATTTGTACAATGACATCTCTACCTAGTGCAACACAGGAGTGGGACATTTTAAAAAGCCAGTTTGAAAGACAATTAAGGTCCCCACTGCCCAAATCTTGGGCATTCTACAAAAAAACCATAGTCCAATAAAAAGAACCAGGGCTCTTTGGACAAAGAGTTGACTCTAGAGCTGGGGGCAGGAAATACACAAGACAAGTCTGGAATATCTTGTAGTGGCAGAAATAAAGTGCTGAAAAGACCGTCCACGATGATGAGGGTATGCCAAAGGGTGCAAGACTTGACTGAAAAAGTTCCCAATGGATAAAGCTGGAAGAGTTTGAGTGACAAAATGAAGTTGTGTAGGATTATAATTCAAGGTATAGAATAAATATCCATGAGTCCATATTGATATAAATAAATAAATGAATAACCAGAGGAAAAGCAAAAAATCTCCCATGCAGAAGCATCTCAAATAATTTAGGTAGATGCTCTGCCCTCAGTGAGGTGGAGCATTACCCTCCACTTATGGGTAGTCTGTGCACAGTGACTTCCTTCCCAAAAGTACAATATGGAAAGGGAGAAAAAAGAGTAAGTTTATGGTGGAGACACTGAACGAACACTACCTTGATCAATTGATCAAGGTTAACCTCATCACGTTAAGTCATTTTGAGACTGTGAAATTTAATAAAGGGAAACCTCACTAAGGTGGTCTCAGAATGGCTCAGTGGCTTAAAGCCTCTGCCTTCGGCTCAGGTCATGATCTCAGTGTCCTGGGATCAAGTCCCGCATCGGGCGCTCTGCTTGGCAGGGAGCCTGCTTCCCTTCCTCTCTCTCTGCCTGCCTCTCTGCCTCCTTGTGATCTCTGTCTCTGTCAAATAAATAAATAAAATCTTAAAAAATAAAAGAATGCTAGAACGGTAGGTTGGTATGTACCACTCACTGTCAATTACAGGAAGAATTGTCAATTACAGACGTAACAGAAGAATCTTAACAGGTAGGAATCATCCATTTTAGCCCCCAAAAGGGAAAGATGTACACTGTATCTCCTATCAGAAACCGACTTCTCCTGCAACTCAGCTAATGAGAAACTGTCATTGCCCTCAACTCTCATTTTTCTTCAGTAGACACTTGTATGAACCAGAAACGGCCCGCCCCAACCTCCCTTTGTGTATTGGAGTTATTTATGGTTTTGCTGTAGCTTCCTTCTCTTGAAAGGCAATTCTCTGCTATTCCCAAATAAACCCATTTTTGCTGGTAAAATAATTGGCAGTTTTATTTTTAAAGTTCACAATAGCATGTATGATGTGATTAGAAGGATACTTTATTTACCTCTGTGACCTTCCTCCTCAAAACTCATAACCCTCATCTACAAATGAGACAGACATCAGACAAAATCCAATTGAGGGACAGCAAAAGAGCTGACAAATTCTCCTCAATATTGTCAAGATCAAGAGCAAGGAAATTCTGAGAAATAGTCACAGCAGAGAAGAGTCTAAGGATACATGACAAATAAATATAATGCGGTATCCTGGATGAATTTCTGGAAAAGAAAAAGGACATTAGAGAAAAACAAAGGAAATCTGATATGGACTTTAGTTAGTAATAAATGTATCAATATCGGTCCATTAATTGTGATGAATGTATTAAACCAATGTAAGAGGCAAATAAAAGGGGGAAACTCGGGTATATGGAACTCTCTGGATTATATTCCAACTTTACTTTAAATGCAAAACTACTCTAAAGGAAAAAGTTTATTTATAAGACAAAGATGCAAATAGAAGTTAAAATTCAACTATGTGTAGCACTTCCAAAGCAAATATCTCTTTCTCTCTCTCTCTCTCTCTCTCTCTTTTTTTTTTTTTTGCTTTAATAAAAGTCTTTATGAACAAGGGTCAGAGAGCTTCTTGGGCAACAAATGACTTTTATAGAACAACATCGCGGTGAGTTGAGTGTAAATGGCTTAGAAACACGCAGATTAAATTTCCCTGAATCTCTCTTTTTTAAATTAGTTTCAAAGCAAATATCTCAATGGAAGGGGCAATCGGATTAATAGAGTCCTTTAATACTTGTCCAAATTCAAATATTCAGGCAGTAACAATGCAGTCAGCATTTTATGTCTCTTCTAACATTATTTTTGAAAATGTATATTGATCTCACAGATACTAAAATCAGAAAAAATTCATTTAGTATTAGGGATAATTAATTTATTTTTGTACTCATTAAGTGTAATTGTAATTGATAACAGAAAATATGTTTATTTTCGTTGTCTCCAATGCTGTGAGCGCCTGGGTCCCATTCATCTCTGTCTCCTCTGCACCCCACAACACAGGCACTCAACTGTATTTGAAATATGCTAGGCTGGATGCTTAATGGCATCAGTTTGTTGATTGATGAATAAGAGTGCCTGGTAATTACAATTACAAAAATGGAGAGGCAATAGTGAAGGGCGCACATTCACACACTCACACATACTCTTTTCTTAGGGCCCTTTATTCATGGAATGAGTTGCAGGTGTGTTCTTTTAGATGCAACACGCTGATGTCAAATTGATTTTCTTAGGATTGTCCTTTTGAATTATTTTTATGCTCGACAAAATAATATTTGAGAACTATTTCACCAAAGGCTTTTGCACTGTATGTTTAAATAAAATACGGTGGGCAAGGAGTGACTGGGTGGCTCAGTTGGTTGAACATCCGACTCTTGATTTTGACTCAGGTCAGATCTCAGGGTTGGGGAATTAAGCCCTATGTTGGGGGCTCTGCGCTCAGGGGCCAGTTCACTTGAAGATTTCTCTTCTGTCTCTTTCTGTCCCTTTGCCCCTCCCCCCCCACTCCTGTACACAATGCGCATGCTCTCTCTAAAATAAATAAATAAATAAATAAATAAATAAATCGTTTACAAACCCGATAATGGGCAAAATAATAAATGCAGAAACCTTACATTTTCTTGAAGACTTGTTCAGAGAACAGTCACCACATAGCTGCTAATGTATGTTGGGGGGAACTGCAGTTTCTGGGCACAATGATTCTAAACAATAGGTAAGTCAAAGATGACCTTAAAGTCTCGTGGCAGATTTGAGTGCCGTTAAATTATCAAAGACGACCTTAATCTTTTCCTGCACATTTTCTCCTTCAGTAATCCCGTATCCAGATGTCCACCTTAATCCTAACCTGTTAACCCTTCCAAAAGTCCATGATCCACCGGGACACTTACTTCCCTACATTCAATGACAAATTAATCACACTGGCTTGCATATTCTGAGCCTAAAGTGTGCCTGGAATTTGCCCTCTTCTCTTTTTTCTCCCTTTGTCTGAGCTACCACTCTTCTCTAATGGATTTCCTTTCTTTGACTCTTATTCCTTCTGATCCATTGCTGGCCCAGGAACCAAAGGGATTGTTAGCAAATGCAAATTTGATGATGTCATCCTGAATGACTTCCCGTTGTTCTTGGCATAATGCTGAGAAATCTTTCTATGGCTTCTCTGTAGTGAACCCTGCAGCATGGTGTATATGATTAGAAGGATACTTTATTTACCTGGGCCCTCTCAGCTCAGGATCTAGGCATTGCCCCCGTTGGCAGCTAAGGGCTCAGAGCTGTCTCTCCTGGGCACTCACCCTCAACTAGGGGCGATTATCCTTTGATGACAGGTCAGTGGTGGGATCTCCAAAGGTCTGGCCCCTTGCCTCAATTTCAGACAACACGGAGGGGCCATCCCAGCTCCCCATGTTGTCCTCTACTGGAACTATACTGAGGTTCAGTCTCTCTCTGCTCAACCCTGTTTCACCCCACCTCCTTTAGAGATGCTCTTTTCTAGTTCACACCCTACCAACCTCCCTGTACTCAAATCTGAGAGGCTGTTTCTCAGAAACCCAGCTGAAGACACCACACCACCTCTCTTGTCTCTCTTCTCTCTCTCCATGGAATGGATCGCTGCCCCATCGCTGTGGCGATCTGGAGTTCAGTCCTCCATCTGAAACTGACAGAACCAAGGCTCCTCATTTGACAGGTTTATTCTTCCATAAAAGGAGAAGGCCTGGGATGCCTGCATGGCTCAGTTGGTTGAGTGTCCGCTCAGGACGCGATCTTGGGGTCCTGGGATCTAGCCCTGCTCAGTGGGAGTCTGCTTCTCCCTCTCCCTCTGTGCTCTCTCTCTTCGTCACTCTCTCTCAAGTAAATAAATAAAACGTTTAAAAGCTGGAGAAGGCAGTTTTATTTATTTTTTATTTTTACTTAAAAAATGTATTTATTTATTTGAGAGAGAAAGAACATGAGCAGGGAGAGGGGAAGAGGGAGAAGGAGAGGGAAAATCTCAAGCTGACTCCCCACTGAGCACAGAGCCTGACTTAGGGCTCTATCTGAGGACCCCGAGATCACAACCTGAGCCTAAGTCAGACACTAAATCGACTGAGCCACCCAGGTGCCCCAAGAAGGCATTTTTAGATCAGAAATTCTCAAAACATGTTGATTTTGCTAAAATGTCTGTTTGGGTTTTTTAACATTCTGCATTTCTAATATCAGCTCCCAGGTGATCCCAGATGCAGTCTGTGGGCCATGCTTCAGTGTTAAGCTTCCAGAAATTCTCTTAGATTCCTTGCATCTGTGCTAGTTTGATGGCAGCATAGAATTTGGGATCAAAGATTCTAAAGTTGTACAGATCTGGCTTCAAGTCCCCACTCTGCTCTTCCCAGCTGTGTGGCCTTGATCAAGGTGTCCTGTCCAGGTCTCGATTCTCTCATTTATAGAACAGGCGGAAATAGTGCCAACTCCTGGGTGTGAGTGTGGAGACTGAATGGTATAACACAGGCAGAGCACTTAGCCCAAGGGCTGGCACATAGCCCTCAAAAATTGTCAGCTTCGTATTATGACTGCAGATCAGCATTCCATGTGGGAACATGAAGAGCATTATTATGCGTCTCTTGAGCCACAGCGAGATACTCAGATGGGTGGTTCTAGAAGCAACCACTGTGAAGTCTCAGGGGCACGGAGCTGCAGAGAGGGAGGCAGACCAGAACTGTCTGTTCGGGTACTGAGAGATGAAGAGAGACTTAATCAAACAGAAGAGCAAAAGCTAGGAAGGGAGATGGCATTCCTTCTGGAATTTTCCATGTAATTTCACAGGTAAAGGAAGGCACTGAAGTCTCAGCTGCTGGCTGTTCAGTGGCCCCTGGGTTGGGTGACCTGGGAAGGGGGGATTGGAATCCTCACAGAAGCAGAAGAGAACCCATCATGTTATTCCTCTTCTCTGCTTTTTGTGCTCAGTAACCCTTCCTAGAATACACTTGTTAAGATTCATGCTGGATTTAATGCTAGTAAGTATATGTATGATCAAAAAAACCCCAAAGCCCCCAGAGACAGCATTAGAAAGAATTCCACAGCCTTAACATGTTACCTTTGATTCAGAGCAAAAGAGTTATATCAACAGGAAATACCGTTGTCTTCTCTCAGTAGGGATGGCTGAAAACAGCAGCTGTTGTATGAACCAGCATGCTGACAAAGGGACAAAGGGACACATCTTGGAGCTGTGTGAGACAAGCAGGCAAACAGCAAATGTCATTAATTCCATTTCAGCCCAGAGCACGTTCAGATGGACTGGAGAGGCAAGGCCACATGCAGGGCAGGAGAGTTGGGGGTTGGGGCCTGGGGGGTGGGAAGGGTGGGAAGGGTTGGAAGCCACCCAGCAAAAATGCTGCACCTGTAAGTCCTTTGTGGTCCCCAATAGGAACAAACACACTGTCAGAGGAGGGGCAAAGCTAAGGCAGGACTGAGTAAAATCATCCTGTTTTTAACTAGTGAAAGGAACTTGACATAGAGAAGACACATTTTCAAAAGACCTACAACATGTCTCAAAGCACAAAGGGAAAAGGGAACATGAAATTTAATTTATCTGGTTATAACTCAGTCCTGTTTGCTTGTTAACAAATTCTGTTGCTATTAATGTTTTAGTCATCTACTAAGAGCAAAGTGTGCAGAGTTCTAAACGAATGAAGTTTTCCTATACTCACAACTCATTCATCCATTCATTCAACTTCATTTCTAGCTTCCTTTGCTGTTACATGTGGCCAAAGGATGGGATTCTCACCAACAAAATGATGTACTCCAACCCTGGCCCATAAACCCTCTTTCTCACAGTCCTTGCTCTTTTTCTTCATTTGACTGCTGAGCAGAGAGGATTTGTAGAATCTTCTGGAAGACTGAGCCACAAGACAGGAGAGTGAGGCCTTGAATGATTGAATGAGTAGAGTACAGATGCTCAACTGATTCCACAGCCCCATTATACATGTGAGAAATCAACATTTACTGTACTAAGTCATTTACATTTTAGGACTGTATGTTCCCATAGTTAATCTACCCAGACTAACAGGTGTGCGTAACGCAATGAGGGTAATAGAGAATGAATTATCTTAGTCCCAGGGAATCTGGGAAGGCATTGCAGGTGTGAAAACACTCAGTGGAGTGGAAGGAGGACTAGAAGTTTGCTGAACAAGCAATGGAGAAGAGAAGGGAATTCCAGCGGCAGGCAGGAACAAATGCAAGGGAAGACATCACTAAATAGCTAGGTTGTTTGGGAGACTATGTTTTAGTGTGCTTGGAGTGAAAGATGGCAGGTGAGACTTGGGAAGCCCCAGGCAAGTGAAGGGCAGGGATGGATAAGCAATGGCTCATGGGCCAAATCCAGCCTGTCCTTTGTTTTTATATAGCCTGTGAACCAACGATGGTTTTGATGTTTTTTTAAAATCAAAAGAATCCAAAAAAGAATAATAAGAAAAAGCCAAAAGAAGAATTTGTTTTGTGACACAATAAAAAGTATAGGAAATTCAAATTTCAGTAGTGATAAATTAAGTTTTATTGGAATACAGCCAAGCTCATTCATGTATATATTGTCTATGGCTGTTTTTACACTCAAATGGCAAATGGCAGAGATGAATATTTGTGACAGAGACCATATGGCCCACTGAGCCTAAAATATTCACCATCTATCTCTTTACAGAGAAACTTTGCCAATCTCTGCTTTAGAGTCTGGACTTCATCACGTGTGATAGACTACATCATGAGTCCCATATTTTGCTTCTTCTTGAATTCATACTCTGTTCAAGTGACTTTAAATTCCACACCACTGGATGGACTATATTTTCCTGCTTTGTTGATGTGGGCTTGGCCATGTGACTTGCTTTGGTCAATGGAACATGGGAGAAAGCAATAGTGTACCTGTTCTAAGCCCTGGCCATAATAGAAATCATGTTTTTGTATTTCCTTCTCGTATTTTTCTCATTGTCACCAGAAGGACACATCCCTCAGAGCCCAAGAATGAAAGGACTGTGGATCCCAGCTACTGCAACTAAAGCACAGACTCAAATCTGAAGCAGAGCCATTTGAACCAGTCTTCAGACCTGTTCATTCTCAGAGTGTTAATACGTGTTTAGAGTTGTATGCCAGTGAACTTTGGAATTGTTTGTTAAGCAGCAATAGCTGACTGATACATCATGTAGCCACTGTGGAGAGGAAGTTACTAGGTGCAAACCTCAACATGCTTCCTTATAACTAAAAGTTAAAGAAGATTAGCAAGTTAAGGTTGCTGAAACTTAATGCTAAAGGAATGTTATGTTAATCATATAGAAGTTAATCATACAGAAGTATGAAAGCAAAATTATTGTGAATTTAGGCAGAGAATCCTTGGTTCCTTTTCCTTTTCTTGAGATCTGAATTAGGTCCCTGACATCCCTTCCCCAGAGTTAAGTGGTCCTATGTTTTCATATAAATTTTCCTTTTCTCCTTTTTATGGCTGCTTATATTTGTTTTGGACTACCTCTGCTATGTCATCAACGGCTCTCTAATAGGGAGATGGCCCTCCCCATAGTCTGACCTATATAATTTTAGAGCTTGAAAAATCTCAAATTCATCTATCCCAGGAAATTCTGGAATATGAATCATACTATGAAATGCCTAAGAAAGGAGATGGGGTAAAACACCAAAAGTGTCTCTTCTAGGTTTCTTGGCTAATGCCTATTGGGTTGTCATGGAGACTGGAAGGAGATGGAGAACAGAGAAAAATTGGGGAAGATATTATCATATTGGGACAAATAGAAACTTTGTGGACATTTGCTTCTTGGAAATTAACTTAGGGAATTGTATCATTCACTAAGTTGGTTTCCTGATTATCACAAGGTCAATGAAATCCCCTCAAGAATCTATAAATTGGAATTTCTTCTTTCTCTTATTTCAGAGTCCAAGGTGCCGTGGCTAGGAGAAGAGGTATCCTGGACATGGTAACATTGAAATTTAAACTTTGGAAATTTGAATATCTATTTGTTATATTGAAGTCTCTCACTTTCTCCTTCCAGTTGCCATCTGCCCTCTCATCGCCAAAATTACGCAAATAAGACAGATACACAAACCCCCAGTCATACCCAAAACAATTAAATCACAATCTCTGGGGGATGAGACACAGGCACCAATATTGTTTGAAACTCTTGGGTGATTCCACAGTGCAGATAAGTTTTGAGAACCAGTGCTCTAAACGTTGTGCTTAGTAATGCAGTGTGCTACTCATCACAGGGGCACAAAGAGGCAGGCAATCACGTCATTGTAACAGTTGGGGGCATTTAGTCCAGATCAACACATGTATCAGATATTTTCAGTTTTAGAGTAACAGAAATCCTGACTCAAAGCAGTTCACCTAAGACCACTAATAATGGCATGCAAGTGGAAAGTTCAATGGCAGGATTCTTTCTGTTTCTCTATGCTGCCATCCATGGTGTCATCACTGGTGGTTCTACGGTTCTAAGAAGCACCTGAGGCTATATGATTTCTCTTCAGGTTCAGCCCAAGAGATAAAGCTTTCTTTCTCTCAACTATCAGGCAGTGTCCTGCCTTTGCCTTGGTTGGATTAACTTCGGTATATGCCATCCACCATGTACATATTAGATAATTGCTAGATGTTTTAGCCTGGGATGCTATAACAAAATACCACAGATTGGGGTGGGGCTGAAAACAACAGACATTTAATTCTTATAGTTCTGAAGGCTGGAACATTCAAGATTAAGGTTCCAAAAGATTTCGTGTCTGGTGAGAGTCCATTTCCTAGGTTGCAGATGACCACCTTTTCACTGTGTGCTCACATGACCTTTCTTTGGTGTGTATGTGTAGAAAAAGAGAGCTCTCATATCTCTTCCTCTACTTATAAAGATACTAATCCCACCATGAGGGCATCACCTTCTTGACCTACTCTAAACCTAATTCCCTCACAAAGGCTCCTACATCCACTTTGGGAGTTGGGCTTTAACATATGGATTTTTTGGGAGAGGTGGGAGACACAGACATTCAGCCCATAACACTAGCTAACTGGCCAGGAAACCCTCTTGTACTGATTGGCTTAGAGCGAGGTTACAACTTATCCCCGAACCAGTTACTAGGACAAGTGTTTTGTTTAGGCCAATTAGGACCCACTATTAGAAGGGGGAGGAATGGAGAATAATTCCACCTAGAAAACATGGCTGCCCCATAATAGGATATGATAGGAAGAAGTATGGAATAGGTGCAGTTTAGATGATAAACAGATTGTTCACTGAAGAGTAGAGACAAAGTAGAAGATCTTTTAGGTTATTTCTTGGTTCCTCCATGGTAGGAGACTAGAACTGAATTTCTTCGAAGAAGAGGAAGCCCTTCCACACTTTTTTTTTTTTTTTCCAATTCATGAGCCATGCAGAGAGATGATAAGCATCAAAGTCTGGTCATTCCTAAAGTTTTGGATTTCTTTCATCATCTTAACCATTCTAGGAAGAGGGGAGCAACATGGGTGTTTTCCACCCAGCCAGCCATAACGTACCAAGGAATCAGGAACTCCTCATTCATAAGCCCAACAGAGCAGACTCTACTCTCTTATTTTAAAAGCAATAGCTACTCTTTAAACCCCATTGGGAAGATATCAAGTTGCCCTTTGAATGTCCTCAACAATCCCCCAACCTCAGTAGAAGATGGCAGCTTCTCTTCTTGTGTGATTGGAGTAGATCCCTGAGGTGTATGAAATCCAAAACCACTAGAGATTAGTCTCTTGGCCGAGGTAATCTCCAGCCAAAATGCAAATACTCTTTATATTTATCAAGGAATCATTAACATCTTTAAATCCTCCAGTGTTAACTGGTGGATCATAGAAAATCAACGCAAGTGTCCCTTAAGAGAATCAAAGAGGAGGACAAGTGGACTGGTTTTCAACCTTAGCTGCACATTGGAATTTCCACCAGATTAATTAAACCAGAATCTCTGAGGATGAAACTCTGGTATCAATCTTTTCAAACTTTAACAGGATTCCAATGTTCAGCTTAGACAGAGATCTGGTCTTGATGAGGGCTTTTGGGAGACCTTCTCCTGGTGAAGTAGCTGGAAGGCTTTGGAAGCTGGAAGGTAGAGTAGGTGGAGGTGAAATTGGGATAGAACCAAAGGGAGGGATAGTGCTGGAAGAGGAGTTTGGTAGGTACCAAAAGCACTCTGTACCAAAAGAACAAAAATCTCCATCTTCACAAGTCAGCCTTGGTCTATACACAGTCTGTAGTTGATGAAATGATATGTCCAATCCTCTGGTATACTCTTCTCAAACTTTAATGTTCTACAAATCCCTGGGAACCTTATAAAAAATGCAGATTCTGATCCAGTGGGTCAAGAATCAGTCCCAAGACTCCACATTTCTACCAACAACTGAGGTTATGTTGCAGCTGATCTGCGGATGAAATTTGAGTAGCAATCATGCAGTATATTATAGGATACTACCATTTTTTTCCTGCTATAGGGGTATCAGCCTAATTTCCCCCTACTAACTTATAAATCAAATAGGATACTAAAATTCAACAAATTCCCTGTTTATTAAAGATAGAACATGACAAGGTGACACATTTTCTTCATAGGGGAGAAAAACTGTCTTTCCTCTACCCATCTTAGGTTCTCAGTTGGGTGTCTGTAACAAAAGCCAGATTAACAAGAGAAAAGCATACACATTTATTTCATATAATCTTTACGTGACATAGGAGCCTTCATAAGGCAATGAAAATCTGAAGAAAGAGTTAAACCTAAGTGTTTTTATCCTAGGTCTGATGAAGAATGGAAAGTCATGGGAAAAAATATTATGGAAAATATGGTCATGAGCTAAGGGGGAACCTAGGAAGGCTTCTTTGTTGAAATTCCCCTTAGCAGGGATCAGGATGTTCCTTTCTTCCAGGTATAGGGAAAGTACCTCAACCTCTCAGGAAGATGTTATGGCCTGCTTCAGGGGGAAAGTCAGAGTCCTTCCAGCACCTTCCATTTCTCAAACTACTTCAGGTTAAAGCATTCCATCTGCCGAGGTGCCCTATTTTGAGGGAGCATGTCCTGAACTCATTACCTCCTGTCCTGCTATCGAGCCAGACACGAGCACCTCACCTACAGGAACCTTTAAAGTTCCACTGGTACCATCTAAACTACACTTCACTGTTAATCCAGCCTTTCTAATTTAGTAACGTGGAGTTCCTGAATATTCATATACACTGAGATCGAAGCCCCGAAGTTGAAAAAGAACAGCCAGAGAGACAATAAAATAAAGAAACTCTTTTAGAAGGTTGTCACATGTCCCTTTGGCACAAATGACTCATGTGATAAAAAGAAATGGGGCGCGGGGAGCATAGATTGAGGTCAAGTACCTTAAAGGCTCCAATAAAAGGAAAATACATTTGTAGAAAGCTGAATTAACCCAAAAGTGAACAGCAGGACTTCTAGTTTGCTTAGCAAAATGGACATCCTGAATTAAACATTAACAGCAAATTGATCCAGGGCTGGTGACGTAATGCTGAAGTAAATGAGTTTTACATAAATCATATTCTTCTTCAGAATGTTGGCTTCCTACTGCCGTCAGCATTTTAGTCCAACTGTCCTCTGTCTGGATCAAAAGGAACATTCTCCTATTTTTTTTAAAGTAGCACAAAAGAAGCTTTAGATTTCTCCAAGGGCCATTTATAACAATAAGCACAGGTTAGCACTGCCTTCTCATTCAGAGACCATAATCTGAATTTGAATTGGATTTCAATAAAGTAGCATTTGGAGAGCAAATAGGAAAGTAATTAAGGTAACAAAAAAGGATGTAAAAGTATATGGTTCTCGGAATGCATCCTAAAAGCTCTTTGGTTTGAAGAGCACCCCTAGGTGGGATCCATAGAGAAGAAGTTGTGCTGAAGCAGAAGCAAGAAAGGGACTAGTTTTTAAAGATATATTTTAGTCCTTTAATTTTCTTTCAACTCAGCATGCGGTAATACACACATCTGTGCCATTAGAAGAAAGGATAAAAGCAATGCCCACATGCTTATCCCGGGGAGGCCTTTCCTGTGGGAATTAGCTCTCTTGATCAGTAAGCACAGAATGTGGTAACACAGTAAGAGCTGTGGGAGAGCTGATAACGGGTTTGGCTCCCACACTCTTGAAACACCTAAAGAGGTAATCTATTCTCTTACTCTTCACAACTGTTCATTCCCTCACTTCTTTGTAAGAGGACCCTTCTGCCCCACAGATTCGGAACTTGGCCACGTAACTTAGCTTGGCCAGTGAAGTAGGAGGAACTGTCATGGTGACAAAGTTCAGACAAAAGCCTTCAATGTGGTTGTGTGGTTTGGCTGAACCTCTTGCCCTTCCTCACTACTAAAAGTCAGGCAGATCTTAGCTTAAGGGTCCCTGAAGTCTGTGCCAGAACAGGAAGGCAAAGCAAAGCCCATCAGAGCTGAGCAAAGCCACAGTCCATGCACCTGAGCCACAGTTAACTTCTTACTTCCAACATGTAACATGAGTGAGAAAGAAATGTTTACGATTGTAAGCCATTAAGTTTGGGGGGATTATTTGTAACTGCAAGCAAAATGGACTAATATAGAAATTGGTATATGGAAATGGCATGCTGCCAAAACACTCTCTTCCTCTGTAAGGACCTATTTTAGCCAGAACACTTCCATCTTGGTTAAACAATAAACCTTGTTGTTTAACTCTTAAACTGTCCCTGCCCCCCTTCCCCCAGGGGACTTACTCAAAAACAAGTCCGGGAAACCAGCCCCAGGTAACAAAGCCCAAATACAGGGGTGGGTCAGGCCAGGAGGAGACATTTGATCAGTAGGGGGATGCATATTATCTCCCTAGCTACCAAGGAGTATGGGCCCCACCCTTTGGGAGCCTTTTGGGTGCCAGTTCTGACCAAGGTGATAGGCTAATTCAAATATTTACTAGGGTAAATTGTAATTCAATTAGTCACCTAGCATGACTGTGCAGCTTTCTCTGTGTGTTACAATTTCATTGGCCACCTGTGCATGGCCAGGCCCAACCGTATGGCCTTTGCCCTTAAAAGCTAGTCTGTAAAGCAGAGGGGGGTTGCCCTCTCCATAAGGAGTGGCCCTGACTGGTCTGTTTGGCGGTCAGTTCGATTCTTGATGCTTGGCGCGAAATAAAGCTTTGCTTGACCTTGGCTTTGTATCAGTCTTGCTCCTTTAACCACGGACCCATTATTGGGGGACCTAACACCTCCTCTCCATAATCTCTCTATTTGTACACACACACACATACACACACACACACACACACCCCAGATACTTGCATACATATAAATGAGTTGTTTTAATTTTATTGGTTTTATTACCTTGTTCATACGCAATTTTAAAATGTTTCCTTATTATCTCTAAGAAACAAACATTTATGAGGAGAATGCTGGTTAAGGCCTTGGATTGACAATGATCATGACTGTTTGAAAACTGGCTCCTATAAAATAGAGAAGTCAACAAACAAAACACACAGGGCCAAAATGGAGTCACTGACGCTAGTCCATGTCACCCGACTAGTGCTCAGTACCTAACCTAATTGGAGTTTCAACTTTTCTCAGGAATGTAGTTTCAACTGGTCCGTCAGGAATTTTCTGGTCAGCACTAATGTGGTAATCTGTCACAAGGACCCTCTCCATCCTCCAAAGTAAGATGAAGTAATCAGCCTAATAAGACTCCCTGCCCTTTTTTCCCTAAGGGAAGGTGACCTTGCCTGGAACAATACTTTCTGTTCTTTTGCTAATAACTTCCTTGCCAGGCCCTCCTTCCCAGGAAAATCTTCCATTTCATACAACCCTTGAGCTCCCCTCTACCAGCTAGATGCCATGCTGCCCAATTCATAAATCACTTAATAAAGCCAATTAAATCTTAGATTGACACAGTTGGATTTTTGTTCTTTAACGGGATAATAGTTTTTACATTATAAGATTTTTGTGCGTATAAAACAAGCTTAGTCACTGAAGGCCCTGCAAGAAATCCTGGCTGTTACAGAACACTCAGCAAGAACTATTCATATCTTATGTTCATGCATATTTGTAACATAATGATAAAAATAATGTGTATGGGTTCAGATTGAGTAGCCCCCAAATGTGCCACTTTGATATGCAGATTATTTCGAGCTGAAACAAGACCCAAAAATACTGAGGAAAAAGCCTTGACATTCCCCCTAATGTGTAGAAGAATTTTGCTACAACACCTGCTCCAGGAAGAGAGCCACCACCACTGATAACTACAATATGATATGAACTAGGTACAGGAGACAGGGAGGAACCTAGCAAGTCCTGTTTCATGAAATTCCTAAGTTCCTTTGTTTACTCAACATTCCCTCCTTCCATTCTTCCTGTGCATTGCCTTCCTTCCTTTTGAAACCCCAGATGCCTGAGCCCATTTCTGGTTCAGGCTGACATAGGCACCTCATTCAGCCTGTCTTTGGAATCTCAGGTTTATGTAAATTCCCCATAGCTAGGTAATTAAATTTGATTTTCACCTGCTAATCTGTCTCATGTCAATGTGATTCTTAGACCAGCCAGAAGAATTTTGAAGGGTAGAGAAAAACTTTTTCTTCCCAATGAATGTAAGTTAAAACTGGAAGTCTGTAAGGGTATTTTTCCTTCTGTAAAAGTTACATATCTCTGCAGCTAAAAATGAAACTTTTAAGCTTGTCCTCAGCAGCTGACTGAGTTTAGCTTGTGGCTTAAGGTGAAGAGAGATGAGTTTAGGAACTGATAGAAAACAGTGCCGCAGAACCATGTGTTTGTGTGTGTATGAAAGATAAAGAAGTCATAATTGTGTGCCCATTGAGCATATGTGACTGGCTGGTCAGATGTCATTAATGCAAAAGCTAAGGCAAGAGACGAACTATATAATGCTAACAGGAATGTAGAAGAGAGAAGTCAGAAACAAGAACAGTGCCTGGCATAAAATGGAACTCCATAATGCAAGACCTCTTTTTTTTTTAAGTTTTTATTGAAATTAGAGTAAGATAACTTATAGTTTAATATAAGTTTCGGGTGTACAATTTACTGATTAAATGCTTCCATGCAACACGTGGTGCTCATCACAAGTGCCCTCCTTATCCCATCACCTATTCAACCCATCCCGGTCCCCACCTCCCCTCTGGTAGCCATCAGCTTGTTCTCTAGATTTCAGAGTCTGTTTCTTGGTTTACCTCTCTCTTTTTCTCCCCTATGATCATTTGTTTTGCTTCTTAAATTCTATATATGAATGAAATCATATAGTATTTGTCTTTCTCTGACTGATTTATTTCATGTAACATAATACTCTCTAGCTCCATCCATATCATTGTATCTATCTATCTATCTATATCACATCTTTTTTTTTTTTTTTTAAATGGGCATGGAGACCAACTTGGGGCTTGAACTCATGATCCTGAGATTAAAACCTGAACTGAGATCAAGAGTTGGATGCTCAACTGATTGAGCCTCCCAATTGGTGCCCCTATACCAAGTCTTTTTTTTAATCCATTCATCAGTCTATGGACACTTGGACTGTTTCCATAATTTGGCCATTGTAGATAATGCTGCTATAAACATTGGGGAGCATGTATCCCTTAGAATTAGTATCTTTGTATTCTTCAGGTAAATGCCTAGTAGTACAATTGCTAGATTATAAGGTAGTTCTATTTTTAATTTTTTGAGGACTCTCCATGCTATTTTCCAGAGTGGCTGTGCTAGTTTGCATTCCCACCAACAACATAAGAGCGTTCCCCTTTCTCCACTTCCTTGTCAACACTTACTGTTTCTTGGGTTGATTTTAGCCATTCTGACAGGTGTGAGGTGGTATCTCATGGTAGTTTTGATTTGTATTTCCCTGATGATGAGAGATGTTGAGCATCTTTTCATGTCTGTTGGCTATCTGTATGTCTTCTTGGGAAAAATGTCTACTCATGGCAAGACATCTTTTCTACGCCACTTAACCATCTATCTTCAACTAAACTCATCACCCCTAGTCAACTGAACACGACCTGCCTCTGGGTTTGCTCTCAACAGCCAGATAACTCATGCTCATGTGATTTAAACTGCAAATCTATTTATCCCCCTTTACATTGTGATGTCAGGGTTATGTGATATAACTTGCCCCAACACCAGAATTCATATTATTCTTCTGGAAATCATTCATAAGGATATAATAAGTGATCAATATTCTGATTTATTTATAATAACATTAATAGCAGCCTTACCTATAGTAGCAGAACAAAGGAAACACTCTAACAGCAGAGAAAGGGTTAACTAAGTTATGGAGCACTCGTATTCTGAGATATTATGCAGCCATTTAAATTCCTGTTTTCAAAGTTCATTAAATGACAATGAAATATATGAATATAATATATGTTAGGTTTTGTTTTAAGATTAAAGGATGACTTGCACAATATAATCCTGATTTTATTAAAATTCATATATATGCATTGACACAGAGGTGAAAACTGAAAGGAGAAATATCAAAAATATAAATATTAATTATATCTAGGTATTGGATTTATGGGTCACTTGCATTATCTTCTTCCTTCTTTCATGGATTTCACATGATCTTTAATAAGCACATCTTGCCTTAATAAACAGAACAAGCACATTGTAGCTAAAACAATCTTATTAAAAAAATTTTAAAACCATTTTAATTTTTATTGAAAATTCATGTCAAAAACTGTTAAGTTAGGAAGTTGTGCCTTGGGATATTTTACAGAGTGAGTTTCAGGATACAGTTTCAAAAGATGCAGAGCTGATTGGAGCGACAGCAGTCCCAACCCACTCACAGCTAATGACTTGTAAAGTGAGCAAGGTGAAAATGTTCCTATAAACTACTGTAAATGAGGGAATGTTTGTTACTGCAAGAAAGTTATGTCAGATGATAATACATGAAAGTTTCATGACCTTGTTAGTTCTTCTCTTTACTTCTCCTTATAAGATTCATATAATGTTAGACTAAAACATTTTGGGGACCATCTTTTGCCTTCTTATTTTTCAGATATGTAAACTGAGACTCAAACACACAAAGTAACAAACCTAAAGACACAGTGATTTAATTATAAAACCAGGATGGAATTTTTTTTTTTCTCTAGGGCTCCTTCATTGTTTTTCCAGGGGATGGGATAACTGAGAGTTTATTGGGAAGATCTTGTATGTTGGTACCCTAACCATTATCCACCTATGTGCTCCCCCAACCCCCACCTTTTTTTTTGCAAGTCAGTGTACTCCTGAACAGCACAATTTCTGGCCTCCCTGATGTAGATTACAGGTCTGAACATAAAAGCTGTACAAAATCTACATATGTAAAATTTTAGGAACTCATTAAAAGTTATTAAAGGATACCCACACAAATATTTATGGTTAGAAAAGACAAAAATGAAAATCAAAACAATATAAATACACCACTTCTCTACAAATTGGTCTGTAGAATCACGGTGACTTCAGCGAAAATCCCAACAGATTTATTTTTTAGAATTCAAAAGTTTATGTGGAAAAGACTCAAACTTGTCTATATATTCATGAAGAAAAACAGAATAGGCTTATTTACTCTGGGGGAATATCATTATTTAATAAAGCCAAAAGTAAGATAATTAGGATAGTGAGGAATTTATACTGGAATAGAACAAATAAAGCAACAAAATAGAAATTTCCAGAAACAGATACGAAGATAGCATTACAAATCAGTGGAGAATAGATGAGCTTCTCAACAAATCGTGGTATGACAGTTAATCAATAAAGAAAAAAATTTGGATCCTAATCACAGATCATCCACACAATCAGATCTAGGTAATTTAGAAACTTAAGGGAGGAAAGCAAAACTTGAAAAAGTCTAGAAGAAAAATAGTAAGACTATCTTTACAAGTTGGGGGTAGAAAACAATTTTATAAACTACATATAAAAGTATGGACTACCAATGAAACAATTGATAAATGTGACTACACTCAAAAAATTAACAACTTCTGGTAATCAAAATATGCTATAACGAAATTGAAAAAGTAAGCCACAAACTTGGAGAAAATATTTCCAAATTATATGACCAACAGAGAATTAGTATCCAGTATACACTAAGAAATTATAAAAGTCCACATAAAGATATAAAAATCCATGTAAGTCCATATAAAGATAAGCAAACCAAGGGAAAATGATCAAGAGACTTTTACAGACGGAAAAAAGCTCAATGACCAATAAATTTATAAAAATATGCTTGATCTCATTACATTTCAGAAAAATTTAAAGGAAAACTACCACAAAATGTCTTTGGATTCCAACAGTGCTATGGACTGAACTGTGTAGCTGCTCCCCCCCCCACCCCGACCAAGTTATATGTTGAAGTCATCCAGTGTGACAATATTTGGAGTAAGGAAGTAACTAAGGTTAAATGTGATCATAAATAAGACCCTAATCTGATGAAATTAGTGTCCTTATAAGAAGATGCACAGAGAACTTTCTCTTTCCCTCTCACTCTCTCTCTCCCTTTCTCCTCACCCCCAGCCCACCATGTGAGGACACAGTGAGAAGGTAGCCATCTGCAAGCCAGGAAGAGAGCCCTCACTAGAACCCAACTGTGCAGGTACCCTGATCTTACACTTCCAGTCCCCAGAACCATGAGAAAATAAAGTTTCATTGTTTAATCCACCCAGTCTGTGGTATTTTGTTATGGTTAACTCAAGCTGAGGCAACCAGATAGGCAAAACATTTTAAAGTCTGACAATACCAAGTAGTGTGCACATACATGAGTGAGGGGAAATCTTATAGATTCCTAGTGGAATCAGTACTTTGGAAAACATTTGGCGCTACTCAGTAATTTTAAAGATAATCTAACCCATAACTCAGATATTCTACTTCTTGCTATTATCCTAGAGAATCTCTTCTATGGGCACACAGGAAACATAAAACCTTCTTAGCCACATTTTTGCAACAGAAGGAAACAAAACAAAACCAATAACAGCAACAACAATAGTAAAAATAATATAAATACCTGTTATAGGATAATGGTTAAGAACATTCTGGAATAATAAATAGAACACTAGGGGCGCCTGGGTGATGCAGTCGGTTAAGCGTCTGCTTTCGACTCAGGTCATGATCCCAGGGCCCTGGGATGGAGCCCCGAATCAGTCTCCCTGCTAGGCGGGGTCTGCTTCTCCCTCTGCCCCTCCCACTCTCTCTCTCTCTCTCTCTGTCAAATAAAAAAATAAAATAAAACCTTTTAAAAAATATATAGCACACTACATAGCAGTGAAAATTAACAACCTAGCACTAATTCATCAGCATGTGTTAATCATAGAAACATAACATGGAATAAAAAAGCAAGTTGGGAGTGCCTGGGTGGCTCAGTTGTTAAGCATCTGCCTTCTGCTCAGGTCATGATCCCAGGGTCCTGGGATTGAGCCCCACACTGGGCTTCCTGCTCAGCGGGAAGCCTGCTTCTCCTTCTCCCACTCCCCCTTCTTGTGTTCCCTCTCTCACCGTGTCTCTCTCTGTCAAATAAATAAATAAAATCTTTTTTAAAAAGCAAGTTGCAGAAGAACACCATTTATAAGAATTTTTACAAAACAATTCAACTAAACCATTTGCATTTAATTTTTTTTTTATAAGTAGGCTCCATGCCCGGCATGGGGCCCAACATGGGCCTTGGACTCATGACCCTGAAATCAAGACCTGAGCTGAGATCAAGAGTCAGATGCTCAACCAAATGAGCCCCCCAGGTGCGCATAAGCCATGTGAATTTTAGGAATGTACATCTATGTCCATATTGGCCACAAAAGTATTAAAGACAAACAACATAATAATACAAACACTGAAATTAGATAACGACTACCTTGGAGGAATAAGGGAGAAGGACTCAAAAAAGGACAAAGAGAGGCATTCAAATTTTGGCAATGTTAAATTTCTTAGCTTGGTAATTGGTACACGGGAGTTTCTTTGATTAATAATTTATATGCTGCACATGTTGATTTATATTTGCCAAATATTTTATAATAAATGACAAGATTAAAATTATTGGCAAGTGTATTTGGCAATTATATGTGATTTTCTTAATTAATGGGTACATGTTCTTAAGTACTTCTAGACCACACTGGAAGAATGTAACTAAAGGAACAAGGTATGTGACTCACAACAGAATTTGAATCTGACTAATTGGAACTAATTGCTGAGAGGTACCCTGCGAATTGCTCAATTTTATCATTAAGTACAGGGAATGAGAAGCTACCATGAAAAATCAATGAAACAATATCTCAAAATGTACCTTCTTGATTATTCAATGATTATGTTTAGCTTCAAATAATTATGAAAATTGAGTAGTTCTTATTATACTGGTAGCACTAACGCATTACCTAAATTTGCTAACAGAAAAAATTAGCTGGTGACCTGAATAGGGAACACCTTTCTTGTGATATGTTAGCACTTGTAAAAATGATTAATATGTCTCTTTTGAAGAAAAAGATGTGTAGACTCCTTTTGTAAGACATTTTCTTGTTAAGTGATTATTGCATACCAGCTAATATTATACAATAATAAATATTGTGTAATATAAAAACATCAACCCTGGAGGGAAAAAAAAGTAGTGCTAGATTTGTTTCAAAATCCTGTACTGAGCAGAGTCTTCCCCTCCTTAATAAAACTCTGAGAAATGATTGGAAAGATAGAAGATAAATTGAAAAATGCATAATTAATCACAAAAACAAAAAGAGGACCCTGTGTAAATCAGAAACTCTGAGAGAGTTCCGAAAGATAGAAAACCAAGGGGATGTTATTGCGAAAGGAAACAATAGGCCCAAATGCTCGGAATTGAGACTTCTATCAAAAGGAGAGAACACCACCAACCTTTCTTCATTCCTGGATGTCCTTGATACAAGCCACAGAAAGGGTGGGCTCCAGTGTGCTGGCTAGTGAGATGCAGCAGCAAGACTAGTTGGGGATATTCCTGCATGAGAGGAGCCACTCATTAGCAAAGGGGAACATCTGTCAGTCTCTTGTGGGACGGATGAGCAAGGGAGCTTAAGTCCAAGAATAAAGTAGCACTCCCAAGAAGAATGGGGGAAACCAATCCTAGAAGAAACTGCGGAGGGTCAGGGCTCAGTTGCTCATCTCTCCAGCCTCTAGTTTGACTTCAAATGCATTGAAGATATAATTTGGTGTGCAATGTTGGGGGGGTCCTAGAATGGACCGTCAAGAAAGAATTCTTGAGATGTCTTTAATGCAAAAAACGTGGTTTTATTAAAACACCAGGACAGGAGCTGTGGGCACAAAGAGCTGCACTAGGGTTGTAAGAAGTGACTGATTATATACTTTTAAGTTGGGGAGGGAGTGGTTAGGGATAGTGGAAGTCTGTAAGGAATTTGGGAGGAAGGTTTTCAGGACTTTGACAGACTGGGTTGCTATTAAGATAAGGTCGTTTACAACTGTCTAGTAAGACCTTAGTCATGAGACCCTTCAGATGTATATCAGTGGACCACACGTTCAGAGGATGATTGCTAACACACAATCTCGGGTGGGGGGTTGGGTAGAGATAAAGAAAGTTTCCAAAGGGATTTTTATAGGATCCTGGAGGCCAGTCTAATGTCAAGCTAAGGTTGCTTTTTGCGTTTAGCAAAATATTAACATTGACACCATTCAGTTCCTGGAGCAAGGTCACTCTGCCTGTCTCAAGTACTTGTCAATGGGCTGCAAGTTCTAAGGACATTTAATTTTTTTTCTACATTTCTTTTGCTTTTGTTCTGCATACCACAATTCACTGCAGCATCTCGTGTCTATCTTGAGATCTTGATGACAAAGTTGAGTATACAAGTCTAAATTTCTATACATTTAATGAAAGCCAGTTCTGAAAGGGAGACAACAAACCCAGCAAATAATTTACATCCAAGGAAATAGAATAAGAAGAGCGGATGGGATGGGGTTTTAAAATAAGCTTAATTGGTATCCACAGAGAGTGAAAAGGCTTTGTACCTATGCAGAGCAACAGAAAGTTAACAAAAAGTACTAAATTGCAATCTTAGATATTAAAAATAATAATTACAAAATAAAAACATCAACAGAACAACTATGTAGCAGATCCAGAAATTTCAATATCCTTAAATATTTTTGGAAAGGGACAACAGAGATAATGGAAGTATGATTCAATATGTGAGGATTTTCCAGTGGTAAGTAAAGAATAGTCTAGAGACTAAATGGCACAACCAATTGCTGAGCAAAACAAATCAAACAATACTCTCCCTACTGCAAACACACACACACACACACACACACACACACACACACACTATGTCTATACATGTGCATGTATACATTTAGACATGTCATAATGAATTTTCAGGCCATCAGCATTGAAGAGAAAATCCTAGAAGCTTGAGTGGATTAAAAAATACACAAAAGTATACAAATTATACTGATATGAGGATAAGCATTAGAAATTATGGGTTCATATGGTAATTGAGCAATATCGTCCAAGTGCAGAGCAAAAAAGTCACTGTGACATTAGAAATTTTCATCAAGTTAAAATAACAGTGACATGTGACAGCGAAAGTAATATTGTGACTCCAAAGTGCTGTACCAGAAACTAATCCATTTGGAAGCAATAAAAAATGTATTTGAGCAGGAAGTAAAATGAATACAGGGGAAGATAGTAGGGTTCAAGAGACCGGGCTAAGCAGAGAAATTAGTAAGACTTCTTGTTAAGTCAAAATAAGCATTAATGATACATTTCAAAAGCATACTCCATAATACATCTCCACATCAAGGGGATGATGGAGAGAGAAGATAAATCTGAGCAGGATAATTCTTTTGGTTTATTCAGGGAAGGATATTTATACCAATTTACTGTAGTTCAGAGTAGGGCCAGTAAAACTTAAACCATCAAAGAGCTGGAAGAAAAAAAAAAAAAGAAAGAGTAGCAAAAAAAGAAGCTATAGTAAAAAGAAAAGAGGAAAAAAGAAAAAGATGGCCACAATATATGATAGATCTAAATAATATTAATACTAAAAACAAATGTGTCTATAAACTATGATCCAGATAAGTACACACTTGAATGAAATGTATCAGACACAATGCCACAAAAATGAAAGGACTCAAAAAACTAAGGTAAGTCACTTACCTCCAACTGAGTCCCAAAGATAACAATTAAAAACTGGAAATATGTATTTTAAGGAAAACCATTTTGGAAGGGTGGTGAAAGAAAAAAGCAGGAAGCAACCAGATAGAAGTCGACCCTTGAAAGAAAAGTGTACTGGGTTAAATTTGCATCTATATGACTTTTTTAAAAAAAAGATTTTATTTATTTATTTGACAGATAGATCACAAGTAGGCAGAGAGGCAGGCAGAGAGAGAGAGGAAAGAAGGCTTCCTGCTGAGCAGAGATCCTGATGTGGGGCTCAATCCTAGGGCCCTGAGACAATGCCCTGAGCTGAAGGCAGAGGCTTAACGCACTGAGCCACCCAGGTGTCCCACATTTTTACGACTTTTTAATCACAGGGACTTTGGGCAGGCCCAAGCCCAGAGCTTGAGGACTGGGAAAGAAGGGGTCCTTGGTCTGAAGGAGGGAGACGCAGAAGGGGGAGACCCAAAGTCTGCATATTAACTCTACTCACATCGGGTAGACTGTGCATGTGTGAGTGAGATTCCAAGATTCCTAGGAAAAGCCAAGATCTAGAAGGCCCAAGAAGCTGCTGCTTACTGCCAAAAAGAGTTTTGAATTTGAGTCCAGCCAAATTAATTGCCTACTAGAATAAAAATCACCCCTTTTCCAGGGAAGGTGATAAAATCTACAACCTCTACAATATTTTTTCTAAATTTGGTGAAATGTTTTAACTCATGTAACTAAGGAACTCCCTGAACCCGAGATAGAATGAATTAAAAAAAAAAAAAACACATGCAGGCACATCATGTTCAAGGTGCTGAACACCAAAGGTAAAGAGAAAATCTAGAAGGCAGCCAAAGAGAAACAAGACATTTAACACATTGCAATGATTCAAATAATGATTAATCTCTCATCAGAAAAAATAGAGGCTAGAAGATGTAAAATTGAAATCTTGAAAATGATGAAAGAAAGAAAAATCAATGCAGAATTCTATCTAAACATCCATTTAAAATGAAACTTATTTTACCTTCTTTCCTTGCTTCACAGCTGCCTTCCTTAATAATTTAGTCCAAAAACAATACAAGGTAGTTGTTTGCAAGGGTCACATTGGAACCTACAGGGGTGAGAAGGACCCCTGTGGAGGGGTAGTGTCAGCCTAGACGGTGATGTCCATCCTTGAGTAAGTTAAGAAATGTGTCTGGGTGAGAGCAGAGGTTTTGATGGGAAGGTTGGTTACATACCAGGGAATTGACCCTATAAGTAAATATATTGAAATAATTGGGGTCAATTTTCTCAGTGTTGGATAAAGGAGGTATTAATATTCAGGGAGAAATTTAGGCTGTACTTTATTGTATTGTATTGGAATTGGAGGTACCAGTGTGAATTCAAATATACATCATCAGTAGAAATAAGCATGTATAGTATCTACCTCTTGGTTTTAAAATACAGTTTTCCAATAAAATGAACCAGGACTCCTTAGAGAAAAGGCTAGATCAAGGTCAGGACAGGAAAATACAAGATTAGCTTGAAATACCTCATTGACACAGAAGTAACAAGTGCTCAAAACACTTATGGGATATTCCAAAAGGATACAAGTAGCAGTTTGAGGACACTTACTAGTCAAATCAAGAATAATTTGAGCACTGCAATAAACAAAGAGATTAATGGATGACTTATTGAATAAGAGTCCATAAGCCTATACTAGTGAAAGAACATGAATGGATAAATAAATAAATGGTGGAAGCAAAAACTCTTCCTTACAGAAAAATGCCAACCAATAAATACAAAATGATGGGGTTAGAAAATCATCAGTGAAAGTTTAAACTAATAGGTAAACATCTGGTGAAAAGAAGTATCTACCCCAAATGGTTCATGAATATAAAGGGGATAAATAACTTCACAGTGGAGAGCTGGAAGACTCCACTTTAATCAAGTGATCAAAGTTAATGCCATGTATACCGGGGCAAACTCTGCCTTCTGTCATCATATACTGAGAAGGACACACCACTCAGATGGTATTCCTGCCAGTAAGGAATAACCTTACTCACGAGGAAACATCACAAAGAGCATTCTCCAAGATTATTGGCTGTTATCTTCAACAACATCAGGAATAAAAAGGGACAAAGAGGCTTGGGGATACAGAAAGTTGGAAAGAATGTCCCTACCATGCTTTTGGACAAGGACAAAAAGCTGGGGACACTGCAAATTCACGAGTTTCCAGAGCCATTGGAAAGCTGGTTTTCGAGCAACCATTGACCCAAGAGCCACGAAGAGGCAGGCCCTGTTAGGGCCAATGAGAAGCAAGCACTGATTTAAATGGGGTAGAACCAACCACACACCAGTAAGAAGAGTTCAAATAGGATAGTTTGCAAATTTACTGAGGTTTTGTGTACACTGATGATGGAGTATGAAGTCTCTAGGGACTGCATAATTTGGTGAGTCAGAATCCCCTTCGCAATTTTTCTCCATGCCCTACCTCCAGGTGCACATAAAATCGATTAAAGAGAGTATGAAGAAGATGTTCTTTGTGGAGCAGGTGGGATGGAACAGCAAGCAGCTGAGGAAGGGGCACAGACCCTTCTCCTCTCTGCTCCCCATTGAATGAGATCCTGTCTTAGAAGTTATAGAACTGCCATAGAAATTCACTGAGTCGGGGTGCCTGGGTGGCTCAGTGGGTTAAAGCCTCTGCCTTCGGCTCAGGTCATGATCCCAGGGTCCTGAGATCGAGCCCCGCATTGGGCTCTCTGCTCAGCAGGGGCCTGCTTCCTCCTCTCTCTCGGCCTGCCTTTCTGCCTACTTGTGATCTCTGTCTGTCAAATAAATAAATAAAATCTTAAAAAAAATAAAAGAAAGAAATTCACTGAGTACTTTCAAAGTGAAACTTGTATTGAAATCAAATAGCATAGAGGCTAAGTGGGGGGTGGAGCCCTTGCAGGTACAGTGTGGTCTTAGGTCCTGTGGGGTCACAGAAGGATCGAGGGTGTCTGAGTGTAGCAGAGCTTGCAGGTATCAGAGCAGGGAAGCCAAGCCAACTACAGAGATGGAGCCAAGGAGTGAACTCTTAGCTTGGGGTTACCTTAAACTGTGATCCATGGCACAGTTGGACCACTGCTCTTTGAGCAGGGACCCCACAAGTGGCAGATCTGGGGAGACTCACCTTCCTTCTCTGGAGGCAGGAATCTGCTGGGTTTTGAAACTCCAAATGGGACTGTGTACCAGAGACAGAAACGCTTGGTCATAGACTTGGTGAGCTCAGAGCACAGCTGGAAACCAGGGAGACAGGAGTGATTGACTGCTTTTCTCCAAGGGCGTACTGAGGAGTTGGGGTCCTGAGTTCTTGGCTCTTCTGGGTTGGAGGCTGGGAGGCTGCCATTTTTATTCCTATCCTCCAGAGCTCTTCAGGGAAGAGCTCGGAAAGCGTTCAGGGAACAAAAGCTCCTGATATGGAACCCAAGCAGATTACTTAGCCCTGCCCCTGGCAAGGGAGGTGCAATTCCACCTGGAGCAAGGACACATGAGAATCACTACAACAGAGCCCTCCCCCAGAAGATCAGCAAGAAATCCAGCCAAGACCAAGCTCACTGATCAAGGAGAACAGCGGAATTCCAGAGGAGGGGAAAGCAAAGCTTGGAATTCATGGCTTTCTCCCCATGATTTTTAGTCTTGCAAAGTTAATTAAAATTTTTAAATTTTTTTTCTTATTCTAATTTTTTAAACTTTTCCTCTTTTAAAATTTTAAACTAGTTTATCTTAACAGTATCTTAACAATACCTTTATAAAAAATCATTTTAAACCTTCATTATTATAGACATATTTTATCCTTCATTGTATCTACCTTTATTTCTTGTATACATATAGCGTTTTTTTTCTAAAAAATTTTGGGATACAATTTCTTCTAATAGATAAAAATATACCCTAAATCTAGCACAGGGCTTTTTTCTGGTCTCCAGCCTGAGGAATTCTCTCCACTTTCTTTTCTTTCTTTTTCCAACCAACTTATCTTATTAATTACTTTTTAAGAATTTAAAAAAAAATTTTCATCCTTACAGTCATATTCCACCCCTTCATCATGTTTACCCTTATTTTTGTATAT
>NC_081575.1:113664260-113824770 GCF_022355385.1 Mustela nigripes | reverse complement strand
ACACATTCTTCTCTAATGCACATGGAACATTCTCCAGAATAGATCACATCCTGGGTCACAAATCAGGTCTCAACCAGTACCAAAAGGTTGGGGTCATTCCCTACATATTTTCAGACCACAATGCTCTGAAGCTAGAACTCAATCACAAAAGGAAAGTTGGAAAGAACTCAAATACATGGAGGCTAAAGAGCATCCTACTAAAGAATGAATGGGTAAACCAGGAAATTAAAGAAGAATTGAAAAGATTCATGGAAACAAATGATAATGAAAACAAAACTGTTCAAAATCTATGGGACACAGCAAAGGCAGTACTGAGAGGAAAATATATAGTGATACAAGCCTTTCTCAAGAAATAAGAAAGGTCTCAAGTACAAAACCTAACCCTATGCCTAAAGGAGCCAGAGAATGAAAAAGGAAGAAAGCCTAAACTCAGCAGAAGAGAAATAATAAAGATCAGAGCAGAAATCAATGAAATAGAAATCAAAAAAAGAGTAGAACAAATCAACAAAACTAAAAGCTGGTTCTCTGAAAGAATTAATAAGATTGACAACCCCCTGGCCAGACTTATCAAAAAGTAAAGAGAAAGGACCCAAATAAATAAAATCATGAATGAAAGAGGAGAGCTCACAACCAACACCAAAGAAATACAAAAAATTATAAGAACATAATATGAGCAGCTATACACCAGCAAATTTGACAATTTGGAAGAAATGGATGCATTCCTGGAGACATATAAACTACCAAAACTGAACAAGGAAGAAAAAAAAAAAACAACACCTGAACAGACCCATAACCAGTAATGAGATTGAAACAGTTATCAAAAATCTCCCAACAAACAGGATCCCAGGGCCAGATGGCTTTCCAGGGGAATTTTGACAAACATTTAAAGAAGAATTAATACCTATACTCCTGAAACTGTTCCAGAAAATAGAAATGGAAGGAAAACTTTCCAACTCATTTTATGAGGTCAGCATTCCCTTCATCCCAAAACCAGACAAAGATCCTGTCAAAAAAGAGAATTACAGACCAATATCCTTGATGAACACAGATATGAATATTCTCACCAAATTACTAGCCAATAGGATCCAACAGTACATTAAAAAGATTATTCACCATGACCAAGTGGGATTTATTCCAGGGTTGCAAGTTTGGTTCAACATCTGCAAATCAATCAGTGTGATACAATACATTAATAAAAGAAAGAACAAGAATCATATGATAATCTCAATAGATGCTGAAAAAGCATTTGACAAAGTACAGCATCCTTTCTTGATCAAAACTCTTCACAGTGTAGGCATAGAGGTTACATACTTCAATATCATCAAAGCCATCTATTGAAAACCCACAGCAAATATCATTTTCAATGGAGAAAAACTGAGAGCTTTTCCACTATGGTCAGGAACACAGCAGGGATATCCATTATCACCATGCTAATCAACATAGTGCTAGAAGTCCTAGACTCAGCAATCAGACAACAAAAAGAAATGAAAGTCATCCAAATCGGCAAAGAAGAAGTCAAACTATCACTCTTTGCAGATAACATGATACTTTATGTGGAAAACCCAAAAGACACCACTCCAAATCTGCTAGAACTCATACAGGAATTCATTAAAGTGTCAGGATATAAAATCAATGCACAGAAATCAGTTGCATTTCTATACACTGACAGCAAGACAGAAGAAAGAGAAATTAAGAAGTCAATTCCACCCAAAACCATAAGATACCTAGGAATAAACCTAACCAAAGAGGCAAAGAATCTATACTCAAAAAATTATAAAATCCTCATGAAAGAAATTCAGGAAGACACAAAGAAATGGAAAAATGTTCCATGCTCACAGATTCGAAGAACAAATATTGTGAAAATGTCTATGCTACCTAAAGGAATCTACATGTTTAATGCAATCCTTATCAAAATACCATCAAATTTTTTCAAAGAAATGGAACAAATAATTCTAAAATTTATATGGAACCAGAAAAGACCTCGAATAGCTAGAGGAGTGCTGAAAAAGAAAGCCAAAGTTGGTGGCATCACAATTCCAGACTTCAAGCTCTATTACAAAGCTGTCATCATCAAGACAGCATGGTACTGGCACAAAAACAGACACAAAGATCAATGGAACAGAACAGAGAGCCCAGAAATAGACCCTCATCTCTATGGTTAACTAATCTTCGACAAAGCAGGAATGAATGTCCAATGGAAAAAACACAGTCTCTTCAACAAATGGTGTTGGGAAAATTGGGACAGCCACAAGCAGAAGAATGAAACTGGGCCAGTTCCTTACACCACACACAAAAATAGACTCAAAATGGATGAAAGACCTCAACGTGAGAAAGGAATCCATCAAAATCCTTGAGGAGAACACAGGCAGCAACCTCTTCAACCTCAGTCACAGCAACTTCTTCCTAGAAACCTCGCCAAAGCCAAGGGAAGCAAGGGCAAACATGAACTATTGGGATTTCATCAAGATCAAAAGCTTTTGCACAGCAAAGGAAACAGTCAACAAAACCAAAAGACAACTGACAGAATGGGAGAAGATATTTGCAAATGACATATCAGATAAAGGGCTAGTATCCAAAATCTATAAAGAACTTATAAAACTCAACACCCAAAGAACAAATAATCCAATCAAGAAATGAGCAGAGGACATGAACAGACATTTCTGCAAAGAAGACATCCTGATGGCCAACAGACACATGAAAAAGCGCTCAACATCACTCGGCATCAGGGAAATACAAATCAAAACCTCAGTGAGACACCACCTCACACCAGTCAGAATGGATAAAATTAACAAGTCAGGGAACAGCAGATGCTGGCAAGGATGGGGAGAAAGGGGAACCCTCCTACACTGTTGGTGGGAATGCAAGCTGGTGCAGCCACTCTGGAAAACAGCATGGAGTTGAAAACAAAAACTTTTCAACAAAAAGTTGAAAACAGAGCTATCCTATGACTCAGCGATCACACTACTGGGTATTTACCCTATCACTACAAATGTAATGATCTGAAGGGGTATGTGCACCCCAATGTTTATAGCAGCACTGTCCACAATAGCCAAACAATGGAAAGATTGGTTTCCATTTCTTTCTTGAAACAATTAAAAGGTTAAATCATTATATGAATTTTTCCTTTGAAAGGGAAGTATTTGAGATTATCTGAATTTATAATGATATTTATATATGACATTTTTATGTATGATAATTACTGGAAAACATATGGGCACACTCAATAGTGACTCAAATGATCATTTATTCATAGAGCTCCCAAGGAGCTTGTTGGTATTATAAAGTTTCAAATTCTTTCTATTCTCAATTAAATATCATTTAATTTAATGTAATTTAATAATGGTCTGATGGGTAGGGCAGGACTTAAAGAGTACACTGATGTTGAAATACTGGTTAATGAGGAGCCCAGAAAGGATCACAGCTCTATGAGTGAGCCTGAAGACAGCCTCCATTGGAGCCATGAGTTATATCCATGTGGTCCAAATTCTCAATTTGCACATCAAGATTACTCTAGGACTCCCAAAGACAGTGTGAAAAATTAAGGGGTGAAAATTACATAACTGTGACTTTCCGTTCATTGAAAATGAAGACCATCCACACCTGTCAGGTGTTGTTTGCACACTTGCAAAGAGCAGTGGCCACTTCTCCTTGCTGTCACTTAGCAACAAGCCTCCAAATTACACAGATAAGCACGACGGGTGTTGAAAAGCAAAAATGCGAGAATTCTGAATCTCAGGCTGTCCAAATGTTTCTTACCTATTTTAAATACCATAATGTGGGGCGCCTGGGTGGCTTAGTGTGTTAAAGTCTCTACCTTCAGCTCAGGTCATGATCTCAGGGTCTTGGGATCCAGCCCCACACTGGGCTCTCTGCTCAGCAGGGAGCCTGCTTCCCCCACTCTCTCTGCCTGCCTCTCTGCCTATTTGTGATCTCTGTCTGTCAAATAAATAAATAAAATCTTAAAAAAAATAAATACCATAATGTGTTGTTCAATATTAATCTCTGGTTTGTCTATTCAATCACCCAATCAAATATTTATGTAACTTTTGGATTTAATGTGTTAATAAATTATATATTTTTCTTTAAAAATTCATTCAAAATAAATCACATGCCTGTACCACACATAAACTGTGAAAAGTAAAATGTATCTTTATGAATTATGATTATTACTATATTTTAATTAAACTTTATATTAAATTATTTGACAACGTAACAATCTTAAATGAAGCATACGTGCACATTTTTCCTTAAAAAAATTCCTTTACCTCTTACCAGACAAAAAGGTCTAAGTGATTTAAAAAGTGTCCTAAAGAGGTTTACAGGATTATTGTGTATTTTTATGACAGAGGACTAGAAGTCAAGTAACGTTTGTAAACAGTGTTTCAAGAAACCATTATTATCTTTTTGAATATATTTCTAGAGTTGAAAATTCCATTAAATCCTTTGTTATATAATATTGATCGCTCCTAACAATTACAAAGCCATTTGCTGATAAACAAATCACTTTTACATATGTTCTCATTTCACTGATCTCTATGAAGGGACTTGCCTAAATTTAGCAGTCTATTGGATCCACGATGAACCTTCTATAAACTATTCATTCCAATAAACTAGGGTTGGGAATATCCCCAAAAGTATTAATGAGGATGTAAATCATATAAGAAAAATTAAAGAAGCCAAACATGTTTGGTCTAAAAAGAAATGAAGGAAAAAAAAAGACTAGGGATTACAGGATGTAAGATGATTACTATAAAATCTTCTAGGACTTAAAGGGGTAAATGAAGATTATTTTTATAAATCCTTTCTCACGTAGAGGAAAATAATCACAACTTCCATTTATTGAACACCTTATAAATGCCAGGAGTCACAAACAGATTAGCTCATTTCCATTTTGCAAAACTTGTCAAATTGGGGTTTATCATCTCTATTTGAAAGCTAGATAGATTGTGCTGTGTGAGAGAGAGAGAGAGAGATTGTATGAGAGACAGAGAGAGAGCGAGAGCGCGGAAACAGCCAGTTAATGCAAGAGTCAGAGCAAAATTATTCTGTATCTTTCTACCCAAAACCCTCACTTAGCCACTGTGACCTATTGGGCACATGAAAATCACATAAATTGCAACAAGACACTAAGAAGATTAAGGGTTTTGGTGTTGCTTTTGTTGTTCTTGTTTTATTTTGTTGGTTTGTTTTGAAATTTCTGAGCTTCCAGACAAAAATCTCTGATTTGGGTGTGCTCTGACTAAGGCAGGCTTGGAATTTTTATTTGTAGCCTTGTTTATGTGGGAAGACTCAACCATGTCACAGAACATTTTGAGATCACGTGCCTTGGTATTTTGCATTTCACATATCCCTGGAGACCCAGTTTCCTCCAGCCTGGGCTTGGTCATCCCTTTACTGAGCTGACACCAAACTAGGAAATAAGTCTTTCTGAGAACGCAGAACTTGTCCTTCAGACAACATCACTATTTGAAACCAAAGCATGGGGAACAATTTTCTTCTCTGCTTCGAGCATTAGAAATGCTATTACTTTATCAATCCCCTAGCAATGTAAACATGTACACTGGCCTTCTAAAGACCCCCCATATAGATTAGTATCCAGTCTGCATATTTTCCACACATATATATTTTACTTTATTATGAATATATCTGCAGACTCACCACACAGGATTCCCCAGTCTGCAAATGCTATAGTCCTGGTCCTCTAAAAGAGTGGCTGGCTACTAACCAATCTGAAGTTGCAAAGTACTAAGTTAATTTCATTTGATGACATTCTTTCCCCCTGAAAATGTCGTATGATTTTGTATATTAAAGCTAACATTACTTTCTGGATTTCTTGTTTCTCAAGATAATTGAAGGTGTCCCATGGTACTACAAAGCCTGGCTGGCAAGGACAGAGGAAGTTGCAAAAATTAAATTCTAGGATGTACTCAGCAGGCGGGGCATAAAGTTGAACATCAGGTTTGTCTTACCCCCTGGAGGTGATGGGGGAGGGCAGTAACTAACTCTCCCCAGAGGAGGCCCTTTTGATGGAGAAAACTAGAAACCTGAAGGTCCAGAGCAAAACTGAGTTGGAAAGCGATGAACATGACCAGGTATCAGAGCAAAGAACAGGGGGGTTGGACAGGGTGGCTGCCCAGGGTGGCTCAGCGGAGTCCACGAAATGGTTTGCCTGCCATCTTGGTTGGCCCTTAATAAACCAGCCTGGCAGCAGTCCATGTGGCATTTCTCTGGGGCTTCTTAAAAATCCCATGTGGTCCCGACACAGAAACTATAAGTTAATGATGGTCTGCAGTGAACTTGAACTATCTCTAGTACCAGGAAGAGCTGTTCCTGACCATGACATAAATAAAGCAGATTGGTGAGAACAGATTTAAAAAGCAGAAAGGAGGGCGGCCTTTCTGCTGGGTGGCTCAGTCACTTAAGCAGCTGCTTTCGGCTCAGGTCACCATCCCAGGGTCCCAGGATGGAGCCCTGTGTAGTCGGGCTCCCTTCTCAATGGGAGCCTGCTTCTTCCTCTCCCTCTGCCTCTTTCCCCACTTGTGCTTGCTCTCTCAAATAAATAAAGAAAATCTTAAAAAACAAAACAAAACCAGAAAGGAAGGGACTGAGGAAAGGGAAGTGGGGGAGATTTGAGGTAGTGTCCTGGGTGCCGAAGTGGAAGAGAAGGGGCCAGGGAGGGGATGGTTGACACGGGAACACAGGTTGAGCCACGAAGGATCCGTATATGGTGGCTTTTCCTCCAGACCCTCCTCAGAACAAGGTCCTGATGAACGAGGGAGTATTCTTTGGAAAAAGGTGAGCAGAGCATATTGAAGAAGGCCGAGATAATAATACTGTCTTTCAAAGTCGTAGTCTCCCCGCCCCCCCCCCCCCCCCCCCCCCCCCACCCCCTTGGTACTGGTAGAATCTCTTTCATTTACTGGCTGTGCTGTTTGGGGAAATCACTTAATCCCCTTAAGCCTTAGCTTCTTTGTCTGTAAAATTGGAAAGACAGTAATACTTGCTTTATGTATTTCATGGATACTCAAGTAAATACCATATGGCAAAAGCACTTGGCTAATTGTCAAGTTCTTGAAAATGAGTTATTAGGTAACTATTGTAAGGTATTCCTTGGGGGCATGAGTAAAATTCTCCGCAAGAGCTTGGAAAGAATGTGTTTCAGTGAGCATTAATCTAGTAACACAGACACACAGACACACACACACACACACACACACAAAGAGAGAACATGCAGTGCTCAAGCTACAGGTAAACCTACATCTGAAATGTCAGATCTTATAGTCCGATGCACAACTTCAATCACAGGGACCTGACTGTACACAGAGGCTGAGTTTGGGAAAGTAAGTGCAATTTAGGGAGCAGAAACCCAATCCATTGTAATTCAACCTCTTTGGAAAAAGGTTGTGGACATACGATTGTCTTGTTTGATCCTAGTGCTTCTCAAATATTTTTAAATGGCTTATATTTTAAAATTGAAATAGAACAGGGTAAAATACAAAATATCTGAGGGCATCATGTGTTGCAAGGGTGAGAACTATTTTTAGTTGGGGTAGTTGGTGTGTGTGTGTGTGTGTGTGTGTGTGTATGTGTGTGTACCCCCGAACTCCAGCACTTTTCTCTGCTTAGGCATACTCTGTCATGGACCACAAAGTTCAGCCTTCTTCTGGTTCCCTGCTCACCTGAAAAATTTCTGTCAACTATTTGTTTTTGCATGAAGCTTCCCTATGAGGAGAGAATGCCCTGATCTGCCATAGCCAGACTTCTAACGGTATTTGGTATTCGGCTTGATGTGTAAATTAATTACTGCTGTACTTGGCTTTTTGTGTCAGTTTCAATGAACACAAATGATGTGAGCCTTCCCTTAAGGTGGATCCAGTTTTCGTGTGGGGAATAAAAACCAAGTTTCTAAGCTGGGACGGGTAAATTCATCAGCTTAAACGACACCATGGGAAACATTTTAGTGACACATGAACTTCTCTGGTAACGTCCAACCTTCACCAGCTCCTAGGGTAACCAGCCCTCTCTGGAATGCCTGGGACTGAGAGTGGCTTCCAGGATACAGGGTACCCAACATTAAAACTGAGACAGTGGCGCCTTGGTGGCTCAGTCAGTTAAGTGTCTGGCTTTGGCTCAGGTCATGATCTCAGGGTCCTGGGATCCAGTCCTGTATTGGGCTCCCTGCTCAGATGGGAGCCTGATTTTCCCTCTGCCTGCTGCTCCCCTTGTTTGTGCTCTCTCTCTATATAAAATAAATAAAATCTTAAAAAACCAAACCAAACCAAACCTGAGACTACCCTCGGGTGGTGACACCTGAGTAGGCAGAGCAGGGGACCCAGCAGCTGCCCAAGCCAATGGCTTGCATGGCCTTTAGTCCCCCCTCAAGGTCACTCGATTGAGGTTACATCTCTTCAGGTTCCCTGTGAAGTTTCCCTTTCTCATTCCCCCAGGTGTCTGGGAGCCTCCGACCACATCACCCGTGTGCCCAGGCCTTGGCGCAAACAGCTGGCGGCAGGACCAACATACTGAAGCTGAGGCAAGTCAGGATCTAGTGAAGGTCGGTTTCATGCACACACGGCCCTCTTAGCAGTCCCAGACTTCAGACCCACTGAAAGCCTACTTCTTCGCTCCTTACCTATGGTCTCGTATTTATATTGTCCCACCCTATCATGCAATTCCAGGGCTTTACCATCCTTTTACTCAGAGTCTTCCACCTGCAGAATGTAGGTCACAGACTGATGCCATTTTTGAGACCCCTCATCCCAGCCCTGGAGCAGACATTCCACTAAGAGTCACTCTGTCTACACCTGGGACCCCAATCTGACTCAAGTTCTTTTTTTTTTTTTTTTTTTGAAGGGTGATGATGGATGCAGACATGATGTTCTTTGGTCTTAAGAAGGCAAGTCAGAGGAAAACATCTTTCCATAAAAGGTTTATGAAAATATCTTTTTCATAAAAGGTCCAAAGGTCAGAGTGAAAATTGTGCCGCACGTATTTTTCCCAGAACGGCAGCTTCTTTCACTGAGATAAAATTTGTGCCCAATAAATGCTCAGCTACCAAGTATACAGTTGGATAGGACTGACAAACCTATACAACCTTGTTGGCTATCGCTTAATGAAGATAGAGGAAAACATTTTCATGAATGATTCTAAGGGTCCCAGTCAGATTTGTCTTGAGAGGTGCTTTTTAAATTTTTTTAAATTTTGAAATGATTGCATATTTACATGAAGTTTTAAGAAATAAGGCAGAGGGAAAAAAAAGAAATAATGCAGAGAGATCCTGTATAACCTTTTATATACCCTTTACTCACTTTCTCCCGCTAGTAACATCATGCGGAACTACAGCGCAATATGGCAACCAAGATACTGACATCTATGTAGTCAAAATATGAACATTTCCATCAGCACAAGGATTTCTCCTATTGTACTTTTATAGCGAAGCCTACTTACCTCCCTCAATCCTTGACAACCACTAATCTAGTCTTCATTTCTATAACCTTATCATTTTAAGAAAGTTGTAGAAATAACATCATCTGGTGTGCAACCCTTGGGGATTGGCTTCTCCCACTTGGCATAATTCCCTGGAGTTCCATCCACCTTGTTGCAGGTGCCAATAGTTCCTTTCTTGTTACTGCTCAGTAGCATTCCATCTAAGCAGCTCCTATATCTTAGGCAAGTCACCCTACTTCTCTTGACTCGACTTTGCCATCTAAAGTGACAGACTTTTCTTTCAATTGTGCAATTTTTATTTTATGTGTTCTCATCTCCCCTTAGATATCCTTTTGTGATTATAGAACACAGCTCACTCTCCTCTCTCATACAATCTGCTTTCCAGGCTAAAGGCAGGAATAACAAGCCCTGTAGGAGAGGTGGTTAGGGCAGGAAGTGGGAGCACTGAGCTGATCACCTCTGATGATGATTTCTCCTGAATTTTCTATCTCATGAGTGACTATTGGGGTAACCATGGGTTTGACTTGTGCCCCCCCTCTCCTTTCTCCAAGCATCAAGATGAGCTTCCTTACCAGACTAATGTTATTTGATTTTTGGCCTAGACAGAAAATCTGCTGGGCCAAGTACAAGGTTGAGGTCGTAGCTAAAGGAAACCCTCAAAACAATCTAAATTGTTGAAGTTTTTGACATTTGCCAGAAGCCATCACAATAAAAGTCTACAGTTTTGCAAATTGTGTTCCAGGTTAGTAGTTATTCATTCTGTATGGGGTTGGAGCTGGTGCAGTGGTGGAGGCATGGGGAGTGAAATAGAAGCCCTGATAGACTGCCATGAATAATGGAGACCCACATCTACATTTGAGATGAAGCAAAGCAGCACTAGGTTGATAATAACCATCCTTCCATCATTTGTACTGGAAAATTGGGGGCCTTCCCTACTGTGCCTCCCTAGCACTCATATATTCAAGGCAAGGTAACTGCATAATACCTCTTAGATCCTGTCTCCATGTGTTCTTTCTGGAAAAAGTTCACCCCATATATAATTCTGAGACCTGAACTTCCATCTTAACTTGTGCAGCTGCTCATCAGAACTGGGTCGATAATTCTGCATCATTAATTATCTGCACTTTCACTCAGCTTCTCAATAGAGAACTTCCCCCCGCCCATATGTCATTTATTTTTCTTGTGTCAATTTTCTCAGTTTTCAGATGAAAATATCTCAGCTAAGTGACTCCCGACTCTGGCTCTGCCACTGCCCAGGACGTCTCCAATTATCTCAAGAGGTGTCACAACGTTCTTCCCAAACAAATTCTAATTAATTCCTTAATGAAAAAATAGGAATTTTGGAGACAGTAGGAGAGGAGGTAGGACTCTGAGTTGTCACAAAATCTAGCAATGGCAGAGTGTTCTATTCCCAGAAGGTTGGGACTTGCTGGGAATGACAGTCATGGTAAGCTGCAAAGCAATACTGAAAAAGACCAGACAAATGGAGATTTGAACTGTACTGCCTAGTTAGAACTGATTTAGTTTTTAAAATCCAGGCAAGGCTGTATTTTCAAGCAAGGTAGGCATTGCTTAGAATTATCCGTAGAAACAGTGTCACAAATAATGATTGGTTTCTTGGGAGACCAAGGATGCCCAGAGCTGAACTAATGGTATTAGTATAAATTCTGGAAAGCTGGATGGGGCGGTAGGAGCCATGGCATGCAGAGGGGAAGTCCAAGAGAGGGATTTACAAAATTTTTCTTTCAGAGAAATAGTCCACATGGTTGGGGCTTGGCTTTGATGCTCTTCCATCTTCACTTCCTTGCTTTTTTTCTCTAGGTCTCTGTGTCCTACTGAAACTTTCAGTGCATCTTCAGCAGCCTATTCAAGATGGTCATACCCAGTCCCCAAATGCTCGTGTTCTTTCACTTTGATAGTATGCAAGACAAAACCCTTCCTCAGGGAGTTTTGGCCACCCTGCAAGTCTGTAAGATTGCCCATCATTTTACAGAGGCCTTGTTTGCATTCTCAGCTTTCTGCTCCTAATTCCCACTCAAATATCTGACATCTCAAACTCCACATGTACAGAACTGGGCTTCTGATCTCTTCCCTAGTAATAACACCTTACCACATCTCAGATAATAGTAACTTAATGCAATTAGCTTCTCAGGCCAATAGTCTTGGTGTTACTGTTGATTCTTCTTTCTCTCCCACCTCACGTCCCATAGTGCAGCAAATCTAACCACTTTGACTTGTGGACCACTACTTTGGTAGAACCACCACCATTTCCTACCAGATTCTTGTAATTCCCTAACATATTCTAACTGACGTCCCTTTTTCTACCCTTGCCTTTATATAGTCATTTCCTAATAGAACTGCCATAGCAGTCCTGCAAAATGTAAACAAGTTCACATCATCGTGTTGCTCAAAATTCTCCAAGGTTTTGCCATCTCGCACAGAGTAAAATTGGAAGTCTTTATAGTATATTGCAAGACTCCATGATCTCCCCCCACCATTCCCTGACTGAACTGTTCTCTTACTTTTCTCCCCAATGCCTCCTCCACCCCCCACCTTTCTGTGAATCTCTGGTGTTCCCTCAACACATCAGGCCAGCTCCTATCTCGTTCCCTCTGCCTTGTCTCAGAATTCTCAAGGCTTGCTCTCTACCAACTCTCAGGCCTTCTTGACAAGCCTATTCTAAACACTGTTCATCTATACATAAATGAATAAAGAAGTGGGATCTATCTATCTATCATCCATCATGGAATATTGCTCAGCCATGAAAAAGAATGAGATCTTGTCGTTTATGACAACATGGATGGACCTAGAGAACATTATGTTAAGTGAAATAAGTCAGCCCGAGAAAGACAAATACCCTATTATTTCACTTATATGTGGAGTCTAAAAAACAAGTGAATGAACAAACAAGCAAGAAATAGAAACAAGACTCATATATACAGAGAACAAACTGGTGGTTGCTCAAGAGAAAGTAAGTGGGGAATGAGGGAAAAACGCAAAGAGAATTAAGAGATATAAACTTTGAGTTATAAAATAAATAAGTCATGGAGATGAAAAATACAGCATAGGGAATAAAGTCAATAATATTGTAATAATGTTGTATGGTGACAGATGGTGACTCCACTTATAGTGATGAGCACTGAGTAATATACACAATCATTGTATCATATGTTGTCCACCTGATACTAATATAACATTGTATTCCAACTATACTTCAATTAAAAAAATAACATGCAATGTCAGTGTTCAACCCTGACCTTGTAATAATATTTTTCGATATCCTTATAAAATCCCCATTGGCATACACAAAACCATGAGAGGAGATTTCACACCTTCATTAATAGATGCTGCATTTATATTCTAAAAATATAGCCGTGTTTACCAATTAATTTTAATGAACCAGGTTACAGGTAAGCATTTACTATGCAATATGTTGCTGATTAAAACCAGAACATTATTAGCATACGGGGAAGTAAATCATCCTGTAGACATTCATGGGAAAGAGCATATTTTAACTCTTAATTTTTTACATTTGACATCAATCATTTTTAGAAGTTTGCTTCCCTTGGCTTGCATGGTTAAGCACAAATTTACCTACAATGTGTTTGGTCCCAAATATTCTCCACTTACAGATCTCTCCCATTGCCAGGCTCATACCTCTTGTTTTATTCTATAGAAGGAGCACCAGAATGGGCTAGTCACAGCTTTGCTTCTCAATGGCTGTGTGACTTCAGACAAACGGTGTTCTTTCTGTATCAATTGCCTCAATTGTAACAGGAGAACTACAATGATTCTCTCATTTCCTCCATAATCTATCCTTCATCACAGACACACACAAACTCTCCTTTCTCTACCCCTTCCCTCCCTCCCTCTCTGTCTCTATCCTTCCTACTCTAGCTCTCCGTGTCTCCCTCTCTCACACACACATACACAATTATTGAAAACTTTTTTTAGATTCTACATTTACATAGGGGTTGCAAGATAGTACAAAGTTTCCTGAATACCCTTCACCAAGAGTCCTCTAATATTAACACCTTCCACAGCCATGGTACACACATCAAAACTCAGAAATGTTTGTCTCATTTGAAATCACTTTGCGTTCTTCCACTTCTAAAATTTTATTCATCTCATTTCTGCTTCATGGGATATCTCTTCACTGTGTGCAGTGGTCTTCACACTGGAAGTTCTTACAGATCATTCCAAGGCTTCCTCCACAGCAGTCTACCAGACGTCCACCTCAGGTGGTAGCTCATATACTTATTTGACATTATTTCTTCTTATCCTTCATCTTTCCCATGACACGAGAACCTCCTATCAAGAAAGGATTAATTATATCTAGGGTCCCATAGCAATGGAATGGAACAGAGCCTTCCCATGTACCTCCTATTTCCCCTTGCCCTTGTTGACCATCTTGGACTAGTCCATAAACAAATACCAAACTGTTACTGTGTTAAACCTCTGAGATTTTGAGTTCATTATTCCATTGTGATTACTGTTTTGTTAGAGTCAATGTGCTTATATATTTGCATCAATGTCTTTGGCATCACCATTAATTTTTGTATCTCACTCCTTTCTTCTGTGTTCAATATCCTTCTTACAGAAACACACCTTTTACAAATTTCTTTGTTTGAGTAAATGCCTGAGTAAAATTGTCTTCTAAGTTGGCAGTTTTCTTTCAATGGTATAGCTTTCGTTGGTACTAGTGGAACTCTGCTGACAGATTAACTAATTTATTGCTTTTTATTTCATAGGTCTTACTTCTGATCGATTATAAGATGTTCCAAATGGCTTTGATTTTCTGCAGTTTCTCAACGATTTGTCTGGGTGAAAAATAATTTCATTTATGCTGCTTGGAACCAGGAGGGACAGGGCTCTTGAATTTGAGTGATCATGAATTTCACCAAAGAGTCGATATAATTTTCTCTTTGAATATTTTCTGTCCTTCATTCTCTGTGTATCATTTCAAAAATTCCTACTGAATATGATGTTCTTGCCTATTCTGTTTTCTATTTTTCTCAACTTTTCCTTTGTATTATTCATTTCTTTAGCTTTGTATTATTCATTTCTTTAGCTGCATTCTGGATAATTTTCTCAGACCCAAATTCTAGTCAATTGATTGATGGAGACAGAAAGTAGAGTGGTTGGGTTATGGAAACATTTCTTCAGATCAATTTTGTGTTTGGCTTCCTGGGTGTTCTTGGTTCAAGTTAGTACTACAAATACAAACCCCAGATGTGTGTTAGGTGAGGCCCAGGAGCTAAAACTCTCAGATGAAAGTGTTCTTACTCAAGAAAGATGAAGAATCTCAGGACAAATTTGTTTGTTTTTTAATTAACATATAATGTATTATTTGTTTCAGGGGTACAGGTCTGATTCATCAGTCTTATATAATACCTAGTGCTATCCAATGTCCATCACCCAGCCACGACAGCAACTCTCAGTTTGTTTCCTAAGGTTAAGAGTCTCTTATGGCTTGTCATCCTCTCTGGTTTCTTCTTGTTTCGTTTTTTCCTTTCTTTCCTTATGATCCTGTCTTGTTTCTCAAATTTCACATATCAGTGAGGTCATATGATAATTACCTTTCTCTGATTGACTTATTTTGCTTAGCATAATATGCCCTAGTTCTAGCCACGTTGTTGCAAATGGCAAGATTTCCTTTTTTGATGATTGCATAATATTCCATTGTGTGGCTTCTTTATCCATTCATCTGTCGATGGACATCTAGGTTCTTTCCATAGTTTGGCTATTGTGGACATTGCTGCTATGAACACTGGGGTGCATGTACCTCCACGGATCATGACACCTATATCTTTGGGGTAAATACCCAGTAGTGCAGTTGCTGGTTTGTAGGGTAGCTCTATTTTCAACTTTTTGAGGAACCTCCATACTGTTTTCCAGAGTGGCTGCACCAGTTTGCATTCCCACCAACAGTGTAGGAGGGTTCCCCTGTCTCTGCATCCCTGCCAACATCTTAGTTTCCTGACTTGTTAATTTTAGCCATTCTGACCGGTGTGAAGTGGTATCTTATTGTGAGTTTGGTATGGATTTTCAGGATAACAGTTTTGTCCTTACGTGGGCATTAAAACCCAAGCCTGCAAATGGCCAATTCATAGCAACTACCCCAGGCAGCCACAGCAATGGCCCACTTGCTGGCTTCTCTGTGATTTTAGATCCTTCATTTCTGTCATCCGTATTTCTTATGACCACACATACTTACTTAAACTATTTTTTCTTTTGAGAATATCCAGATATTTTTAGCAAGATTTTTTTCCTGTTCTCTTAGGCTACCATGTTGTTGTAACCAGAGGTTTGCAAGAACTTCATAAAGGGATGCCTTGCCTTCAATCTCACCATTCTCAAATCTACTTTTACACTTACAGCCAGAGATGATTCTGAAATGCAAATGTTACTCGCTGACTTAAAAAATGTGTCATGACCCTAAAGAAAAAGATCAACTCTTTGGGATGACTACAAGGTTCCCCAGAATATGAATCATACCTATCACTAAAATCTCATCCATGAGGTGCCTGGGTGGCTCAGTTAGTTAAGCACCCAACTCTTTGTTTTGGCTCAGGTTATGATCTCAGGGTCCTGAGATAGAGCCCCATGTCAGGTTCCACGTTGGGTGTGAAGCCTGCTTAAGATTCTCTCTCTCCCTCTGCCCCTCACCCCAGCTTGTGAATGTTCTCTGTCTCAAAAAAAATTTTTTTTAATGATAAAAATCTTACCTGTAGCATTCCTGACCTCATTTTCTATCTGTTGGTGACAAAGCACTATTTTTCTGCAAATGGGTCATGTTCTCTTCTACTTTAGAACATTCATATAAGCCGTTCTTTCTGCATAACCCCTCCCCACTTTTAGCATCTCTAATTCTTATTGTTCCTCCTGGTTTCTGCTTAAATGCCACATCTTCCAAAAGGCCTTCACTATGTACATCCTGATAGCATGTGCACTTGCCACTTTATAACATCCTTAATCTTGTAATTATTGTTTAAGATCTGTCTTTCTGTCTTGGTGCTAAGCTTCCAAGAAGTAAGACTGTCTATCTCGTTCACTCCTTTTGGTCTAGCAATTAATCTAGTGACTGACATATAGTAAGGCCCTAATAAATCTTTGGGACAAACAAATGAACCGATTAAGCACTCTATTTGTGAATGGAGTTCCCTGACTAAAGCTTTGCTTAACATCAGATTACTGCCATCAGTTTTAAGAACAAAACAACTCTTTAAGGAAGTTTCTCTTTAAAAAAAAAATACACACACACATACATACACATACATATATGTATATTGGGAGAATTATGATTCTTGAGAAACGAAGACAAAAGTGAGGTAGAAACTTAAACTCCTCTTTCAACTCACGCAAATAAGGCTCTGAGCCGAACAGTCCAGAAGGGAGAAAGACAGGCATGGCTTAGAAAAATTCAACACTGGCATAGTAATGAGAATCAATCAATGAGAATGCTTGGATGAGACAAAGGAATCTTTAAAAGGTGAGCAAAAATAATTTTCTATTTCTTCTGGATCAGTGACCTCCAGAGGGACTTAGAAAAGTCTTAGGATACATGTCGCCATGTTGTCAAAGAGCAGGTCATCTTGTCATCAAATATAGAGTAAGCATGGAGTCACTGGACTATAAATCAATAATACAATTTGGATTTCATCACCATCATGTCAAGATACTCCTTACATTGCCATTTCCAAAACCATTTATTTTAAGAATCAGGCATTCATTGAGTAGAACACTAGAATTTGTAACTGTGTGTGTCCAATACATTCTTAAATAATTTTTTAAAAGATTTTATTTATTTATTTGATGGAGATCACAAGCAGGCAGAGAGGCAGACAGAGACAGAGAGACGGGGAAGCAGGCTCCCCGCTGAGCAGAGAGCCTGATGCGGGGCTCGATCCCAGGACCCTGGGATCATGACCCAAGCTGAAGGCAGAGGCTTTAACTCACTGAGCCAACCAGTGACCCCTCCAATACATTCTTATGACCATGTGAACCTTGATTTTATTTTCTAGCAAGAAAGGAAGTTTAATCATTCACAGCTTTTGCAGATAATATCCTTCCATGCTAATATTCATTTTTATTGCAGGACACAGAGGCAAGCCTCTTTATAAAGCTTTCCTTCTATGTCAAGATATAGGACAAACATGACTTCCAATATGTGGGTTGTCTTTGCTTCTTTTCTTTCATCCTCCTCTTCCCCTTTATTTTTTATTTATTGGCAGAGGCAGAATGCGGGAGGGCTTAAAGAATGAGTTGTTTTCTTTTGAGAGTCTACTAAGTATCCTTTCCCATTGATTCTATCAGGAAAATAAAAACAAAGTAAAAAAAAATAATTTTAAAAGATAAAAATAAACAAAACACAAACATTTCACAAGTGATTATTCTTATTTTCTGAAAGAAGTCCTGACGCAGCCATCTATGATATAAAAGTATGACCATTTAAAAAGCTCTCTGTAGATATATCCATTACTGCCATGGGAAGTGGATGTTGTTAGAAAAATTTAAAAGTCCTTATTAGTGGGACAGAATAGATTATGAAAGGCAATTCCCAAGGCAGTGATGATATTGAAATTGTCTCCCTTCATTCCCAATAGCTCATCAAATAATGACTAAATTTTCTACTTACTTAATGTGCCTGAAATTCTGATACTGAAGATTCAAGTAGCTTATCAAAGCTACATTTTAAGAATGCAAATTCCTTTAGAAGGATTAAGGAATCATTTTCATGTTAGTGTAAGTTAGTTCAACCAGACTGCTTTCATATTATCACAATTTCACTGAACAACTCAGAGATTCAGAGTTTTGATGGGGAAGGGCTGGAGGATTGGGGACTGCATGAAGATACCAATATCCTTAAGAAAGGGGCAAAAAAGGCAATATAAGACTCATAAAGAGAGATAGGAAAGTACTAAAGTAAAAGGGAATTTTCTTCTTCTTCCCAACACCTGAATTAATTCAGTATTCAGGCATTGTATGTAATAGATAATAGTATAGTTAATATATATAGTATACATATGATCTATAAATATATATATATAGTTAGTAAAAATAATATAACAGCATAATTAATACTATTACTATTAGGGTCTGGCTAAATCACAGTTTATACAGTCTTTTGGCACTATCTATATTACCCAGTTGCCATTTAAATATACTTATTGGAAAATATATTCTGAGGTCGGAAAGATACCTTGAGATTGAAATCTTGATGTATAATCATACTTTTGATATTATAGATTGTTCCTAAGTTGCTATGTGCATCATATCACATCACTTTGGAATATGAATTTTTAGGCCAGATACAGTAAGAGCCCAGATGCTTAATTATTAGTTATTCTTTCTTTGGATTCATAAAGAAAAAAAAGTCTTAACATATCCACTCCCTGGCTGGCTGGGAAAGAAAAACGTCTCTCCAGTACTTTTCCAGACAAATACTTATTTTTGGAGAGTAAGCTGTTAGAGTCTACTGACATTTATAAGGAAGAAAAAGAAAAATCCTCATTTTTTTTTTTTTTAGTTCTCAAGTTGTCACCTATCAGGAACATAGCCAAGAACAGAAAGTAAGTAATAAAAATATCTCTGAGTGACCCCAAGTACCAGTATACCCTGCTCTTTACTCGGGAAAACTACTCAGACTAATCTCAACCCTTCTTCACTCTTACTTTACATACGCTTGCAGTAAGTTGCATTGCCTGGTTTCCAAGTCCAAAATAGTCTGGAGGCAGTAACTAAGGGGTGGTATGGGAAGAGGGCCTTATGTAACCTCATGGAATAAGGGACATGTTACTTTTAAGAGAACTTCTCTTTATTTTTCTTAAAACATTTTCTTTTGAAGCTTACCTTTCTTGAGTAAATACTCTTTCCCAACTTTAGGGCTGAGCTCTTGAGACATGACTTAATTAAATCTCGCTCAATTTGATGAGGTAGGAATTGCTATCAGCATGTATTGTTTTCTACTTCTTCTCACTTTACTCTCACAGAACTAAGTGGTTAGGTAGGGATATTATATTTGTTGAATTCATATTAAATTCATATTATAGGTTATGTAATATTTGAAGGATAGCACGAAGGACAATGTTGTAGGAAAATCTGCTATCATGATTGCTGTTAAGAGAATATATATATTCATATATCCTGCCTCTCATTAGAGAAGGGTCCAGGAAGGACATGAGCAGGTTCCCTGCTTATCCCACACCAGCAACCAATCACCACTTTTGCTTACACAGTTTGTTCTACCCTTAAATTTAGGCAGCACTTAGGCAAGCCTGCAAGCATATGCACGTATACACAGAAGATGTTCTCGAATTTACTAGTAATCAAGGAAATGCAAATTAAAATCTGTTCATATTACTTATAATAAGAATACATTGATGCTATGAGTAGAAATTTGTAGAACAATTCAGAGATTGACTTGGCAATACCTACCAATGTTATATCTATCCTATTACCCAGAAATTCTACTCATAGATCTATGTGCTAGGATTAACTCTCACTCATGCACATACAGACAGAAATATAATACTACTACCGGAAGCAATTTTATGGTAGAAAAATCAGGAAGAAAAAAAAAAAAGAAAAATCAGGAAGAATCCAAATGTCCTTCATTAAGACAATGTTCCCATTATTGCTTATCTACCCAATAGGATAATATAGAGCAATGAAAAATCCACTGGCCCAGAGAGCTACATATATCCACATGGATGAAAATCCAAGTTTAATAATGAATGAGGAAAGCAAGTTTCAGAAAAATACAAAACAGTATACCCTTTATATAAAATTTAAAACCCTAAATATTACTCAAGCAAACATACATACAAAAAAACCTCCAAAGAAATCCTCCAAATCCTAGGCCATAATTACCTTTGCAAAGTGTAAATTTTTATCAAAGAGGCATCGACAAGGGGCATTAATTCTTTTTGTAATATGTCATTTTTTTTAAGTTGAGCAAGACATATATATGTATCTGTTTTATTATTTTAATACTTTTTTTATGATTGAAATATTTCAATATAAGTTAAAAATATGTAAAATTAAGGCTGCCTGGCTGGTTCATTCAGTAGAGCCTGTGACTCTTGACTTTGGGGCTGTGAGTTCAAGCCTCACAATGAGAGTAGAGATTATTTTATATATATATATTATATATATATATATGTGCAATACATATATATACATATGATGTACATATAAGATACTGGTTACTACTAAGTCACAAAAACTGACACACCAAAGCCAAAACTCTCTTAAATGAATATCATCAAGATGACAATGGAATTAAATGTGAGACAGGAAACCAACAAAATCCTAGAGGAAAATATAAGCAGCAACCTCTTTGACCTCAGCTATAACAACTTCTTACTAGATATGGTAAGGGAAACAAAAGGAAAAATGGAGGTGAGGGAAACAAAAGCAAAAATGAACTACTGAGACTTCATCAAGATAAAAATCTTCTGCACAATATCACAAATCAACAAAACTATGGAATGGGAGAAGATATTTGCAAATGGCATATCTGATAAAGGGTTGGTATCCAAAATCCATATAGAACTTAACAATCTCAACACCCATAAAACGAATAATCCAGTTAAGAAATGGGAAGGCATGAATACACATTTTCCAAAAAGACAACCATATGGCTAACAGACACATGAAAAGATGGTCAACATCACTCATCATCAGGGAAATACAAATCAAAACCATGATGGGATATCATCTCACACCTGTCAAAATGGCCAAAATCAACAACCCAAGAAACAACATTTGTTGGCACAGATGCAGAGAAAGGGGAGCCCTCTTGCACTGTGGTTGTCTGGCACTGGTGCAGCTACTCTGGAAAACAGTATGGAGTTTCCTCAAAAAGTTAAAAATAGAAGTCCCCTATGACCCAGTAATTGCACTACTAGGTATTTACCCAAAGGATACAAAAATACAGATTCAAAACTGGTACATGCACCCCAATGTTTATAGCATTATCAACAATAACCAAAACATGGAAAGAGGCCAGATGTCCATTGACTGATGAATAGATAAAGAAGATGTGGTATACACACACACACACACACACACACACACACACACACACACTGGAATATCACTCAGCCATAAAAGGAATAAAATCTTGCTATTGGCAATGACATGGACAGAGCTAGAACGCATCATGCTAAGCAAAATAAGTCTGTAAGAGAAAGACACATATATGATTTCACTCATATGTGGAATCTAAGAAACATAACAGATGAACATAGGTGAAGGGGGAAAAGAGAGAGGAAGAGAGACGGAAACAAACCATAAGACACTTCTAACACTAGAGAACAACCTGAGGGTTGCTGGAGGGGAGGTTGGTAGAGGATGGGCTGAATGGGGGATGGGCATTAAGGAGGGCACTTGCTGTGATGAGCACTGGGTGTTGTGTGTAAGTGATGAATCACTGAATTCTACTCCTGAAACCAATATTGCACTGCATATTCACTAACTAGAATCCACATAAAAATTTGAAGAAAAAAAAAGATGACAGTGGAGTTGTATTTCCCCAAAATTCAATTACTTGCTAACCTCCACTAATAGAAAAAAAGCTGAATTTCAGGAATGGAAAGATGCAAATATTCAGACACAAATGGGTACACACACCACACACACCTGCACACACACATAGACACACATACTCACCTGCACACGCATTAATAACTAGGGTAAAAAAATTCATGCATGAAAGGCATGTATACTATACTTTGAAAAACACAGTGAGTAGGCATTTTAATGGCTATAATAAGTGACAACTAGCTTCAGGGAAGAGGACAAAATAATACATTACCCAGAAACAAAATTCAAAAGCTCAGGAGAGTGGAGTGTTTTAATGTAGGACCAAATGTTTATGATCATAACATATATTATTATTATTATAGTCACTGCTTTTATTGTCAGTAAATCCGTCAATTTTTCTGTCCATCCTTTTATTCCCTTAATAGTACACTTTAACCAATCAAGCAATGTTACACTCTTTACTTACTTTTAGAAGCTCAACCATCAATAACATGCCCCTCTTACTCATGCGGGGGCATCGATTATTCCTAAGTGGGCTAATAAACAGGGCTACAGAGGGAATTTCACTCTTTGAGCAGCATTTTTCATTCCAGGTCCCTGCTGCCTATATGAAAGAGGAGAAATGGCTAAAAAGCAAAGCCCACTGTTTTGTATTGGCCTCACCGTATCATGGATCTATAGGAGCAGTTTCTATAGCTGGAAATGAAGGTCTTTGCATTGGCTTTTATTTTCAGAGAGAAATAGTGTTTAGGGAACTAAAATAATTCTTTTTGCTCAGGATCACTGAGATGCCCTATTGTAGAATTCCTTAGTCATTTGCACCACTGATGTTATGCATCTTCTTGCTCACATGTAAACTCCTGGATTCAAACCACTAAGCTTATGCAAATAACTAGGTAAGGTTCATTTAGAGTAAAGTTGTAGTTTTATTTTTTACTCCTGAAGGAGATGGTTCTAATTTTTAGCAGAAATGTTCCCTAGGCTAGTGGGTTTGGTATTAAACTCATATCTTGTTCATCATCAATTGTTACCTTTTTGGTTGATATAATGAGTAAAGCTTAGCGGTGAAGTCCACCCAGACAGGATCTTTTTCAAGAAAGGCATGCTGTGTAGACCTTTGTTTCAAGAAAGGTAGCACCTAGCCACAGTGCTGGCTGAAGCCTTCCACTGAGATCTCCACTTTACTATGTACCACAGACAAAACAGGGGATTGTGAGTTTTTATTTGTGTGCTTGAACTTGATAAATAGCCCTCAAGAATGCCATACTAGTTAAATCATTTCATTAGCTAAAAGCTAAATATCGAAGGGAAAATCCCTGAAGAGAGGTGGATGAGAGAGTAGTACGGTTTTGAATTTTAATGAAAACAGCCAATAGAATGTCAGTTGATTTTATCCATTACTACTCAAAAAAGAAAACCCCCAAGGTGTAGATGTAAATTTTTAAACCATCTTCACAGTGTTTGGAAAGACCATTCATTCATTTGCGGAGTAAGGAATTTGACTCGCACAGATTGGACAGTCATTGTTGGAGAAGGAGGTGAGTGTCCCCCTAGTTTTGTATCTGAGGCTCAGCCAGAAGCTGTCCATTTTTTATAAGAAGGTGACCCATGTAGAGACTAAGTGATGTGCTAGAGAAGACCATCTTCCCTGTGATGCTGCTGAATGAGGTATTGCCTGGCTGATGGACTGGTTATCACCAACCTGTGGTAGGCTTGGGCAGATATTGGACTTCTATAAATGTAATGTGTACTCCACTCTGGAGCTGTCTTTCTGACACTCCAGAAATTTCTACCTGGCCATCTATTTATTAATAGACCCAAACTACAACAAGACCCTGCAAAAATGTGCATTATAAGCAATGTAATTCAAGGACCTGCTTTAGGAAAATTAGTAAGTGTATGGAACCAAGGCTTCCCTGCAATTATCTATTGACATGAGCATCACTGGTAAACACAAGATAGTGAGGATCCCTGATGTCCGTGCACAGTCTGTCAAATGCATCAGGAAACTCAATTAAAAGAAGGCTAAGCCTGATGATATCTAGACAGAGAGCCACTATCTCCTTTGGAAATAGGGTATACAAATTCCAAGTCATGACAGCGTAGGTAAGATAGTTTCCTATTAAAAGTTGGGGGGGGGGTTGGAAATTGAAGATTGCAGGGCCAAGAAAGCACTCTCAAAGTTTTTTTCCTTGACATCTGGCCTTCCATTCTTTGCCCCTTTCATAGCTCTCTTCTCAAGACCATCCCCCCATTGTCTCCCTTACATTTTTCTAACACTGGTGAGTATGATCTAATAAAATAATTGAAAACAAGTGCTTTGGTGAGTGACTTTGGCCATAAATTTCAAGATATTATTTTATTTGCAGGCTGACATTTTTAAGAGATTTATCACCATCCCAGAGAAGAAACACACCTACTACATTTATTGTACATGAATCTACAATATGGTGCTCGTGAGTTGATGGTAATCTACAATTCGTGCTGGAGTGGGATTTATCAAAAATGAAGAGATTCCCCTTTCTTCCACAAATCATGTAACGTGCTATTGGCCATATAAAGATACAAGATAAAACTGTGTTAATGAAAGTTGAGTTTTTAGAATATCTATAGTGTTCACTTCAAAGAGTAAAATTTTCCCAGTTTGTATTTGTCATTAATCTTACTGTTCCATTTTTACTGAGACTTCTACTTCATAATCAACTCCTCAGGCTTTGGGCCAACTTGGTATGAAAAGTCTTCTCATGTGGTGGCCTAAGGGGAAGGTGAGTGCAGGGTATGCGGAAACTCTCTGTACTATCTTTGTGACTCCTCCATAAATCAAAAATTATTTCAAGACAAAGTGTTTTCTTTTCTGTTGTTTTATTTTTAAAGCCTTCGGAGGTGAATTTGTTCATTTGTCGGTGTGTTGATATTGGATTGAATTTTCTATCCGAACTTTATTATTATTTTTTCTTTCTTCTTTTCCGAGACAGCAGGTATGCACCAAAGATTATGGTCAGATAGGTGCCCCTTTTATTTTTTTCAGAGAGGTTTTTTTTTTTTCCATTAAGAAGGGGAAAATGGCCATTTCTTCTAAACACTGAGAGCACAAGACAGTGTGTACACTCTAGTAGAAATCCAGCTGCTTCTTGAGGTCGGTGTGTAAACTGTTTCTCATCTTCACATTGACAAACAAGCTCAAACTTCAGAATACATCATCCACTAGAAATTGTTTTATTAAAAGTTTCTCTAGTATGGGTGTGCCTTTGTGGCTCAGTGGGCTAAGCCTCTGCCTTCAGCTTAGGTCATGATCTCAGGATCCTGGGATCGAGTCCCGCATCAGGCTCTCTTCTCAGCGGGGAGCCTGCTTCCTCCTCTCTCTGTGCCTACTTGTGATCTCTGTCTGTCAAATAAATAAATAAAATCTTTAAAAAAAAGTTTCTCTAGTATTGATTTCTTCAAATCCTTTTATTTTTATCAGGAAAAAATTTTAAGCAGAAAAAGTACTCAATTTAGGCAGAAGTGCAAATTAATTTCAGCATGTGCTTTTCAATCATGTTTCCATTTTGTAAATAGAATTACAAAGAGCAAAACTTAGCATACATGATGAATTTCAGGTTTTCTTGGGTGGATATCTAGAAGTGGATCAATGGAGTGCTTTCTTCAGCAGCACATCTACTAAAACTGGGACAATAAATAGAAGATTAACATGGTCCCTGCATAAGGACAACATGAAAGTTTGGGAAGCATTCCATATTTTTATGCCCTTTAAAATTATGTTCAGTTCTTTGCTTTAATAATAAATAAATAATAAATAAAGTTACTCTCATATAAAAAAACTGAAAGCAGATAATATGGATACAGATCTTCCTAGACCTTTGATATGTACAATATCAGTTAGTACTTGGGAAAAAAAAGACTTATACCAAAACACACCTGGAAATGACCTTTCTTTCCTTCTCTTTTCCCCCGCATAGTCATGTTGCTAGCCATATGCACCACACATTCAGGAAAAGGGCCATTTCAGTATGGCTGCTGAATGTTACATAATGTGCTTCTAGGAAGCATAATTCTATATAGAATCCTCTTTTACAAAGCTGCACTTCACACTGGGAATTGGAAGGCAATTTATTTTCAGAGTCATTCTTTCTCTCTTTGGCTGGAAGTCTCAGCCAGTCCTTCCTAGGTAGTCTCCTCTTGGGTAATCTTCCTAGCAACATCTCAGCAAGCAGACAGACAATTTCTTTTTCCCTTGGACAAGCTCCAGTTCACTTGGTGAACTTGGTGTTTCCTCAAAGCTGATCCTCTATCTGCTGCGTTTTGAAACCTAGTCTTACAGTGACCCAAGAGAGCCCACCAAACAGGCAGTAATAGGTGTCGTTTTCCTCTGTAGTGTTGAACTTTACTACCAGAAGAACTAGGCAAAAATTCCTGGGCTGAGAATCACAGAATTCAAACTGAATCACAGATATTCTCTGTTCACTCAAGCCTATAGTCCAAACTAAGTGCAAAAATGATGTCAGTTTGTTTATGCATAAGCACATTCTCTATTATGGATTGTTTAGTCTGCCATGCTATTCTATCCAACCCATTATCCTGTTTCTTTCATTGCTCCTTACTCTAATTCTATTGACCTTTCAAACTTTAGCTTAAAATGCATCTATTCCACCAAACCTCTGTAGATCACTCATGTCAGCTTGAAATTATGTATTTCTTCTTTGAATTGCTGTTGGTATGCTCATGCATTAGCATGTGATTATCATCAGCCTCTCAAAGAGCCATTTAAAAATTTCATTGTTATTTAATGAGAAACATGTCTCAGGTTTATTTTCTCAAAAGAGATGGTGAGCCCTTTGAGAGAATACATTATACCTTTTTGGTGTCTGCCATAATGCCTACAACAAATATCTTAGTGACTGTGATATTTTCATTTGCATAATGGTTTCTTCAAATACCTGCAAACCATCAACTCTCAAAGATTTCAGCTACTGGAGAAGGTCAAGTGGATATGAATAATCCAACATTTGAATTATTCAAAAATCATTTATATTGAGTTTTGGAAGATATTAGTGGCAAGCTACATTCTTTCCCTAATAAATGATTTATAAAAAAAAATAATAGTAACACCAACACTCACTAGACCTTTATGCTTTTCAGAGCTCTGCTCGAACTAATGATTCATCCATATTCTCTGAGCACCTATAACAGAAGGTGATAAGAGAAGGCCCAGTCAAGGACTGGTTATAAGAAAAGCCTAGAGATTCTAGTTTCCTTGGTACTCCACAGGATACCCACGAGCACCTTGTTCTACACCTATGCATTTGCCACATTTCACTTGTGTTTCTCACTGATAATAGTTGATAAGTGATTGACAGAAGCACACAGCCTACATTCATATTCTGGTTCTCCCATTTCCTAACTGTGTGATCATAGATAACTTACTTAACCTCTCTGTATTTGAGGATACTCCTGAACAAAATCAGAATTATAAAACAGTGCATATTTCATAGGTTTTTGGTATGGGGCTTAAAATGACTTATGTGAGATGCTTAGCACAATGTCTCAAATATTAAAGAGAGGATAAGCAAGTACAAGAATGCAAGAGAGGAAGAGAGTCACTAGAAGTTTTATTTTCTTCCTTTATTCTCCTAGAATCCAAAGTGAAAGAGGAAAAGTTGCTAGTAAAGATAACCCAAGCCATGTTCTTCTCTTGGGAGAGAATGATAGGAAAGAAAAGCAGTATAAAACCAATACAAGAGCAACTCATAAATGGGTACAGAATTTCTGTGAGTGGGGCGCCTGGGTGGCTCAGTGGGTTAAAGCCTCTGCCTTCAGCTCAGGTCATGATCCCAGGGTCCTGGGATCGAGCCCCACATCGGGCTCTCTGCTCAGCAGGGAGCCTGCTTTCTCCTCTCTCTCTCTCTCTCTGCCTGCCTCTCTGCCTACTTGTGATCTCTGTCTGTCAAATAAATAAATAAAATCTTTAAAAAAAAAAGAATTTCTGTGAGTGAGCCATTGGAAAGGAGGTCTTAGCTATTGGAGGCTACATGTAAACAACATGGAGCTTCAACCGATAACAAATGTTTTACTTCCAGAAGCTTCCAGAGGATAGAATTTATGCCTAACACAAATTATAGGCCAACTGATGATACCACTGAATTCCTGCTATGATGTTGGGGCTGGTGACCCAAAGAACCTTTAAGGGCTCAAGGTTTTGGAGGGAGGTAGGACACAGGAGCAAACATAGTTACAGCTTGGAGCAGGAGGACTGTGAATAAAAAAGGAAGCAAGTGTTCAAGCTAGCACATAAAAAGTGCCAACTCAGGGCTTCAGAAAGAAGACCTCACAAGGGTCACTGAGAGAGAACTACCTAGAAGGGGTGATTTCAGCCAGACATTGAAAGTTGAGTAGGAGGTTAATTTAAGCATGCCACAACCATGTGTTATGATAAAAAGAACACTCACTCTTGCCTCAGATAGGCCTGAGGTTAGAAGCCAGTTTCCATTCCTCATGAGTCGCAATTACTAAATAATACATATCTTCAAGACTATTGTGGGAAATAATTGTTAAGTATTTAGTACAGGATCTGGTATATAGTATAGCCTCAAATATAATAGCTACTATTGGTAACCATTGAGTCTTGGAGTATTTTTTTTTTTTTTTGATGATGATGATGTTGCCTTAAGCGCTGGTAAGCACAGCTGTTTCACATTTCCTCTCCATGAGCCTGAGTAGCAGTGGTAAGCATCTGCAGGGGTTTCTGGGCTCATCTCCCTGGAAATATCACAGGGAAGGGACAGCCCAGATTCAGCGTATCCATGACAGAAGCAAAGGAACAAGCTCCAGCCAGTCGTGACAGCAAACTTCAAGGACAGTCTAGGTCTTGGGAAAGGGCTGATCTATACTGGACAATAAATCCGGAGCTCTTTCCCTTTATCTTTCCTTCCTTCTCCTTCTTCACTCCTTTTCTTCCCTCCTTTGCTTCAAGGTGCTTTGCTCTTCTGATCGACGGATAAAGTCAGCAGCCCAATCAAACTCCTAACCACTAAGAGTTAAGGGATTTATTAAGTAATTCTCCCCACAGACATTGGTGTTTCAAATACTTCAAGGGATGGTAAATGTTTAATTTAGTCATGCATGCATGATAATAGGAGTTTGGGTATTAGCAGTCAGTCAACAATGTGGTTGAGAATGGGATGCCTATGACCAGAACTACTGAATTCATTTGAAAAAATTTATATGGAGAAAAGCATGGTGGAGGGAGAAGGTGCTTGCATTTAGAATTAGGGGAGCTACCTTAAAATCCCAACTCTGGAACTTTTTAGGTATTGATCCTTGTCAAGTAATTTTACTCTCCTGTTCTTATTTTCTCCAGTAAGTAATAAGAATGATAATCCTTAACTTATACAGGATGTTGTGAGTGTTAGACAAGCCACTTCTCCAACTGAATGTATACACAAACTACTTGGGCATCTTGTTAAAATACAGATTCTGACTCAGGAATTCTGGAATGGGGCCCAACGTTCTGCATTTCAAACGAGTTCTCAGATGGTGCCAATGCTCCTGATCCAAGGACCCCATTTTGAAGAGCAAGAGGCTGTTAGATAATGTAATTAATGATAAAGTGGGCTTTCTTCCCAGATAATTGGTTGGAAAGGGATCATTTCTCACCCTGGCTTGCTACCAGTTATAAAAATAAAGTCAAGTCGAGGCTGGACAAATGTTGAGAAGAAAATATTGCTGTCACAGTTTGGGGAGGGAGCTACTGCTTCATCAGAAAGACTGAAAACTGTATTGTTTGATCTTGGAAGGAGCTGCTCAGCAATGGCCTGGCCAGGGCTGCTTGAGGGGAGGCCAAAGGTATTGTGAGTTTCCCTCATCTAAGCACCAAGCGATGGCGGCCCGTGATTCCTAGTGAGGGCTGTCTAGTTCCTGTGCGGCCTTTTCTTGCTGTTCATTTGCCTCTTTTTCACTCCGTTGTGAAGAGGACTGATGTTTAAGGAAAATAGTCTCTTAGTTTCAGTGTTCTCACCTGTCACTTTCTTTATACAAATGTGAGTGAGCTGGAGTTGTTAAAGTTTGCTTCAGAAATAATCTCCTCTCAGAATGATTCCTGCCCTACACATCATCCTGTCTCTCTCACTCTCCTGGTCTTCTTCGCCGGCTCATGACCGTAAACTCAACAACCCCGGGGGAACTTAGTCCAGTATCAAAGCAGCCACATCATTAACATTGTCTTATTTACAGACTCAATTATCCTATAGTGGAAAAACACTGTGTTTCTATACACAGGATTAAAACCGTCCTCTTGACCTATAGTTAAGTCATTTGAATCAGCCAGGAAATGTCACCATGCCATGGAGGGCAATATGACCTCCTGTGTCTACGTACACACACATTGCTGATGAACACTTGTAAGGCCCCATGTCAGGTACTAGTCATGCATAAGACATTCGAGAAAAGACAATGAGAGTAACCAACAAGGAAAGCCACATTCTCTGCTAGCACGATGGAGAAGACAACGTGAAGGAGGTAAAGGGATGGAGCGGGGAGAAATTGGCTCCGTGGTCGTTTGCCTAGGCGGGCACGCAAATGGTGTCTCACGTATCAAGTGAAGGTTGGGTTAGTGAGTCTGTAAAATGAACTTCCCTATGACCCTGCAATGGCACTCCTGGGTATTTACCCCAAAGATACAGATGTAGTGAAAAGAAGGGCCATCTGTACCCCAATGTTCATAGCAGCAATGGCCATGGTCGCCAAACTATGGAAAGAACCAAGATGCCCTTCAACGGACAAATGGATAAGGAAAATGTGGTCCATATACACATGGAGTATGATGCCTCCATCAGAAAGGACGAATCCCCAACTTTTGTAGCAACATGGATGGGACTGGAAGAGATTATGCTGAGTGAAATAAGTCAAGCAGAGAGAGTCAATTATCATATGGTTTCACTTATTTGTGGAGCATAACAAATAGATAGCATGGAGGACATGGGGAGTTAGAGAGAAGGGAGTTGGGGGAAATTGGAAGGGGAGGTGAATCATGAGAGATTATGGACTCTGAAAAACAATCTGAGGGGTTTGAATTGGGGGGGGGGGGGGAGGTTGGGGGAACCAGGTGGTGGGTATTCTAGAGGGCACGGATTGCATGGAGCACTGGGTGTGGTGCAAAAATAATGAATACTGTTATGCTAAAAATAAATAAATCTAATTTTAAAAAAGGAATTAAAAATTGTGTTAGAAGAGCTTTTGGTAGTTTGAAAAGTGAATCCTTGACAACATGTTTAAAAAATTAAGGGGTTTTTATTTTATTTTTTAAAGATTTTATTTATTTATTTGACAGTGAGAAAGGGAACACAAGCAGGGGGAATGGGAGAAGGAGAAGCAGGCTTCCCGCTGAGCAGGGAACCTGATGAGGGGCTTGATCCCAGAACCCTGGGATCATGACCTGAGTTGAAGGCAGATGTCTAATGACTGAGCCACTCAGGCACCCCCCAAAATTAAGGGGTATTTTAAAAACTCATGCATTGAGGTAAAATTGACATATAATAAATATCATGTATTTAAGAAGTACAGTTTAACCATATATATATAGAAAATCAGTGAAATCATTACCACCATTGAAATAATGAAAATACCTATCACATCTGTTTCCATGTGGCCCTTTTGTAATCCCACTTCCTGGCTTTGCCATCACATCTCCCATCCCTGGGAAATAATGGATCTGCTTTCTGCATTTTTACATCTGATCTGTTTTTTGCATTTTGTAGAGTTTTATATCAATAGAGTCCAATAGTACATACATTTTTTGATTGACTTCTCTCACTCTGCATAATTATTTTGTGATTCATCCATGTTTCTGTGTGTTCATTCCTTTTATTGCTGAATAATATTCCATTATATGGGTCTATCATAGTTTGTTTATATATTAACCTGTTGATAGATATATGGGTTGATTCCAATTTTTTGCTCTTACAAATAAAGTTTTGATGGTAGTCTTCGTATAGGCCTATGCTTTCTTTTTTTTTTTTTTTAATCTGATAAATACCTAGGAGTAGAATGGTCAAATCATATGGCAGGTGTTTAACTTCTTAAGAAATTGCCATGAACTCTTCTCCAAAATGGTTGTATATTCCCACCAGTGGGGTATGAAAATTCCTGTTTCTCCATATCCTTGCAAACACTCAGTATGTTCAGATCATTGAATGAGTGCAGTAGTATGTCATTGTGGTTTTAATTTTCATTTCCCTAATGACAAATGATATTGAGCATATTTGTATTGCTTATTTGTCATCTGCACGATGTACTTTCTTTAATGAAGTGTCTGTTCAATCCTTTTCCCATTTTTTATTGGGATATTTGTTTACTTTTTATTAAGTTTGGGAGTTCTAAGATATATTGTGGGTACAAGTCTCTTATCACAGAAATGGTTTGCAAATATAGAGCTAGCACTTCAGTGGATTCAGAGGTGAATTAGAGCTAGACCCTGTTTGTAGGAGCTCACAACTCAACAAAAGGATCAGGACAATAAAAAATAATCGCTGATAACAATGGAAGCTATAATCAAGACCCTTGTTGTGGGAGTGTAGAAGAGAGTACAATAAATTTCACCCAGGAGAGGGTGGAGAGAGTTCCCCAAGGAGGGGAACTTAAAGATTCATTTTGAAATGTGAAGAGTTGTAAGTTTTGAACATCTGCAAAAGAACATTCTGGGAAGAGAATCAGTGCAAAGGCAGGAAGGTAGGTTTGGGAATCTTGAGTTCTGGATGACCAGAGGGAACAGGGAAGGGTGCGAATGGTAAGACAAGGAAGGCTAAGACTAGCTTGTCAGATTGTGGAAAGTTTTGTAGATTAGGTTTAAGAATCTGAGTTTCATCTTCAAAGCAATAGGAAGTCTGGTAAAGGTTTTAAGCTCCAGAGTCAAACAGTCAGATTTGCATTTTAAGAAAACGTCCTGCAGTGATAGTGAAGGATTAGAGGATAATGAATTCAGAAAGATTGACAAAGACCTAAACAAAGCAGTAATCGCAGAGATAAGGGAGGAGCTGAATGGCTTCTCAAGATATTTAAGAGGAGTGGTACTGTTGGTAATTGTTTAGATGTTACGGGTGTGGGAGATGGCAGGATATAGGCTGGCTCCCAGATTCTAGTTGAAATAATGGGATGAGTTGGTGCACATTCATTACATCCAGGAATATATGAATTGGAACAGGAGAGATGGGGAGTATTAAGAGTTCATCTTGTATCAATGATTCATTAATTCATTAATTTAGCACATTTTTATTGAGTTTCTACCATATGCTAGGAACTGGAAATCTGATGGAGATCAAAGTAGATACTGTGATAGCCTTCAGAGTAAAAAGTCTAGCACAGAAGAGTGAAAATGAAATAATCCCACAAATGTGTAATTTAAAACACTGGCTCTGAATTGCCTAAAGGAAACCAAGACGGTTTTGGGATAGTGCATGCAGGTAGATCTCAGTCTCAAGAAACACTACGTTGAAGAAGTAAAATTTAAGAGGAAGTCTGAAGGAGGCAGGCTGAGGAAGATCAAAGAATAATGTTTCAAGTAGAAGGAACAAGGTAGGTTAAATACTATAGGTCATCCAGGTGGAGGTTTCCAGTAAGTAGATAGAAACATGTACCCAGAAACAAGGCCTCAGATAGAGAAGTTATCAGTCCACGGGGGCAGGTAAAACCATGGCAGAGAATGAGAACTTTGAGGAAGGGCTTGCAGGGTGAGGAAAGAATAAGACTGATACTCAACCTGTAGTATATCAATATTTAAAGTGCAAGCAGAGTAGGAGAGAAAGTGAGCTAAAAAAAAAAATGAAGAACCGTCAAACATCTAAGAGAGATGAAGGCAAGAGAGAAGATATTTATGGCCATCAATACCCAATGAGTGGAAATGACTACTCTAGTTTATGTAATTCTCCTTCCCTCATCCTGTATAGAGCCCTTTGCCTGGTATTAACTGATTTTTTTAAATTGAAATATATTTTTAAACTATTTTCTTTATTTTAGAGAGAGAGGGAGTTGGTGGGAAGGGGCAGAGGAGGAGGGAGAAAGAATCTAAAGCAGATTCTACACTGAGAATGGAGCCTGACATGGGGGCCCAATCTCACAACCTTGAGATCATGACTTGAGCTGAAACCAAGAGATGGATGCCCAATGATTGAACCACCCAGGTGCCCATGGTATTCACTGATCTTTTGGATTGCCTTTTGCCAGGCTGAACCAGGTCCCTGCCTCTTTATTTTCAAGGAAAGCATGCACATAAAGAAAAATATTTTTTATATTGGTTCTAATATTCTCAAGGGACCTTGTTTTGGCATTTTCCCCTTTGCCTGTTAATCTGAAGAGTGATTGATAATTTTGGATCCATCAAGTCACTTTCCAGCATATTTTAAATGTAGTTACATTTCAAATTGTGTGTTTTGTGAAATATGTCAGAATTTTGTGGCCATTTCTTCTCTTCTGGGAAGAAAAATCAAGACCCCAAAAGAAGGTCTTCTCACACTGTAATAATGGCATGCATTTGCACATGCATAAGAATGTTTGTTAGGCAGGGTTGCTGCAAGGCTCAAACTAACCTCTCAAAGAAAAATTATTACCCTTCTCTTTGCTTCCTTGCTTCTATGAGTTGGTCCTTCAAATTCTAACTCATCGTCTTCTGCATAAAGTTAACTTTATTATAGTTATAGTCCCCAACTCATTCCCTTCTATTTAACAATCATTTCCTAAGAACCTGATATGTACTGTGCACTATGCTAAGCATTATTGAACAATACATTGCCTTGCTTAACTTCAAGCAATTTTGTGAGGTAGGTTTAAGACACTCATATTATAGAGGAGGAGGCTGGATCTAAGAGATGCTATATGATTTGCCAGATCTGTTGAACTCTAACATCTTAAGCAAATAAAGGTCATTTTATCACTCAGGATATGTGCAGTTATGTTGCAGTAACAAACAAATCCCATGTCTTGAAAACAAATGTTTGTTTCTCACTCACATGCTATGTGCATCCTGGGTCAGTTCTGTTGAATGTCCCCTTGCCACATGACTCAACCCTTCAATGATGTCTCAATCTTGAAATTTGTTGATTGTCAAGGTAGAGGGAAAGAACCCTGGATGGTTTTGTACCAACAATTCAATACTTTGGCATAGAAGTGATGGGCACTGCTTCAATTCACAACTCACTGGCCAGGGGTAGTCACTTGGCCCCACCTAACTACAAGCCATTCAGAAAATGCAAACTGACTCAGGACTTAGAAGGCAGAAGAGTATGGAGCTGCACAAGGGACCCCACAAAGTTAGAGAAGTTCCAAGTATTCGATTTCTGCATCCACTTCAGTGCTTGCATTCTAGGTGGTAGCAGATAAAGATGTCAAAATTGTATTGCAAAATCAAAACCAAAATGAGATATCACTTTTAAACCTAGTAGGAGGGCTTTAATTAAAAAAAAAAAAAGGCAGAAAGTAGTGTTGATGAGGATGCAGAGAAATTGGAGCCCTCATACATTGCTGGTGAGAACATAAAATGGTATAGCCACTTTGGAGAACAGTCAGGCAGTTCCAGCAAGTGCTACACGTGGAGTTACCATATCACTTAGCAATTCTACTCTGTGTATATATACACAAGAGAAATGAAAATATATGTCCACGCAAAAGCGTCTATACTAATGTTTATAGCAGGATTATTCATCATTGCGAAAAGTGGAAATAATCCAGGAGTCCATCATCACCCAAAGAATGAATAAGCAAAGTGGTATATCTATATGATAGAATATTACTTAAAAAAATAAAGAACAAAACAAGGCAGGACTGATATATGCTACTACTTGCACGAACCTTGCCAACATTATGCTAAATGAAAGAATCCAGTCACGAAAGATCACATATTGCATGAATCCATTTATATGAAATGTCAACAATAGGCAAGTCCATAGATATAGAAAGATAAGTGGTTGCCTAGGACTGAAGGAAGGAAATGCGGAGTTGTAGCAGGTATCAGTACTCAGTGTCTGGCTATTAAGGACAATTGACAGTAAAATCATAATACTGTTCCTAGCTAGACTAGATCCATTAAGAATGGTAACATTGGGCATGAGGAACTTATCTCCTAAGCAAGCATCCTGTGGACCGATGAAAGACTTTTATCAGGCAAAACTGGGTTTAAATGTGAGAGGGGAAGAAGGGAGCTGAGATGTGTTTATTGTCATTGACCCAAAGAGGCAGATCTTGAAGGCAAAAAATGACATTGAAAATCTTGCTATTACTTCAAGCTATGATGAATTTATCATGTGTAGAAACTAATCTGTATTTTGGATTTTTAAAACTCCCCTTCTGAAAAAACTGTTATGAACTTGGAGCTATGTGATTTGAGCACCCCAATTTTTTTAATGGCATACAGAAGTTTGGGTCTCAGAAATAATCTTCTGTGTGACTCACACACATTCCAAAGTGGACATAAAAGTATTTAATCAAGACATGAAACTGCCAATGACAAAAATGAACAAAAACGATTACTTTACGAAACTTCTGTTCAAGTGATATGCATGTAACCTGGTTAAATACAGCACTACGGGGTGCCTGGGTGGCTCAGTGGGTTAAAGCCTCTGTCTTCAGCTCAGGTCATGATCCCAGGATCCTGGGATCGAGACCCACATCAGGCTCTCTGCTCAGCAGGGATCCTGCTTCCTCCTCTCTCTCTGACTGCTTCTCTGCCTGCTTGTGATCTCCGTCTGTCAAATAAATAAATAAAATCTTAAAAAAAAAAAAAAGGAAAAACAATACAGCACTAAGAATGTCTGAGAAGCTGCGAGCTATATTCATAATTCTGTCCAGGGTGAGACATGTTCCCTAAGCACACTTACCAATTTGAAATGGTCTTAAGACAATGCAACCAAAGTGTTAAATAACTGATATTTGCAGACAAAATTTTGTTTAAGAAAAGATGACCTTCTGGGGACAGAACCAACTGAGATAAAGAAGGAGACCCTGGCACAAAGCCCAGATCTCAAATCGTGGAGAAAAAAAAAATCAACTACACTTCCCTGTCTGGAACATTTAGAATTTTGACTTGAAACTGTAAAGAAGGTTCACTGGGGTGGGGGCCCATGGGTAAGGGCTTCCATCTCCACCCCCACCTTTTCAATGAAGGGCGATTCAAAATTGGGGGTAGTTCCCCAAGAGAACTTTGGCTAAATGAAATCTGATTTTAAAATACTTGGAAAGAAAAATTCTCTAGCTTCCTTCAACAAATTAAAAAGGATCTTGAGAAACAGGAAATACAACGCAAACAAGAAATTTTTGAGGACAATGGATCCCCCGAAGGGAAGTGGGGATTAAGTTCTTCTGTAAAACAGATCATAGATAGAACCCCACCCCAACCTTCAACAGACAGGCAGCCATTAACAGAAGCGATAACCTCAGGAGGCCTGTAGGTGAAACCACGAGGCTCTCGGGTATGGGCCTACTTGAATCCAGATGCTAATTAAACATAGAGTATGAAAATCTCTTGCCATATCCCAAGCAAGCATCTAAGACATTTAAATTATTGCAAATCCTAAATTCTGAAACACATAGACTACCAGACTATTAAAAATAAATTACTTTCTTCTGGCTCCTTCTAGATCCAAGTAGGAATCTCAACATGTGACAGGACTGTTTAGATTTGGGCAAAGTTATATCTCGTATTTGGAGATCTTATTATGCCCTATTCACCAGTTCTCTAGAAGAGAGTGACTGATTATTCCTTGTCTGTAATTAGAAGGGTTAAAATCCCTGCAAAATTTTGCACAATTGCATCAAAATATTCTATAGCTATAATTTGCTAAATCGTCATATTTGTTTTATATGTGGATTAACATTTTTGGAATACGTCCAAAAAATGTTGGGGGACTTGATTGAACAGGGATTTGGGGACATTTAAATGTAATATGATTACAGAATTACAAATGAAATGTGCTGTAATCCAAATGCACTAGTGTTTTCTGAGTCAGCTCTTGTAAAATTTAGACAACTCATAGAAATTATTCTACCTGAACTCTTGGGATTTTTGTAAGTGTCTCAAATTTCCCAGTATCAATTTGGTTGTATTCTCTAACATATTTAGTTGGTTTTTGAAAAGGTAGACTGGTACAACACTGAGATAAATAATTTCAGTATATTTTATATCAGTTATCTATTGCCATAATAATGCTACATGACAAACAAAAAATACCTCAGTAGCTTAAAGCATTAAGTGCTTATTGTTTACGCATCTGGAGTGGTTGGTAAAAGTGGATCTCCCATTCTTGGCTAGGCTTACTCACATGTGTGGATATCGCTCACTGTTGGTTGATCTTGGCTAGTTGTGGCTTGGGTAAATGGGGCAGCTCAGATATGCTACATGTATCTTTCATTCTCCTTGTTATGTTTTTTATGGCAGATGCAGAGATAAGGGAGAGAGCTGAAACACAGAAGGCTTTTGGAGAACTAGGCTCAAAACTGGTATGCTATTACCTTCACCACATCCTACTGGCTAAAGCATGTCACAAGACCAACTCAGATCCAAAAGATGAAACAATACCTTCTGCCTCTTTAGTGAGAGAAATTGCAAAGTCATGTGGTAAAGGGTGTGGACACAGGAGGGGAATGCAGGTGAAAAACTGGGACTCCTGACAGAATCATTCTGCTAAATATATATAAACACAAAGGCCTTTACAACTCATGAATCATTGAACACCTCATCAAAAACTAATGGTGTACTATATGTTGGCTAACTGAAGGTAATAAAAAATAAAAAAATAAAAAGTTGTATTTAATATTCAGGTCCCCATGATAAATAATAAATCATGGCACTATGACCCAAAACAACGAAAAGCCAAAGAGCTTTGGGAAAAACCTTAAAGGTTTGTAATTATCTGTATTGACACATTCTATGCTATTGCTGGCAAATTGGTAGTAATCTAGTTGAATTACTGGGTAGCCTGTGTCTCTGTATTCTTTGGCATTCTCTTGGAGGGATATTGGGATTTCTTTTCCTTTTTAGATAATTGGTGATGACAAGTATAGACAAGGGAGATCATTCAGACCAAGGGATGGTGAAGATTTTCTTTAAAGGGCCAGACAGTAAACATTTCATGTTTTGTGAGTCAGGTAGTCTTCATCACAACTATTGAACTCTGCCCTTTTAGTGCAAAAGCAGCCAGGGACCACATGTATGCAGATGGGCTTGCCTGCATTCCAGTAAAGTTTTATTTTAAAAAAATCAGGCCATGAGCCAGATTTGGCTGATGGGCTGTAGTTTGCTGAGCCCTGATCTAGACTTTCATACTTCAGTGCCACTTCCATGATGCTTAAGCAAAAGAGAAAGAGAGAAAATAAAGACTTCTAAATTTGGAGCAACAACATAAGTCAAGAACATTGTCTGTGGTTGTAAACCATGGCAGGGTATATCAGAAGTTACTGAAAGGGATAAATAAGTGGGATGAATACATTCTTATGCTAGAGAAAGGTAAAAAGGATGCCTGAATACTTGTATTTTGGAGAAAAAGTGCTCCTTCTGCCTTATGTCTGTGGTTTGAAGCTTCTGTGTCTTGTTGCTCTGCTTTGAGTTTCCTTGTGAAATAATACAATGTCATCTCTCTGGTCCCCAGGTGTCCATCTCTTTGGGCCAAGAGAACTGAGCATGAACCTGGAATATCTTGTTAAGGATATACTTTTTAAATATCTGGAGATGATGACCCTTCCAAGGGTCCCTCTAGGCATGCTATGACAAATTGAACACCAACAAGGAAGCAATGATTATGCTAAATTGGGATCAACTGAGACTGTGGATGGCCTTAGGTCCAGACTGACACTCACAAAAGGCAAACAATAAATACACACTCAAGAGAATATCCCTAGTGCCTACAAATTTGAGGTAATTATTTGTATCCAACTGTCAAAACAGGAAGAGGGTGGAGGACAAGTAATTCACGGGACAAAGTAATATGGACCGCTTCTGTTTGTTATATGGATATAATACTTTCCTTTCTTCGGGTAGCTGGAAATCTTTTTATGCCTCTCATGTGAGCTACAAATTAGCATATTCCCATTAGTCATGTCATCTCTCCATGGAGGTCTCAAACATAAATCCAAAACTGAGTCATCAAATTCTCTCTCTCACACACATACATAAATATTTCTCTTTCAGAGTTTCAAATCTCTGTAAATGAGCCACCATCCACCCAACTGGGCTTGCCAAACTCCACGTTTGATTGATTGGAGTCTTGTGTACTTTTCCACTTATGTGTCTCTCAACTTTATCTTCTCCCCATAGATATCACCAACCTAGTCAAGCCATGATTTTTTTTTTTTGTGACCCAGACCACTGTCATGGCTTCCTAACTGGTCCCCTCCATGAAAATTTGCTTTCTCCATTTTATAACTACATAAGCATAAATACGGTCACATTGGCATTGTTTAAAACCTTTTGATGCTTCCTCAATCCTTTATAACAAAGACCAGATGCCTAAACTTGGCTCATGAAGCCTCCCATGATGTAGCTGCAAGCCTGCCTGTTCTGCCTTGTCCCACTCTGTCCCTCCTTGCCCACTCTGTTCAGCCTTTTTGAGCTTCTGGAATACACCAATGCTTCTGTGCTTTCACACTTACTGTTCTCTCTCCACACCCATGTCTCCACATTCCTCTCTTCAACCTCCAACCCATTCCCCTGCTTCCCTCTTGTACTCTCCTTCCCTTTAGAGGGTCTTTTCTCTCTCACCAATTTATATTACAGGACTCAAGAAGGTAGAGGCTGCTCCTCATTCACACACTGTTGTGTTTCTAGCACCCAGCGCCATATTTGGCACATAATAGATATTCAGTAAATAATTGCTGAATGGGCAAATTAATACTTTAATTATGTTGCTATGTGTGACTTTGGTAGGAGTTATCAAACTTCTTTCAGAGAGAAAAGATGCTCAACATCACTGATCTTCAGGGAAATACAAATCAAAATGACAATGAAATATCACCTCACACCTGTCAGAATGGCTAAAATCAACAACACAAGAAGCAAAAGGTGTTGGCAAGGATGTGGAGAAAGGGGGGCCCTTGTGCCCTGTTGGTGGGAATGCAAACTAGTGCAACCACTTTGGAGAGCAGTATGGAGGTTCCTCAAAAAGTTAAAAATAGAAGCACCTTACAATCTAGCAATTGCACCACTAGAATACAAATAATACAAAAATACCAAATCAAAGGGATACACGCACCCCAATGTTTAGAGCAGCATTATCTATAGTGGCCAAATTATGGAAACAGCCCAAGTGTCCATCAGCAGATAAAGACGATGTGCTATATATACACAACTCCATATGATTTCACTCATATATGGAATTTAAGAAACAAAACAAAAGGAAAAAACAGAGGGGAGAAAATCAAGAAACAAGAGTCATAACTACAGAGAACAAACTGATGATCAGAGGGGTGGGGGTCGTGAGGATGGGTGAAACAGGGAGTGGGGAACAAAACAGTGCATTTGTCGTGATGAGCACTAGGTGATGTATGGAAGTGCTGAATCACTATATTGTATACCTGAAACAAATATTACACTCGGGGGCGCCTGGGTGGCTCAGTGGGTTAAGCCGCTGCCTTCGGCTCAGGTCATGATCTCAGGGTCCTGGGATCGAGTCCCGCATCGGGCTCTCTGCTCGGCAGGGAGCCTGCTTCCCTCTTTCTCTCTCTGCCTGCCTCTCCGTCTACTTGTGATTTCTCTCTGTCAAATAAATAAATAAAAATCTTTAAAAAAAATATTACACTCGGTTAACAAACTGGAATTTAAATAAAAACTTTAAAAATTCCTTCAGAGAGATGTACAGAATGTGTAATTTGGGGAAAACTATAACTTTGGCTAGAGTTGTAATGTTACTAATGTCAGAATCCACAAGTCTCTGAATTAACTTTAGATCTCCATAAAGTCTCACATGAGGCCATGTGATAAATGGATGAATGAATGGTTTATTATTACAAATTCTGAAGTTTCTTAGTTCCAAATAAGCAATGATTCCATTTTTCTTTTTCTTTCTCTTTTTCTGACTAACTTTCTAACTCTGGAAGGTTGTATATATTTCATTTTTTTTAAAGATTTATTTTTTATTTGGAAAGAGAGAGAGAGAGAGAGAGAGAGAGAGGGAGGGAGAGGGAGAGGGAGAATGAGAGGGGAAGGGGCTGAGGCAGAGGGAGAGGAAAAGAACCTCAAGCAGATGTCACTCTGATACAGGAGTCTGATGCGGGGCTTGATCCCATGACCTGAAGATCATGACCTGAGCCAAATCAAGAGTCAGATGCTCAAACAACTGAGCCACCCAGACGCCCCAAGAAAGTTGTATATATTTCTCCTGATTTGGGACTATAAACAGTTATTTGCCCTAGGTTAAAAACTATATATTTTTTTCATTTAGAGTCTGATAGGATTTATGAAGATAGAGATTTTTTTTTTTAACTTCTTTGTGTCTTGTCAGAAATCACAGACTTTCTTTCATTATGTAAGTTGGCCTACCAGCATGTGGAAAATCAACTCTATATTAGCTACACACTGAAGTGGAATAATAAAGAAGAAAACACACACAACTAGTTTTCAGGAAGGCCACATTCGAGTCCTGTCGCTGGCACCTATACAGCGTATGTAGCAACATGGCAAACTTATGGAGCCAGGATCTCTAAAATGTAAATCTCATGAGAACAAAGATTTTGTCTCTTTATCAACATAGAACTGAGCACCTAGGAGAGCACATTGCACGGCAGATAGTTACTGCCCAATAACTATTTGTTTAAGGAATGAAAAATCAAGCTTTGGGTCACATACCTCTTTTTAGTTTTAAGTTGTTAAAAATTAAGGTGATATTAACAATGCTGGCAATTTCAGGAAATTATTGGGACAGGCCGAAATGTATCTTTGTAAAGATTTTAAATCTAGAGATAAGTGCACAAGTTTAAAATGTTGTTATCAACGCTGTGTGGCTTCCCTCTAATGCCTATAATCTGAATATCTAATTTTTCTGGATTATTTGCTTCATCACATATGGGGGTTTATGCTCTATCATTGCAGTGAGTGATTAGTGTTCTTTCATTCTAAGTGCATTATATGTTTGAAATAAAATATGAGATTACAGAGACTACAGGAAGGAACACTCAATTTGAAAACAGCTTGTGTTTAGGAAAAAAAAAAATAATTTCGATTTAGTGGCAAATTCCAGGGAGCCTGATTTCACATGGAATAATTTCAAAGACAACAAAGACACAAGTATACAAAACTTTGCTATTTTAAAATATTCCATACCCATTATCTTATTTAATTTTTGCAGTAGCCCTCTTGTTCATAGATGGTATTATTTCTATTTCACAGATGAAGACAATGAGGCATAGAGAGAGTAAATAAATTGTCCAAATTCACACTCTGGTAAGTGATGGACCCTGCCCTTGAACCTGAATTCTTCTGCCCCCAAATGCTTTACCAATTACATTATATCACCGTGAAGAGTTTAGGTCAAAATCTGAAGTTGGAGGGTACATTCTCCAAGACTGCTTTCATTTCTGACACCAATTGTAAGTTTCAAGGGTTTTGCCAAAGAATCCTCAGTTTCAATAATTCACTAGAACTCACTGAAAGTTATTATACTCAGGGTTATAGTTTATTATAGGGAGAGGATATAGAGTAAAACTAGTCAAGGGAAGAAGTGTATACAGCAGACTCCAGGAAGGTTCCAAAACAAAACTTCCATTGTTGTCTCACTGTGGAGTTAGGCTATGTTACCTTCCAGGTATCAATACATATGGAGTATTACCAACCAGCAATGCTAACTTGAGCCTCAGGTTTTTACCAAAGGTCCATTATGTAAGCATGACCCATCATTTGATTGTCCACACAGTTGATCTTAGTCTCTAGGCCAGCTGTCACCACATGACCCAAAGCCCACACCCTGTGTCACAATGTCAGTCTTTCAGGTATGGCCACTCCCCACCTCAAGACTATATGGGTGGCCGGTCCCCCACCCCAAATCACTTGTTAGACTATACAGTAGGACTCCAGGCACCCAGGCAAACAATGACATTCCTATCAGGCACAACATTACAAGAGCCTGGAGATTACCTCCCAGAAACAGGGCAAAGGGCAGACCTTCTCTTTGGGCAAGACCAAATTCTTTGCCTTACAACCATGTTGGGAAAGGAGTGTGACTAGAATATAAAGATGTATAAAATGAAGACAGCTGGCAAATGCATGTGTGTATACAAGCACATGTCGATGTGGCTTGTTAGAGTCAAAATTTGAATCTTGATTTGGTTTTGTGCTTACATTCTCCTCTGACCAGATCAGATGAATTGGGAAATGTGAGAAGTACTAGAGGAAAATGATTATATCATTGCCATGGTTCAGACAGAGCCTTCGGAGCTTAGAAGAAGAGGTACAACTGTGGGAAGTGATGAGAGCATAAAGCCCATTGTCTGAGAAGGAAAGTCTGCTTGGTTTATGGGTTTTTCTTTTTAGGAGCTCTTAGTTGTTTTCAGTTTTAAAAAATTGATATCCATTATGACACCAGCAACAGTCAACTCCTGGGGCTTTTTGCTAAAATTAGTTTTGATACCTTAAAGAATATTGATGACATTTTAGAGTAGAACAGCCTAACAGATCCAAAATAAAAGCTTTCTAAAAAAGACTTTATCCGTTAGCTTTATCAAGAGGCCAAAAAAGAAATAAAAATGAGTTCTGCTATTAGACCTAAAGGCTCCAGTCATTTCTATTTATACAACTGCTCAGCTTTATCTAGCATAAAATAAAATAGAAGGAAGAAGTACTATATATCTGAGTGAGCTGGGTGGTGCATACTAATTCCTTTTGGCTTATAATTTACTTTTCTTTGGTGTAATTTTTAACCATTGAGGTAGATGATGATTATCACTGGTGTCTGGAAGCCCCAAGCTATTCATTCTAATGCCCTCTTCCTAATCCTCGCCCCTTAGAAACCCCCTTTTTAGCTCCCTAAAAATCTAAGATCTGTTTCTCGGATTTCTCTGGGAAGGAGACAAGTCTGTGATTACCAGAGTGAATTAGTTCAAGTGTTACTCTTCTTCCCAAGGGCATTTGCCGTTAAGAGAATATCATGGGGTTGAAGTTTTCTAATTGTGTTTCCTATACTGAGTTCCTTAGCTAGGATAGGCAAAGTTCTGCTGTAGAAACAAACCTTCAAATTTCAGTGCGTTGACACAGTAAAGGTAGGTACCTCATTTAGGGCATAGATTCCTGTGAGTTGGGGGCTTCTCTTGCCTGTCTTCCAAATGCTGACTCAGGGACTAGTGGCTTTTAATTTGCAACTCTGACATCTTGGAGTCCTTTGCTTCTAGCTGTATGGACCAAAGAGTGAGAAAGGAGGGAACAGGTAACCTGCTCTTAGTTTCCTGGGACTGGATGTGAAACAACACTTCTCTTCAAGCTGCACTGGTCAGGATTAGTCACAGAGAAGCAGGACAGCAGGAATACATAGAAAGCAAAATGAATATGGGGGATAAAGGGAATTTCAGGAACCTACAAATCGTACTAACAGAGAGTTACCCACTCTACAAATAGATGAGCTCAAGTTTACATCAAGAGCTCAGCAGGGATGCCTGGGTGGCTCAGTCAGTTAAGCAACAGATGCTTGGTTTTTGGCTCAGGTCATGATCTTAGAGTCGTGAAATCGAGCCCTGCGTGGGGCTCTGCACTCAGTGCAGGGTCTGCTTCAGATGCTCTCTCCTTCCTCACTCCTACTCCCCACTACCTGCTGTGCGCTTGCTCTTTCTGAAATAAATATACAAATAAGTCTTAAGAAAAAAAAAGTTAAAAAAAAAGTTCAGCAAAACTTTATTGTGACTCTAACGTGAGCCAAGAATTGTGCTAGGTTGTGGGCGTGCACGTGCGTGCGCACACACACACGCGTGCACACACGCAATGCAGTTATTACCTTCAAGAACATCGCAGTTGAGTGAGGGAGGCTGACAGGTAAACCCCTAACTACAGTGTGGTATGACATTTTCAGTAACAGACACGTGTACCAGGAACATTTGTACAACGTGTAACTCTTCAAGATTGCAGCGTGAAGGTGAAAATTAAGGAGGGCTTTCCAGAGGAAGTAACCTTTGGGAAAGTGTTGAAGGAATTTTGCAGGCAGAGAAAGAGGAATAATAGACCTCAGAGGACGAGCTAAGAATGGCAAAATAAGCAAGAGCAACTGAGAATGTGGAGAGTTGAAGAAGCTAGGGGGGATTGCAGCAGGTTAATTCCCAGGTTTGTTGCAGGGGGCAGTAGGAGAGGAGGCTAGAGAGCTGAGCTGGGTCACGCTGACATGCTTAGAGTCCTGTGGGCAAAGGAAAGCACAGTAGTGTTCTTGGCAGGGAGACAATTTGTTTCTAAGCTACTCCCGAAAGCTTAAAGCATTCCTAATCTTTATTGAGCTTTCACTGTGAGCTACACACAGAGTGGAGCATTTTGTGGACATGACCTCATTTCATCCTCTCAGAAGCTTTATGAGGTCTAATTATCATTCCCATTTACAGACGAGGCAACTTGGGGAACAGAACAGGCCAATAGTTTGCCCAGGGTCATACAGCTAGTAGATGATGAAACCAGGAATAAAACCCAGGCGATATGAGGCTGGAGTCAGATCCTTTTATCTAGACCATAGTTGTCCAACAGAAATGGATTCTGAATTATATTTATGTTATATTATACGTAAATATATGGACTGTAGATTAAGAAAATTTATATTTTCTAGTAGCCACATGAAAAAAGCAAAAAAAAAAAAGGTGAAATTAATTTTAAGAATTTTTCATTTAACCCAATAGAGCCAAAATATTATTATTTCAACCTGTTGTCGATATAAAACATTGCTCATTCATTATCTCATGTCCCTTTTTCATACAAGGTCTCTGAAATCTGGAATTTGACACTTGCAGCACATCTCCATTCAGACTAACTATATTCCTAAATACACGTCCCATGTGGCAATTGGCGGCTGTATTGGATGCTGTTCACCTTGAAGGATTATTTCTGTGGTTTTATTCTCTGAAGTATTTATTTAACTTTGAGGCACAACAATTTAGCTACAGGGTACTAAGGAGTCATACAACTAAATGTCTGTGGTTTGCTTGTAATCACACACATATTTTACACAAACACACACAGCACAGCTCACTTTCGGAGGATTCTCTCCTCTCCTAACTCCTTCTAAAGTCCTCCTTTCTTCCTCATGGCAGCACTCGGCAATTCCACGCCAAACCTAAACCTTACACGAGCGCACCTGGCACTGGGAGGCGTCACAGTTCACTGTCCGGACTATCAATGACAGACGGACTATTCACATGCCACATGCACGGTCTGTCCAGTATCTAGGAAATCTTCTCTTCCAAGTTTGATTTCCTCAGAGTGATGGTAGGTGTTCTATATGCCCAACATGTTTTGAATGCCAATGCGGACATTCTAGCAATTCCAGTTAGGGTCAGCTGGTTGCACTCGTGGGAGGAACGTCAAACATGGATAATTGAGTTTCCCAAAGAGGGGATGACCTCACTGTTTGCCCTTCACAAATACACATGCTCTCTTAGTCTGTTTAACTAAACTCCTGCCTAAATATGTCTTGTGGGAAGGAAGAGTTTATATAGAGCCGTCGAGTAGTCTCTCTCAAGGCCGCTGGCTGCGGAAGACCTCTTTGTGCCCATTATATACCTTTACTGAAACCTATCCATCTGCCACCCTCACGCTAACCAAGATAACTCAGCCTGGATTTTGAAGTGTACAACACACATGATAACTCTGCGTGCGGGGAAATAGGTCGTGGGGGTTTATATTAATGCCAATGGAGTAAATTTTATCCCTTTCAAAACCTACAATTTAATAAACTTTTTGGAGTTTCTATGACTAAAGGATTATCCGGGATATTGGGAGATGATGACACTCAGGGATTTTAAGCCTCAGTTTCTAAATCTATAAAATGGAGGTAATGATAGAATCTGCCTTTTAGAGTTGTTGGCAGAATTAAAGTGTGAAAAATAGAAAGCACTTAGTTCAGCAGCTGGCAAAAAAAAAAAAAAAGCGGTTGAAAATATTCTCTCTCATTGTCTTTGTTTTTTTTTTTTTTCTTTCTATGGTTATCATCTTCTTGTGGGAAGGCAGACACATAAATACACATAATGAAAACCACAGGGCAGCCAATGTTGGTTGTGGTGTAAATCAATACTGGGAGGGTAAAAGAACCATTCATTCTGATTAGGGTTAGATGTTTTAGTGGCGGTGGTAGCATCTGCCCAGAGATTTGAAGCATGAGAAGGGAGAGAGAGAAAAGAAGGAAAATTTGGCAAAACTACAGACAGTGGAAGTGTAGCCCATAGCTCAGGAATATGAACAGAAGGACCAGAGTATCAGGCTGTTGGATTTGGCTGGGAGAATAATCTGATTCTTAGTAAGGGCCTTGAATAAAGGACTGAGAAATTTGAGACTTTTTCAATAAATGCACAGCCATTCCTCATTTGTGAGATGGGCAATCATAATACAATGTGTGTTTTCTAGAAAGATAACACTGAAAGCATTGTAGAAAACAAAATTAAGATGGAGACCATCTGGGCCGCATCAAGACATGGCTGATATTTAAGATGGGTCTTGAAAAGTTAAACTTCTTATTTTTAAAGATTGTATTTATTTATTTGACAGAGAGAGAGAGCGAGAGACAGAGACACACAGAGAGAGAACAGCAGGGGGAACAGCAGAGGGAGAAGGAGTAGCAGGCTCCCCACTGAGCAGGGAGCCTGAAGTGGGGCTCGATCCCAGGACCCTGGGATCATGACCCAAGCCGCATGCAGATGCTTAACCGACTGAGCCACCCAGGTGCCCCTTCTTCCCGGTTTTATAAGTGAGAAAACTGACACTCAGGGATTTTAAGTGAACAGGTCATACAACAGTCTGTGATAGAGTCAAAATCAGAATCCACATATTCTAACTCTAATACCATTGGTTAAAAAATCCTTCATCCTGAGGTGCCTGGGTGACTTAGCTGCTTAAGCGACTGAGCTTTTTTTTTTTTTTTTTAGAGAGAGAGACAGAACAAAAGCTGGGGAAGGGTCAGAGAGAGAGGGAGAAGCAGACACTTTGCTGAGCAGGGAGCCTGATGTGGGGCTCAATCCCAGGACCCTGGGATCACGACCTGAGCTGAAGGCAGACACTCAATTGACTGAGCCAGCCAGAGGCCCCAAAAGGTTAAACTTGCTGAGTTGACTTTCAGGCCTCACTCACTATTAGTACAAAGACATTCTCAATAATCAGAAACTCTGTGAGTGATTTTTTTTTTCTTACCCTGTATACTCTCAAGGCTTGAAAGATTATAAAATAGATTTGGAGAGTCCTTCCAGTCCTAGTTAAAACAATAAACAAATTGAAGATCTCTCATTTTTGGTACCTAGTATAATCATAAACATGCTGCCTTAATCATAAGAAAAAAGCATGGGAAACTTAAACACTACCTATGTCCCAGCCAAGTACAATTATATCAGAATCTCTGGGTATAAAACCCACTGATTTCTCTCAGGTGCTTGATACAAATGTGGATATTCAATAACCAATGACTTATGACAATCTATACATAGTATTGCACACAGATTATAATTGGTTCAAATCTTCCCTTCCCTAAAAGCAATTGTAGATAAGTAACTTATCAAGAAAAAGCTCACAATTCCAATGTCTCTCCACATGGACTTCTTTCTCTTCCATGATGATAATGAGAGATCACCAAAAGCAAAGGAATATCAGCCTAGTGTACTGCTTCTAAAATATTCTACCAAAGTACCCATTGTGGCAAAAAAAAAAAAAACCCACAAACAAACCCCCCAAAACTTCCCTCCAAAACAAAACAAAACAAAAGCAAAAACAACAAAAAAACTACTCGCAGAGGACTAGCAGGCTTCTTATTTTTTTGAACTAAGCCTTTGGTGAATATTACATTTGCACAATATATTTACATAAACACATACATATTAAATGGTATCTGGGAGTCCTTTCATACTAAAAACATACAACATGGACATTTTTTAAAGATTTTATTTATTTATTTGACAGAGAGAGAGATCACAAGTAGGCAGAGGCAGGCAGAGATCAGGGGGAGGAAGGCTCCCTGCTGAACAGAGAGCCCGATGCGGGGCTCGATCCCAGGACCCTGGGATCATGACCTGAGCTGAAGGCAGAGGCTTTAACCCACTGAGCCACCCAGGTGCCCCACAATATGGACATTTTGTATGATCTTATAAAAGACTGGAAATCGGAGAGTTGATTAAAGAGTTGAAACAGGACAACCCTGGACACCTGGGTGGCTAATTGAGTTAAGCCTCTGCCTTCAGCTCAGGTCATGATCCCAGGGTCCTGGGATCGAGCCCCGCATCAGGCTCTCTGCTCAGCAGGGAGCCTGCTTCCCCCGCTTCTCTCTGCCTGCCTCTCTGCCTACTTGTGACCTCTGTCTGTCAAATAAATAAACAAAATCTTTGGAAAAAAAAAAAAAAGAAACAGGACAACCCATGAATGAGAGGTGTGTGTGTGTGCATATTGTTTTGTTTATTAATTCTTTGGGAATCCATTATATAGAGATGTAAATTTATTCAAAGTTTGGATATCTTACTTCTCGTAGATCACCTTTAAAGCTTACATCTTTTTTTTTTTTAAGCATAGTTGACACATGATGCTATGTTAGCTTCAGGTATACACCATAGCACCTCTATATGTTAACACATGTGTTATGTATAACACAACACCTCTATATGTTATGCTGTTCTCACCACAAAAATCTTACATTTTTATTTATTTACTGATTAGTTGCTTTTTCAAAGATGTAGTGAACAATTTCCCTACATTGTGTTTGGATCATGTATTTCTGCATGCAAGCTATTCTCAAATACAGTGGCTCAGAACAGCAATGATGTATTACTTCTCACAAATCCGTAGGTTGACAATGTGCAGTTGCCCTTGCCCTAATGAGAGACCATGGCTGGTGGCTGTGCTTGGATGGCTGGGCCTCTCTCTTCACATGGTCTTTCATGTCAGCTTCTCCAAGATGGTCCCAGGGTTCTGGGAGGGCAAAACCCAATGCACATGCATGGCCTCTACTTGAATTGCATTTGTTGATGTTCTACTGACCAAAGCAAGGCCCATGGCCAAGTCCAGAGTCCAGTTGGGAGAGGATCACCCAGGGCAAGACTTTTGGGAGGCGTGATTCATTATTTAATAATTAAGCACAATTCCTTCTCCATTTGACAAAAGTGGGAGACAACCCTGATTTAAGGAATGCTATGAAGACATTCTCTCTAAAAAAAAAATCCCTTTAAGATGTTTGCAAATGACATATCAGATAAAGGGCTAGTATCCAAAATCTATAAAGAACTTATCAAACTCAACACCCAAAGAACAAATAATTCAATCAAGAAATGGGCAGAGGACATGAACAGACATTTCTCCAAAGAAGACATCCAAATGGCCAACAGACACATGAAAAAGTGCTCAACATCACTCAGCATCAGGGAAATACAAATCAAAACCCCAGTGAGACACCACCTCACACCAGTCAGAATGGCTAAAATGAACAAGTCAGGAAATGACGGATGTTGGTGAGGATGGGGAGAAAGGGGAACCCTCTTACACTCTTGGTGGGAATGCAAGCTGGTGTAGCCACTCTGGAAAACAGCATGGAAGTCCCTCAAAAAGTTGAGAATAGAGCTACCCTATGACTCAGCAATCACACTACCGGGTATTTACCCTGAATATACAAATGTGGTGATCCAAGGGAACATACGAACTCCAATGTTTACAGCAGCAATGTCAACAATAGCCAAACTATGGAAAGAGCCTAGATTTTCATCAACAGGTGAATAGATAAAGAAGATGTGGTTTATATATACAATGGAATACTATGCAGCCATGAAAAGAAATGAAATCTTGCCATTTGCAATGACATGGATGGAACTAGAGGGTATTATACTGAATGAAATAAGTCAATCAGAGAAAGACAATTATCATATGATCTCTCTGATATGAGGAATTTGAGGCAGGCCGGAGGGGGGGGTCATGGGGGTAGGGAGGGAAAAAATGAAACAAGATGGGATTGGGAGGGAGGCAAACCATAAGAGACTCTTAATCTCACAAAACGAACTGAGGGCTCCTGGGGGGAGGGGTGGTATGGAGACGGGGGTGGGGTTATGGACGTTGGGGAGGGTATGTGCTGTGGTGAGTGTTGTGAAGTGTGTAAGCCTGATGATTCACAGACCTGTACCCCTGAAACAAATAATACATTATATGTTAATAAGAAAATATCTCCCTTTAGATACATGCACCCTGATGTTTATAGCACCATTATCAACAATAACCAAATTATGGAAAGAAACCAAATGTCCACTGACTGATAAATGGATAAAGAAGATGTGGTGTATGTATGTCTGTATGTACACACTCACACACAGGAATATTACTCAGTCATAAAAAAGAATGAAATCTTGTCATTTGCAGTAACGTGGAGCTAGAGAGTATAATGCTGAGCGAAATAAGTCAGAAAAAGACAACTATCATATTATTTCACTCCTATGTGGAATTTAAGAAACAAAACAAATGAACATGGGGGAAGAAAAAGGGAGGCAAACCAAGAAACAGACTCTTAAGTACAGAGAACAAACTGCTGGTGACCGGAGGGGAGGGGTAGGGCGTGAGACAGGTGATGGGGATTAAGCATGGCGCTTGCTGTGATGAGCGCAGGGTGTTGTGTGCAAGTGTTGAATCACTACATTGTACACCTGAAACTAATAGGACACTGCACGTTAACTAACTGGAATTTAAATAAAAACTTAAAAAAAAAAAAGCCTCCCTTTATTGTGTTACCAGAGAAACCATCATCAGAGTGTCATCGCATTTGGATTCAGGCAGGGGTTCTCTACCAGGGCTCATTTCAGAACAACTGTGGCATTTTCTCAAAAGACAGGTACCCGGCTCCCCACCACGGCAACCGGATCAAATCACTCCATGGTCGATTTTGATGTACCCACGTCCTGGTTGAGGCTGAGTGAGTTATGAATCCCGTTTTCAGTAACGACCAATTAACTCACGGGAGACCAAAGCAAAAGGGAAAGGCCAGTTCCTGTGGGGCAAGGCCAGCTCCTCGGGGTGGGGGCTGCATGGGGGAGGTGACTCACCGAGGTGACAGATGCCCCCTTCTCGGGTCCTGCAGAAGGAGGGGAGATCCCTGCTGTGGGATGTGGGAATCGTCGTCAACGCTGGTTTTGTTCTCCAGTCTCTCAGTCCAAACGGAGAGTTTCATTTTAATATTTTGTCACCAAAAAATGGAAATGACTAATCCTTAGGAAGTTAGAAATTCCTTTAGACTGTCTTTTAGGTAAGTAGCTCCAGGTGAACAAAAACTGTTACTTGCTGATGGGCTTCGGGCTCACTCTCGTTGAAGATAGCTATGATCCTAGACTGGCACATAATTTATTAATTCATTTAAAGGCTATAAAGAAGGGAGTCAAACATACTGATGAGATACTCGGTGGTGGTTAGGAAAAAGTAAGAACACAGTTAACACCAAACTTAATTATGATCTTAATTTATGCCGGTTGGTCTTTGAAAGTTGAATAAAGCAATTAATTATGAGTCTTCTTCTAGGGTTTCTCTTGTCAACCCAGACCTCTGAGGTTCTGGAGCAGCCCGTGGGTCTGCTGGTCTCCCTCGGCCAGCGGTGCATTCAGTACATACACTCGGGCCGCGCAGGGGAGAGAACTAGCTGGCTCTTCAAATCACCTTATGTCCTCTTCTGCAGCTGGCAAAGGCCAGGAGAAAAAGAGCAGGCCTTCTTGTGACTTTCCAGGTCTCAAGTTGAGAAAGTAATTTACGCAAACCACCTCCTCTTTTCTTCCAAGAAGCTGACACTGGCATGCATAATTGTTATAAACGCTGACTTCAATCACATGCCTAAGATCATCCATTAACCATTCAAACAGGCACCTGGCCCCTTTTGAAACCCGGTCTATTTTTAAAGGGCTACACCCCCTTTTTATTTTTGGACACTGCTTTTGAAACTCATTTAAAAATAACTGTTTCCAGAGGAGCAGGTAAAGGCATTGTTGAATGCACTGGGTGATGCAATTGGAGAGAGGAAAAGCCCAGGGCTTTTTACACTTGTACAACTCAGTCATCACGGAGATCACGTCGATGCCTGTTGAGCAGAAAAACAGCACTAATTTGACTCAGAAGACTGGACCTATCATTCTGGCTCTATCAGCAATTATATGTCATTTCACCATGGGAGGGGGATTTGTGTTTGTGTGGGAAAAATCAAGTGGTGGCCTCCTAGTTCATTCTGCAAGTGATTACCGGGGCTAATAGTTGACCGTTATGAGTACAGTGTAGTCGTGTTGACACTGATTTGATTCAGGGTCCTGTTTGAGGTCACCCAGCTTTTGATAACCTTCTCATCAGTGTTTGGGATCTAAATTTATTTTAAGAAAATGCTACACAGGGGCGCCTGGGTGGCTCAGTGGGTTAAGCCTCTGCCTTTGGCTCAGGTCATGGTCTTGGCGTCCTGGGATCGAGCCCCGCATCGGGCTCTCTGCTCAGCAGGGAGCCTGCTTCCCTCTCTCTGTCTGCCTGCCTCTCTGCCTACTTGTGATCTCTGTCTGTCAAATAAATAAATAAAATCTTAAAAAGGAAAAGAAAATGCTACACAAATGTTTAAAAAAATGAGATTGAGGACTGTTCTTATGTAGCAGGAATTTTGTACTCGATGCATTAGTAATTTGTGGACTTTTGTTCTTGAAACTAATCTGTGAACCTCTGTGGGATTATATATTCTCCAGAGGCTTTCTTATAAATTAACATGATTTGGACAGTTGGGAACCTACACATTGATTCATGAGCAGACCTGGTAAGTTAGCGAATTTTTTATAGCTATATTCTCTGAGGGAACTACAACCCTTTTACTATCCACCAAAGCATTCTACACGCAGGAGTTTGGAACAGACACTGAAAAGACGCCATTTGAAAACTGTTCTGAGACCGGGCACCTCAAACTTTAACATGCACAAACCACCTGGGAATCTTGTTAAAATGCAACTTCTGAGTCAGTAGGTCTGCGATGGGGCCCGAGATCGTGCATTTATAGCAAGTTCCCAGCTGAAGCCAATGCTGCTGGTCCACAGACAGCCCTCTGAGCCGCGAGGCACTGAGGAAGGGACTGAGTAAAATGTGTGTGGATTTCGTGTCAGCTGTGTGAGTTTGCCCATTACCGAGACAGATAGGCTGTACACCACTTCCAGAACACACTACCTGAGCTAACAGGAGAAGGGTCTCTTTCCAAATGGCACATCAATAGAACGGCATGTTTCAACTTTAAATATTCATGACTTGTCTTCCTCTTGTTTCTTTCAAGCATTTTGACATTTACTTAAGTAATTACTGTCAGTTTCAAATGGCGGCCCATATTTTTGTCCTTTGTAAATCCTCCTATGTTATTATTCATGCCTTTGTTCCGTTTCCACTCTTGGAAGCTGCCTTTATCGGGTTTGCCAGGTGGATTCTGTTCATATCCGGAATTAATCTCCATGGCCCATCAGAGTGTAGCCAACTTCATTTAATCAAGGGAAGAACCAGGGAGGGAGACAGTGACTGGGAGGAGAGATTGGAAACCTGATGACCACGGCCGCTTCTCCTGATCAGACAAAATGTAAAAGCCACTTTCTGCTCATGTCTTCTTAGAATCAGCAATGCCAGAATCTTAATGTGTTTTGCTAAATCCGTTGCAAAGAGTTATCTTCCAGACATACAGTTTGACATGTTAGCTTCATGCGGTCTTTGTTTCCTGAGATTATCTATATCACAAAATATTTCAGAACCGACAGATTGTCTTCCTTTCTATGAGTCCATTTGAGAACTGAGTGGTGGGAGACACTTAGAGGGAAAGGGAGGTGATATGTGCTACTAATTGTGCTAAAATCTCTAAATGTATTATTAATCCTCTAAGCCTATTTAGTGTATTTAGCACATAGCCAGTTATGCATGAATCTCATATGAATGGCTGATTTTTTTTATTAAAGGAAAAAGTCATTTTCTGATTAAGAGGCGCTTCCTCTTTTAATGAAAAGACTTTTGGTTCTGCTATACAGAAATAAATCATCAAAGCTCCCTCAGTAATGGCCGTAAATATTTTGTACTTGTGCACTTTTAAAATAAAAGTTGAAGTCATTTTAAAGTCGATCAATTAGTCTTTGCCAAGGTTAAGTACATTTGGGTATTAGCATGCTATTGCATAATACAGTGAGCTGGCAGAACAGAAAGTAATCAGCCAAGTTTAAAAATGTTCACAGATCCTTTCTTTTCTGGCGACCTTGAGGCAGGCAATTAACAAATGCTTTACATTTTAATTTTGCAGGTAAAGAAATCCAGAAGGGGTTAACTAAATCCAAGACCTGAGTGAGTCTGACGGTTAGTGGAGAAGCTACTGTTTTATGGTCCCCGCAGCAGCTGAATTTTGGGGAAAATTACAGTGGAAAAAATGACCTCTTGATCATTCTTCTTCACCACGGATGATATACATTGCTTTTGCTTCTGGCAGGCATTATGCCTCCTTCTTTTCCCCAAGAGACAAAAGAGCAAGCCTCATAGGCAGCTTTTATGTAACTCACTACTGTGGAGTCTAAGTACCACATGCAGTAAACTGTAAAGTGCCTTCCACTACATTGTCAGTGGCAGAATCTCTCTCTCTCTCTCTCTCTCTCTCTCTCTCTCTCACACACACACACACACACACACACCCTCTGCAATCAGAACTTTCCTTTGCAATCGTCAAGGTTGTGTGTGCATGACGTCCGTGAGTGTGCCGGTTTGGGAGAGAGGGTTCTCTGTGGGGTGTGCTGACGTCTTGCTCTAAAATTTCTTCAGCGTTGATGCCCCGACTCCTCCCTCTGGGACCGTGAATCCATCCTGGCACACATCTGCAGAGGCAAAAGCCGGCTCCCAATTTCGTTGACTTGGGTGCAGCCACTTTTGGCAGCCTGTGGGCCACCGGAGGTGAGGTCTGCCACCTGCGTGTTTGTGAACATCACCGAGCAGGGACAGAACACAGGGCTACGGCTCAAGCTGCCCTTGGCTGGGCTCATTTCCATGCTGCTTTGACAGTTCATCTTTTGAGTCCTCCTTTCCATGTAACCTCTCAGGTCTTGCCATGGCTGAAACTGAATATGTTTACCTTATTTAATGTGATGGATGCTATTAACAGTTGCTTCTATATGGTTCATCTTCTTTCCCCTTAACTCAGATGCCGAGGTGAGATGTTTTATTTTCATTTGCTAGTGATCTAACCCTTGAGATTTGGCACTGCCAGTTGGTCAAGTGATCAATGATCTGTAAAGCATAACAATTTACTAAGTAAGCTTGCTATTTACATGGCCTTTAATGCACTACTGCCAAGGATCGGAGGTGTGGAGCAAGGAGGTATTAGATTAGCTCTTTGCTCTGTGATGCCTCTTTGTGGTGAGCATACTATTACCGGAGAAAATCATATTGGAAAAAAAATGATCTCTTTAAAATTATTCCCTAATATTGATCCAGATGCCAGTGAATGATATCTGATATTAGGAAGAAAACTCATGGGGCGCCTGGGTGGCTCAGTCAGATAAGCATCTGACTCTTGATCTCAGCTCAGGTCTTGATCTCAGGATCCTGAGATCAAGCCCTGTGTTGGGCTTCACACTGGGCATGGAGTCTACTTTAAAAAAGAAAAAAGAAAACTCATTAATTCTATGATCTTTTCCATCAGAGACTGGGAGTTTTATAAAATGAGGCCTGACATGGGAATAATAAACCGAAATGTCTGTTCCATAAATGGAATAATGACTTGTGGTCCATAGGACACCCTTGAAGTGACACTGGTGGTGTCACTTCAAAATCAGATGATTCAAATTACAATCAAAATTGTCATTTATTTTCTTATGAACTTTCCCCCTACTTATAAGGCATGAAAATAGTGTCCTATGTTTTCTTCATTGCTCTACGTTTATATTTTTATCTACACTCCATCTAAGTTAATTTTTGTGTATGGTGTGGGGTAGTGGGCAAGATTAATTGCTTTTTCCATTTGAATATCTAAATAATCTAGGCCCATTTATTAAAAAGATCCTTTCCCCTGTTGTACCAAAGAATCAGTTTTGTCATAAGTCATGTGACTCTATATCGGTGGGTCTGTTTCTGGACTCATTCTCTTCTGTTTTTTTTTTTTTTTAATTTTTTATTAACATATAATTAGCCCCAGGGTACTACATACATAACTACATTAGCCCAGAGGTACAGGTCTATGAATCGCCAGGTTTACACATTTCACAGCACTCACCACAGTATATACTTTCCCCAGTTGGACTCTCTCCTTTGTCGCAGTGGCTCATTTGTCTCTCCTTGCACCAGGACCACATGGACTTAATTGCTTTAGCTTTATATACACCTTGATATCTAGTAACATCCTCCAGCTCTGTGCTTGAAGATTGGCATGGATCAATAAACTGGACATCTTAGAAGCAATGGCTAAAATCCTAGAAACATACAATCTTTCAAAACTGGACCAAGAAAAAATGACAAATCTGAATAGACTGATTGCAAGTAAAGAAATCGAATCAGTAATTTAAAAAAGAACTACCATTTGTCTGTACTGTCATTTGCAAATATCTTCTCCCATTCCGTGGGTTGCCCCTTTGTTTTCTTGACTGTTTCCTTTGCTGTGCAGAAGCTTTTGATTTTGATGAAGTCCCAAAAGTTTATTTTTGCTTTTGTTTCCTTTGCCTTTGGAGACATATCTTGAAAGAAGTTGCTGTGGCTGATATTGAAGAGATTACTGCCTATGTTCTCCTCTAGGATTCTGATGGATTCCTGTCTCACGTTGAGGTCTTTTATCCATTTCAAGTTTATCTTTGTGTACAGTGTAAGAGAATGGTCGAGTTTCATTCTTCTACATATAGCTGCCCAGTTTTCCCAGCACCATTTATTGAAGAGACTGCCTTTTTTTCCACCGTATATTTTTTCCTGTTTTGCCAAAGATTAATTGACCATAAAGTTGAGGGTCCATATCTGGGCTCTCTACTCTGTTCCACTGGTCTGTGTGTCTGTTTTTATGCCAGTACCATGCTGTCTTGGTGATCATAGCTTTGTAGTAAAGCTTGAAATCAGGTAACGTGATGCCCCCAGTTTTATTTTTGATTTTCAACATTTCCTTAGCAATTCGGGGTCTCTTCTGATTCCATACAAACTTTAGGATTATTTGCTCCAGCTCTTTGAAGAATACCGGTGGAATTTTGATCGGAATGGCATTAAAAATATAGATTGCTCTAGGCAGTATAGACATTTTAACAATGTTTATTCTTCTGATCCAAGAGCATGGAATGGTCTTCCATCTTTTTGTGTCTTCTTCAAATTCTTTCATGAGTGTTCTGTAGTTCCTCAAGTACAGATCCTTTACCTCTTTGGTTAGGTTTATTCCCAGGTATCTTATGATTCTTGGTGTAAATAGAGCTTATATATAAGATCTTACTAACTTAGAGTAAATGGAATAGATTCTCTAATATCCCTTTCTGTATTTTCATTGTTAGTGTATAAGAAAGCCACTGATTTCTGTACATTGACTTTGTATCCTGCCACATTACTGAATTGCTGTATGAGTTCTAGTAGTTTGGGGGGGGAGTCTTTTGGGTTTTCCATATAAAGAATCATTTTAGCAACATGGACAGGACTGGAAGAGATTATGCTGAGTGAAATAAGTCAAGCAGAGAGAGTCAATTATCATATGGTTTCACTTATTTGTGGAGCATAACAAATAGCATGGAGAACATGGGGAGTTAGAGAGGAGAAGGGAGTTGGGGGAAATTGGAAGGGGAGGTGAACCATGAGAGACTATGGACTCTGAAAAATAATCTGAGGGGTTTAAGTGGCGGGGGGGGGGGGGGGGGGGGGGGGGTTTGAGGGGGGGGGGGGGGGGGGGGGGGTGGGGGGAACCAGGTGGTGGGTATTAGAGAGGGCACAGATTGCATAGAGCACTGGGTGTGGTGCAAAAAAAATGAAAATAAATTAAAAATAAATAATAAATAAATAAATAACAACTGCCAGAAAACAAAAGTCTAAGACCAGATGGATTCCCAGGTGAATTCTACAGACATTTAAAGACAAGTTAACACCCATTCCTCTTAAACTATTCCAAATAACAGAAGAAGAAAGCTTCTAAATACATCCTATGAAGCCAGCATTACCCTGATACCAAAACCAGACAAAGACACCACAACAAACAAAAACTACAGGCCAATATCCCTGATGAACACAGATGTAAAAATTCTCAACAAAATAGTAGCAAACTGCATGCAACAATATATAAAAAGAGTAGTCACCTCAGTCAGGTGGGATTTATTCTGGGGTTGCAAGGATGGATCAATATTCACAAATCAATCAATGTCATATACCACATCAATAAGACAAAGGATAAAAATTGTAGAATTATCTCAACAGATGCAGAAAAAGCATTTGACAAGATTCAACATCCATTCATGATAAGGACTTCCAACAAAGTGGGGTTAGAGGGAACATACCTCAATATAATAAAGGCCATATGTTAAAAACCCATAGCTAACATCATCCTCAATGGTAAAGAACTGAGTGCTTTTACTCTAACGTTAGAAATAAGACAAGGATGCCTACTTTTACTACATTTATTGGAGATAGCAATGGAAATCCTAGCCACAGCAGTCAGACAAGAAAAAGAAATAAGGGGTATCCATTTTGGTAAAGAAGAAGTTAAACTGTCACTATTTGCAGACAACATGATACTATACATTGAAAATCCTAATGACACCACCAAAAACCTATCAGAAGTAATAAAATAAATTCAGTAAAGTGGCAGGATACAATATTAATACCAAAAAATCAGTAGTGTTTCTATACACTAATAGTGAAGTACCAGAAAGAGAAATAAACAATACCATTTACAACCACACCAAAAAGAATAAAATACCTAAGAAAAAACTTAACCAAGAAGATCAAAGACCTGTTCTCCAAAAACTATGAAAAACTGATGAAAGAAATAGAAGATGACACAAATGGAAGATGACTCCATGCTCATGGAGTGCAAGAATTAATATTGTTAAAATGTCCATATTACCCAAAACAATCTACAGATTCAATGCAATCAAAATGCCAAGAGCATTTCTCACAAAACTAGAATAATACTAAAATTTGCATAGAATCACAGAAGATCCCAAATAGCTAAAGCAATCCTGAGAAAGAAGAACAAAGCTAAAGGTATCACAATATCAGATTCAAATTATACTACAGAGCTATAGTAATCAAAACAGTAGGGTACTGGCAAAAAAAAAAAAAAATAGACACATAGGTGAATGGAAGAGTTTAGAGACCCCAGAAATAAACCCACACTTATGCAGTCGATTAATTTATGTCAAAGGAGGCAAAAATATACAATGGGAAAAATACATTTTTTATAAATAATGCTGAGAAAACTAGATGGCTACATGTAAAAGAAGACACTGGAACACTTTTTAACACCATACACATAAGTAAACACAAAGTGGATTAAAGACCTAAATGTGAGACCTGAAATCATAAAAATCCTAGAAGAGAACATAAACAATAATTTCTCGACGTCAACTGGGAACATTTCTCTACATATGCCTGCTGAGGTAAGGGAAAACAAAGCAAAAATAAACTATTGCGAGTATGTCAAAATAAAAAGTTTTTTTTTTTTTAATTTACTTATTTATTCATGAGAGACAGAAAGAGAGAGAGAGAGAGAGGCAGAGAGAGAAGCAGGCTTCCTGCTAGGGAAGGTTAAAGGGGGGGTCATTCTATTTTTGAATTTGATCTTAATTAATTAAAAAAACTACATATTGTAAACAAACAAACAGAAGATTGGCATGGACATTCCTTGCCTTTGCATTTCTATATAAATTTTACACCCAGTTTGTGCATTTTCACACTGATTGAGATTATGTCAAATCTATACCTCAGTTTGAAAAGAAATATCTTTACAATGTCGAGTCTTCTAATCCACAAATAGAGTAAAATATAGTATATCTAGAGTGAAAGGACTAAAGATTTAAAAGATCTGGGATAAATTCTGCTTCCTCCTAAATCAAGCATTTAGTTGAGCCAAATATGTCCTAAAGGATATATGTGAAGAAGGTGAATATTAGCTTCAGTCCCGCTTCTCCATTCTTTCTGTCTTCTTCTCTCCCTTTCCTATCACGGAAAACCCTGGAATTTCAGGAATTCTTTTGGGGTCTGGGCATTCGTCTCAATTAAAACTCCCCATTACTTCTCTCCAATCAAAAGCCACATAGCACACAGTTACATAATACAGAATAGTGGTGAACCACTCACTTAAGAAATGTTAGTTATATTGGGGAATTGTAGGCACTGTATCAGGAAGTATTTTTATTTTGTGTATTCATAACTATGATGATACAAGTGCAGGAAAACAACCAACCACAGACTCTCAGGGGCAGAGAGCACTAAGCTCACACGTTTGAAGATCAGCTGGGGGATCGCTCCTCTAGGAGGGACTGGGCTGGGGAAGCTTGGCTCTCTGGGCCTCTCCTTTTCCTCCCAGGAACAGAGAGATAAAGCAAGTTCTTCTCATGGTGATAGCAGAGGTGCAAGTGAAAAAGCCCAATCTCTAAAGTTCTTTTCAAGGCCTTGTGTCTCCTGGGGTGCCTGGGTGGCTCAGTGGGTTAAGCCGCTGCCTTTGGCTCGGGTCATGGTCTCAGGGTCCTGGGATCGAGTCCCGCGTCGGGCTCTCTGCTCAGCAGGGAGCCTGCTTCTCCCTCTCTCTCTCTGCCTGCTGCTCTGCCTACTTGTGATCTCTCTCTGTGTGTCAAATAAATAAATAAAATATTAAAAAAAAAGACTTGTGTCTCCTGAAATATAAGTCAATGGACATTAAGGAAGACGTGTGTTGTGATGAGCATTGGGCATTACACGCAACTAATGAATCATTGAACACTACAACAAAAACTAATGATGTACTATATGGTGGCTAACTGAATTTAAATTAAAAAAAAAAAAGTTTGTGCACAAACCTAGAATCCAGGGATGGGCAAGTAGATTCCATCCACAAAAAAGAAGGAAGGGTGAGTGAATAATTTTTAATAATAACTTAATATACCATAGTTAGGGAATCTTAAAAGTTCTTAAACTATCTGAGCTTGTGATCTGTGAATGTATAATCAAATTTTGTTTCAGAGAAGTAACAGAAATTAACAGGTATGTTTATATTGCTCTAAGACTTTCTTTGTTTCATAGGTAACCAGTTCACATTTCATCAGTGACATGATCTCTTAGAATGTGTGACTCTGAAATTCATTTTATTAATCCTGTCCTCTCTTAGGATACCAGTTCACTACAACTTCAGCCTAACCAAACTGGCTCCCTCTTCACTCTTCCCAGTCTCTGAGAATGGTCCATTCAAATCTGTAAGCAGAAGTCTGGGAATCATTCTTGATTATTTCCTTCTTTTGGTCACTCCTTAAATTCATCCTGTCCCCCAATGCTATGAATTATCTTTCATAAATTTCTCTCAAATAAGGCCACTTCTTTTCATAGTCCAAACCACTCTCTTTTTTCTGCTCATCTACTGTATCAGCCTCCTAACTGGTCTCTACACTCCCTTACTTGATGCTCTCTAACCCAAATTCCAGGGCTTTATGTAAGAAATTTTTCAAAAAACATAAATACAGTAATACCATTTCTCTTGCTTTCCAGCCAGATCCCACAATCCAACCCACCTACCAAATGGGTTATTGTGCCAGAAACCACCAATGGCTCCCTTAGCCATTCTTCACTTTGAATTTTAGTTAACTGTGTCCTTGAGCTGTTGCTGTCCATATGACTGAAAAGATAAAGACTGTATTTTCTGCCTCTCTTGCAGTCATATTACTAGGTACTGGCCAAAATGATGTGAGCAGACGTGATGAGTGAAATACCTGGCTTATTTGATTTGAGGGAAAGGAACATACCTTCCACACTCCTGCTCCTGGAATATAGACATGATACTGGGAGTTGGAGTGACCACTCAGATCACTCAGACCATGAAAGCCATGGTTTGGAGAACCAAACCACAGAACAATACTATGAAAGGGCCTGGGTATCCCACACTGAGCTCAGTGGGGAGTCTGTCTGTCTCCCTCTCCCTCTGCTCCTCCTCCTGCTTACTCATGCTTTCTCTCTCTCTAAAATAAATAAACATTTTTTTTAAAAAAGAAAGAAGCAACACAATTGAATCAGCATTTGTTAAATTATGTTTTTGTTCTATATAGATATTTTATGTATGCCTCAACTGAACTCTAGTTGGAAAGCTTCCTCTTTTATTCAGGTAAAAGAAATGGAAAAAATTTCAGAAAGGAAAATGTCTTAAATGTGAAGTATTATTTTGATTTAAAATAAAAATTAGTTGCCTAGTAAAATCTCAGGTTTTGCTTGACTCAGGAAAAAACTAAGTGTTTCTACACCTATTATATTAACATCTCTACAACTTCAGTTTTTTTGAGATTGCCTATTGAAACTAATTTAAAAAAGGAAAAACTTTGCCTCTGAACAGAAAATATGTTAATGTTTTAGCTGCCTTTGAGGACTTACCTAAGTAGCACTCACACATCTGTGCCTTCCCCAACTGGCCTTTGTCTTTATGTAAGTGCCCATCTTCTCTCCTGCCTCCTTTTAAGGCCACTTCCTTCCGCTTCCCTAGCCCAAAGACATCTGATTCATTCATTGGCAAAAATCAAGTCCCAGTGCCAGAAGACAGCAGGACCTAGCATTGTTACCAGCCAGTGACCTCTGAAACCCCTTAACTTTCTGTTGTCTTAAAGTGATGCCTAATCTGCTGGGCCAAAGGCAGAACTGGAGATGCTTAGTTATATATATTTCCTTTTTGTCTACTGAAAACCTTAAGATTTGGTTTAAGAATCACTTTAATGTACATTTTCAGTTAACTGATCCCTTTGTATATATCTATTTATTTATTTTAAAAAAGATTTTATTTATTTATTTGAGAGAGAGAGACAGTGAGAGAGAGCATGAGCGAGGAGAAGGTCAGAGGGAGAAGCAGACTCCCCATGGAGCTGGGAGCCCGATGTGGGACTCGATCCCAGGACTCCGGGATCACGACCCGAGCCGAAGGCAGTCGTCCAACCAACTGAGCCACCCAGGCGTCCCAACTGATTCCTTTTTAAAAAAATAATTTAATGTTTTCTACACAGCATATGGTCATTACAGAAAACACAGGCACTAGTTAAATAAAACTAATAAAATTTAAATTATTCCTAATTTCAGTAATATATACTCATTATGGAAAATATAGGCCACATAGTTATATAAAAATAATAATATTTCTAGAGAGAACCACTATGAATATTTCTCTATATACACACATATGTATACACTGTACATATACACATTTTAAAACAAAAACATAAAAGGGGGCGCCTGGGTGGCTCAGTGGGTTAAAGCCTCTGCCTTCGGCTCAGGTCATGATCTCAGGGTCCTGGGATCGAGCCCCGCATCGGGCTCTCTGTTCATTGGGGAGCCTGCTTCCTCCTTTCTCTCTGCCTGCCTCTCTGCCTACATGTGATCTCTGTCTGTCAAATAAATAAATAAAATCTTTAAAAAAAACCCATAAAAATATTATACATGTTGTTTCTTAACTTACTTTTCAATATATAATGAACATTAATATTTCCCTAATTCTTAATTGCTCTTCCACAATATTATTTTAATGACTAGATTATATTCCATTGCATGATTATATAATAATAAATTTACTCAGTACCCACTTGGTGTCTATTGAGGCTGTTTCCAATTTCTTCCCTCAGGAACATAATTTTAGCAAATACCTATATAGCCATAGATTTTTTTTAAAGCCCTGTGATTCCCCCCCTCAGGATAAATTCCTAGAAATAGATTTGCTAGATCAAAAGATATGCAAAATACAAATTAGGTCTTTCCATATACATGACCAAACTGCCTTTTCTGGATTTACTTTAATCCTTATATATTGCTTTTCATTTATAAGCAATGTGCCTCCTGAGCTTGTCCTGTCCTTTGTTCACTTCCTATGATCTCTGGAAACCCTGAGGGACATAGGATGTAAAGAGGTGTGGTTGTGCTACCTGCTGACTAAGCAAGCAGAGCTGAGTCCATGTCACTCACACGCTGGTGTCTGCCTTCCTGAGTTCCATCTCTACAGAGAGGCCCCGAAAACCACCCTTTAAGCCCTCCTTGTGGCCCTTTGGGAAATAACCAGCTGAAGTTTCAAATGTCAAGTCAGCTTCCATGTCAGCCATAGATGAAAAGGCCCCTTGTAGATGTTTCTTTTCCCAAGGCTGGTCGAAGTACGTATCAATGGCAGACTTCTTGTCTATTCCTAAGAATCAGCTTTTTTTACTGACTGTATCTCACACATGGTAACGTTCTCACGATCTGTGCTACATAGACATTGCTAAGGAAAATCACTGTGGGGGGCACATATAATGATTACTACAGATTTAAAAACAAATATGAATACATTATGATCATGGCCATCTTCTCTTTATTGTTCTAGCATAGTGCACTTCTCAGAGTAGGCAGTCAGTAAACATCTGTTAAAAATTGCATCAATGAGTGAATGAATGTTGTCTTGTAAAAGAGTTTATGTATGGTTGTAGTACTTTAGACTCTAGCCATGACTGGGGCATAGCCACATTCTTCTTGAGTCTCACCTAAATCTGCAAGAAGATATGAATAGAGCTAGAACTTTGAGTCAGAAAGAATATGACTCACTCTTATTACAAATATCACAGTTTTGTCAATTAGTTATGAATAAGATGAGTTATGAATATGAATAATTAGTTATGAACAAGATGGCCCAGTTAAGGCTGGGAAGTTCAAATAATAATGATAATAACAATAATCTTAGTTAATCCCAAAACTTTTGGTGTTTACTTAGGGGATCAGATTGGCAACAAATCTTGTATGACAGGAAATAAGACTATGCCCATTGAGGGGAATCAAAAATCTCTTTGGAACCCTGCCTGATCTCAGTCTCTCTTTCTCCCTCTCTCTCTTACACACACACACACACACACACACACACACACACACACACTTCTTTGATGCTATGCAGAATGAGAATGTTAATTGTCATTTTTAGAAAAGAATCTGTATTCATTATCTATTACTGCATAACATATTACCCCAAAATTTAGTGACTTGAAACAGTACGTATTTATTATCTCACAGTTTCTGTGGGTCAGGAATTCACATATGGCTTAACTGGGTCCACTGTCCTAGGGTGTCTCAAAAGGCCACTGTCACCTTAAGGCTTAACTTAGAAGGATTTGCCTCCTAGCTCGTTGATGGGGTTGTTGGATCCACGTTGGACTGATGGCTTCAGTTCCTCATTGCCCGTTGGTCAGAGGCCTCCCTCAATTTCTTACCAATTGGCCTCTCCACAGGGCATCTCCAAATATTATATCAGGCTTCATTATAGTGAGCACAGGAAAAGGCAAGAGAAAGAGGGCAAGAGAGAAGGAAGTCACAGTGATTTGGAAGTCTTGTTATTTCTAATTGGAGAAGTAATATCCCATCACTTTTGCTGTATTCAAGTTTTAGAACAACTTGCTATAAGGGGTCCAGGCCACACTGAAAGCGAGTGAGTACACATGGGCTTGCATACTGGGAGGTGGGGATCCTCGGGTCCATCTTAGATGTTTGCCTGCCATAGAACCCATGGGGGGGAGTGGGTCTATCCTTTTATCTACCCATCTCTTCATATCTATCTATGTATCTATGTATCTATGTATCTATGTATGTATGTATGTATGTATCTATCTATCTACTTACCTACCTACCTATCTACCTATGCATTTCTATCAAGACACCACTAGTTCAATAGCTCCTGGGCAACATCTGCAGCCTGGATTAGCTTTATAGATCTTCATCTCCTCCAAACCGACTATTCACCCCACTCTTTCCTCATCCTTTTTCCTCCATAGGCAATACCTTGTTAAGCATCAGATTGAGAATGATGTTATGGCATCATTATCAGCAGCAACAAGACCAACAGACCTTTATTGGACAACTACTCTATGTAAGGACCACCCAAGGACTGCAAGGATGTTAAGTCATCCACTCATTTTTCAAAATTTAATGAGAATTAATTGAGTGTTCTTCACCTACTCTATGCAAAGCACTTCAGAGATACAAACATGAATGTATCATTAAATGTTTGTCTAGTTAAAGTCGTTAAAACAGGTTCAGAGTCCATGTTCACGGGGTGATTTTAGACTTGTCTCATGAAAGAGGTGGTGCTGCCCAGTTTGGTCCCCCGACACAAGCCCTTCCCCCAACAGCTCTCCACTGTAATGCAGCTGGACTGTCCTCCACAGGCTGCATTAGAACCTTGAGGGTAAACCCATGCTATCAACACAGCCAGCTAGAACAGTGATTCTCAAAGTGTGGTGCTGGACCACCAGCACCAGCATCATCTGGGAACCTGTTAAAGATGCATTTTCTCAGGCCCTACCCCTGATGACAAATTAACATTTCTAAGGGTGGGGCCCAACAATCTGTGTTTTAAGAAGCTTTCAGGGGATTCAGATCGACAGCTCTTGATTGACCCAGAAGACCTCCTGCTCTTACTTTATAGTAAATAGATCCTCCCCCCGCCAGTCCTAGAGATAACTTGGATCCAAATTTTAAGGTGGGCTTAGCCCCAGAGCCCCCTAAAAATTCTGATTTGGAAACCATCCCTTCTTCCATCGCTTCTCAGCTGCCTGCTCCATCTCTATCTTTCCCCCTTCTTCCTTCTATGCACCCTATTGTATTCCTGTACAGGCACACTTGTTCTGGTCTTTAAGTCACTGCTAAATAAATTCAAGAAGATAGCCATCTCACTATGGAGATAGATGCACACAAAATCAAAGCCTGGTCAGAATGATGTCAGTCTTAGTAACGATCAAGGTGGAGATAAATGTTGGCCGAAACCAGGGGAAAGATTATTTTGTTCCAGCTGGGAGGACTGGAGAATGTGGTATAGAAGAGATAGGGCTTGATCTGAGCTTTGGAGGATGAGAAGCATTTTAATATACTGAGAAATGGGGGAATTAGTGTTTTGACATATACCTGAAGTGATGTGCAGAGTTGTGGGCTTAGGGGTAAAGCTGCAGGCACAGCCACTGGAATTACAGCTTTTCCCAACTTGTAGCATTATCTGTTTTAACCTGGATTCATTCCGATCTGTCTCAGCCTCCTTTTGTCCAGACTTTTCTCTCCTCCCTCATCTCGTAAAGGCTTTGAATTTTCTCCTTCATGGGATTAGTGCCTTATAAACAAGTTTGAGCAAGCGCATTTGTAGCTAATGGTTTGAGTTAATAGCCTGGGCAAGCCTAAATAGTCAAGATCATATGGAAGCAATTTCACTTCGGTCTTAGTCCAGTAAGTCATCATCATGGGTTTAAAGTCTGTGGGTCCGGGTGATGAGTGGAGGAGTTTGATTGGAAAGAGAGGAGAGTGGGTGGTGAAGAAAAGGTTTTCATTTCCACAAAAGGGGGGAAAGAACCCAGAGAAGATACACAAGCATTACTGATGTTGTTTTACTCGGATTTAGAGTGCCATCATGGATTACAGTGATTCTCTAGAAGGGAAGATTTTGCCCCCAAGATTTAGCAATATCTGAAGATGTTTTTGGTTGTCACAGTGGAGTGGGGGGAACTCCTGGCATCTAGTAGGTAGAGGTCAGGGATGCAGCTAAACATCCTTCAATGTAAAGGACAGCTCTCCCCACAACACGAAGAATTCTCCAATGCAAATTGTCAATAGTGCTGAGGTTGAGGAGCCCTGGATGAAAAGCACATTCAACACCAATCAGATTGGCTAAAATAAAACACAGTGACACAGTAAGGGCCGGCAAGCACGTGCACGCACTCCTGGTAGAACTGTGAAATGGGGTAGCCACTCAGGAAGCCAGTTTGGTAGTTTCTCATAAAGCCAAACCCGCAATCACCACACAACCCAGCAATTGCACTCCTGGCCATTTAATCAAGAGAAATGGAAATTTATGTTCCCACAAAAACTAGTGCAGAAATATTCAAAGCAGCTCGATTCATAATAACCCCAAACTGGGAACAACACAGATGTCCTTCAGTGAGTGAAGGGTAAACAATCCGTGCTGCACCCATAGCACGGAATATTACTTCACAGTAGAAGGAACAGACTACTGATACATAGCACGACTTGGATGAATCTCCTGAGAATTATGCTGATTGGAAAAAGCAAATCCTAAAAGGTTACATACTGTATGATTCCCTTTACATAACATTCTTAACAAGGAGAAATTACAGAAATGGAGAACAGATTAGTGGTTCCCAGGGGTTACGAACAGGGGAGTTGGGGAGTAGGTAGGGGAGTAGATGTGCTTTTAAAAAGGCAATGCAGGGCGCCTGGGTGGCTCAGTGGGTTAAAGCCTCTGCCTTCGGCTTAGGTCACGATCCCAGGGTCCTGGGAGCGAGTCCCGCCTTGGGCTCTCTGCTCAACGGGGAGCTTGCTTCTCCGTCTCTCTGCCTGCCTCTCTGCCTACCTGTGATCTCTGTCAAATAAATAAAATCTTTAATAAATAAATAAATAAATAAAAAGGCAATACAGGGGTCCCTGGGGGGCTCAGCCACTTAAGCGTCTGCCTTCGGCTCAGGTCTTGATCCCAGGGTCCTGGGATTGAGCCCTGCCTCAGGCTTCTTGCTCAGTGGGGAGCCTGCTTCTCCCTCTCCCGATGCCCCTCCCCCTGCTCATGCTCTCTCGCTCTTTCTTTAAATAAAATCTTTAAAGGCAATGCAGAGGATTCTTGTGTTGAACTGTTCAGGATCTTGGCTGTAGTGGTGGAGAGACAAACCTGTCTACGTGATGAACTCTCTTTCTCACACACACACACACACACACACACACACACACACACACAACACAGACAAGTAAAACTAGGGAAATGTAAACAAGCTGGGTGGGCTGTATCAATATCAACATCCTGATTGTGATATTGTACTACCATTTTGCAAGATGTTGTTAATGAGTGGAATCGAGTAAAACGTACCGAGACTATCTCTGTATTATTTCCTGAAAGTACATGTGAATCTATAATTATCTCAAAATAAAAAGATAAAAAAGAGCTAACTCAGATCCACATACTTGGAGAACATTAATGGTTTGTTTTGCACAGTTGTTCCATAGATTATAACTTTTCTTTTTTGTGCTCAAGTCTATTATGATTTTTGTCTTTTTTCCTCAAATTAAGTATGAGGCTTCAAGGTACAACTGTCTATTCACCCTTACTGATAATTTCTCAATGTCACTAGATCTGAAAATTATAGTGATTCCCATTCACCTAACTATTTGTTAACAAATGCCACTGTCCGTCCAAACTACATATGGTTCCCTAGGCGAAGAAACATAGCCTGTTGGCCTCAGTACAAATTCAGCCCCTGAAATAAGGCCATCCTTGGCAAACTGCAACTCATCTCCAATATACGATGATTCACGGAACTAAGATGAGGAATTTAAAACATAAGCTCATCAGAGATTATAAATATGAGTGACATTTAAAGAAAACTGAAGTTTTCAAAATAACTCTTTCATTACAAGTTTTATGTAATCAACATTATTAATTAATGTTTCTAATTAGACCTCCATTGATATTACCCATGTAAATGTTGAGTCTAACATGTTTGTTCTTCTGTTAACTTGTCACTGCTAAGAATATGTTTTTATTCCTTCTGTGAAGGACGAACAGTGATTTGCCAAACCAGTTCCATGTTGCAGTGACGCCAGTAGCTTTGCTTCTAAACCAGAGCCACTATAGTAACCTCTAGTACTAATGAGAATTCAGAGTAAGGGATCAAAGACATACAACCTGCTTTGTAAAGTGAAGGATATGGCTATTTCTGAAACTATGGAAGGTAGAAAGCAAGAGGAGGGGGTGAGGCCAGGTCTTTCAACTCTCTTCTGTTTGATTTATTTGACAAATAGAAGACAATCACAGTCTACTTCTCAGGACAAGACAGAACCATATTGGCAGCATGATTTTAAAGAAATATCGGGAAAATCACGTAGGACAATGATATTGTGTGCCTATAAAAGGTGAAAGAGAGTTTCTGTTTACTTAATGAGCAATATGGTAATTTAAGAAATTATCTGGCAAAATTTTTTGAGGATAAAACTGGAATACTTAGGGCCTCCTGGGTGGCTCTGTCAGTTGGGCGTCTGCCTTTGGCTCAGGTCATGATGCCGGAGTCCAGGGATGGAGCCCCACATTGGACTCCCTGCTCAGCGGAGAGTCTCCTTCTCCCTCTCCCTTGGCGCCTCCCCCCACTCGTGTGCTCGCGCTCTGTCAAATAAATAAATAAAATCTTTAAAAAAACTGGAATACTTAACTCTCAATAATCCACTTGCTTGGCTAAAAGTGATGTCCGTTTTCACCACTGGTTTTGATAAATGAATGTTTCTTATTGCCAGGAAGATGTTGAAAAATTGTTTAATGGTAGGAATCATTGTCCTGGTTCTGTTTTTAATGAAAATGTCTCTATTTTACTATTTAGTAAGATGTTTGCCCTTGGCCCTTGATAAATATGTTTGCTCAAGTTAAAGACAGACTTCTTGTCATCATTTACTAATAGTTTTATTCATGAATTTCTGTTTAATTTTAACACATAAACCTATTAAGGCATCATATGGCCTTTTCCTCTTTAATTATGTAAATTATTTCCTGATGTTGAATTATCCTTTTATTTCTCCTGTGTGATATATTATTCTTTAAAAATCCACTTAGTATTCAATTGCTAATATTTGCAGTATATTTATAAATGAGATTGGTCAATAGTTTTCTTATTTGAATGGCATGTCAGAGTCAGCTGAGTCTCTCAGAAATAAAATTTGGGATTTTTATATTTTCCTTACCTTTGGGATAGTTTAAATAGGATACATATTACCTTTTCCTTAAAGATACCATAGTGTGACTCCATAGAACTATATGGTCATAATGGCTTTTGTGGGGGGAAGGGAGAATTTTGACAATTTTTTAAAACTCCCTTTACGGTCCATTCAGTCTTTTTTAAACTCTATTTGGGTAAGATTTGATAATTTTTACTGTTTTTGAAAAATATCCCAATCATGTATATTTTTGAAATAGTTGGAATATAACCATAATTCTCTTGCATGATTTTGAATGTCTTAGGCAAAGCATAATTTTGAAAATTCTTCACTGTACCAGTTATTGTATAAAAAAATCTGGATTTAGAGAGACTGATATCCTATCCGAGGAATGGGAAAAATTAAGTCTGTCTCTCAAGGATCCTCTACTTTTCAATAAGGCTTGCTTTAAACGTAGTCAGAATTAGCAGTTGCCTGGATGACGTGTATAAGGGAGAACCCAAACCCTCTATGTCCCAAGTACTTCACTACTTCTTGATCACAATAACAAGGAATCCCACCAATCAATCACTTCTTTAAATTAAAACTTTGGACGTCCGAGGTGAAGTAAAAATATGCTTTATGGAAGGAATGTCTCATTCTCCATTGTACTTTGCCATAATTTTGTTCAGCCCTAACAGATCCCTGGACATCCCAGCTGGAATGTATACAGCTAGGGTTCAGATTCAAGTAGAAATGGGCTCAAGGGCTTTCCTCTGCAAAAATATATCGATGCTTATTGTTTTATTCCAGACTTTATATTCTAGTCTTCACTCCATGCCAGGCAACTGGCACCTAATTTCTGCCTCAAATTTGCTTGCCTGTTTGATTTTGAGTGTTTAATCCTGGATTGTGACCTTTAACTTAACTAAGGCATAATCCCTCAGAAGGACAAACCAGAATCCCCACATCAGATGCAGACTTGAGGGCACACAGATGTCCACTGACCACAGATGAGCAAATCAAAAAGTTAATTAACAAATAACAGCCAAATAACAGGGCCATCAACATGCATTGAACCACCAGCCTGGAAACTTAGGTATTCATTACCCTTGAAATTTGCATTGACTAAGATGCACCTTCATGGCTTCTTGGCACCCATCTACTTACTTATTATAAACTGAGAGAATGGTTAGGACTCCCTAATAGTAAACCTAATGAAACTAAGAAGTTAGTTTTCTTTACTTCTAAAAATGGAGACTGGGGATACCATTACGTAGGGTATAGAGCTAAGAGTTAGTAGTCCGAAATTCAACTCACCATGTTTAGCTCTCTCCACGCATTGTCTCCATCGGCTCAAAGATGGAGCATAATCATTATTGATCCCTTTACCTCACAAGGATTTTTTTTTCCACAGTGTAATGAGCTGCTTGTGCAAAGCCCCTTAGAGAAAGCTGCTGCTAAGATACAGCACTTCAAAATGCATGGAAAAAGAAATCGATCATGGCCTTATCAAATAAAATTAGTATACAGTCCCACACACTACCTCTTAGTATCTTGAGGAACATCACACATTTTGTTTTGTTTTGTTTTGATTAAATCAAGGAAGCGTTAAAGACTTGATTCCCTTTTCCGCATTAGTCCCAAGAAGATAGCTGCAGGGAAACCCCAGAGTGGAAATGCCCGGATAGAACAAGACCAGGGACTGATTACATTTCTGCGGTGCACGCTAATGCCCCACCCGGGATGGTTCTAGACGGGGAAAGGTGAGGGTTGCCTTTATCCCATCCACACCCCCCTAGAGCTCTGACTGATGCTGAGCTGTGCTGCCCAACGTCGGCTGTCAGTTCCTAGAGGCAAAGAAGGCTGCCTGTTAGCTTCCTTTATATCAAAGTCAAATGGACTAAAATAGCCATGTGGGCTATATTCTGCTGTTCCCTTCTAAATGCTTCAGAAAGTTTCCAGCGTTGTTTCTATTTCACAACATTAAAAGCTCACATACCAAATATATTGGCTTTGGTGTATGTTTCAGAACAACAACAAAAAAGAATGCTCAAACTCAGAGGGCGTTGGCAAATAAACGTAATTCTTTGCAGCTTCTGCCTCACCAATTAAATCCTTCCTTTGTAACATACCTCAGTCCAGTGTTTTCTCTTTAACTTTAGAGGGTGCCCAACCTTGGGGCAAGATCGCAGCGTGCTGGGACGGAGCCCTGCTTTGGGTTCCCTGCTCAGAGGGGGAGTCTTGTTTTCTCCCTTTCCCTGTGTCTCCGCTTCCCCCACTACTCCCCTGCCCCCCGCTCTCGTGCAGGCCCGTGCATGCTGTCTCTCTCTCTCTCTCAAATAAATAAAATCTATACAAAAAAATAAAGTGTGCACAGTCTCATGAGGATGATGTTACAATGCAGAGTATGACTCAGTAGATGGGGGGCAGGTGTGGCAGGGCTGAGATTCTGCATCTCTAAACAACTCCCAAAGCCATTGGCCAAGCGGCTAGTCCACAGACCACAGTATGAGGAGTGGAGTCACGCTGTCACACGAAGGCGCCAACAATGTTTTAGAATATAACAGAAGAAGAAGAAATAAAGGACAAAGAGAAAGTAACCAGGTAATGAAGGAACTAGGAGGAGGCCTGGGTTTTCAGACAGTAAGTGAACAGCCAGTAACATACCACACCAGGCAAGAGCCTTCGAATTGGACATGAGGGGACGTGAGGGGCCTGTGGGCGGCAGCATCCAAGGTGCACACAACAAAAACAAGAGGACTCACAGATACAAGCAGTCACTGTTCTGAACATGAATTCCGTTTCAGTTCCCAGATGGATAGAGATTTTCACTCTCTCATGATTCCTCAGGTAATGAGAAAAAAACCCCTGAAGTGTGACATAAATGGCCATCAAGAGGCATTAGTGTTTAAAGACAAAAAAAATCCTTGACTTCAAGGTGATTGTGGGGGTGGGGGAGAAGCATTTCAAATGAGCAGGTATGGGAATAGCAAATGGTGAGGCAGAATTTTCCTTCTTAAGTGGGTCAGTTGATGAACTATTCAAGTCTGTTTATAATCATCCAAATGTTCTAAGGCATGAGGGTGTAGCACAGTGTTAGGTGGACTTTAATCTTGGAAGAAAATGTCAGAAGCAATCTTCCCTGCTCTGCTTCCTTAGGCTGAGGAAAGGACTGGTGGATGGACTCTGGGAGGAGAAGTGAGCGCCTCTTCATCCTTTAGTAAAGGTGTGGAACGCTTGGGTATAATGAAAATAAGCACTAGGCAGAGAGTCCAAGTGAGTTCCAGTGCCAATCTTCCTATTAACTAGCTGTTGGACCTTGGGCAACAGCTCTCTGAATGAGTTTCCTTCTTGAGAGGATTAATCTAGAATAGCATTTTCCAAAGTGTGGCAGAATGTTAACTGAAGTTATGTGGAAAACTACTGTGTGTGATCAAATGAGGTAGACAGATATTGGGTTATATACACCTAAATATCTTTCATTAGAGGCAAACTTCTTGAGTTCTTTATATGGAGCCTCTAAATATGGAGAGCAGTATTTCCCAAACTTACTTCATTATGGAACACTTTTTGCAAGGACCATCTCAAAAGATTAATGCTCCATGAAACTTACTCTTGGAAATGGGATGCTTTTTAAATTTTTTTTAAGATTTTATTTATTTACTTGACAGATAGAGATCACAAGTAGGCAGAGAAAGAGAGGAGGAAGCAGGCTCCCTGCCGAGCAAAGAACCCGATGTGGGGCTCGATCCCAGACCCTGGGATCATGACCCGAGCCGAAGGCAGAGGCTTCAACCCACTGAGCCACCCAGGCACCCCGGGATGCTTTTTAAAAAAAGATGTTATTTATTTATTTGTCAGAGAGAGAAAGAGAACAAGTAGGGCGAGTGGCAGATAGAGGGAGAGGGAGGAGCAGGCTCCCAGCTGAGCAAGGAGCCTGATGTGGGACTCAATCCCAGGACCCTGGGATCATGACTTGAGCTGAAGGCAGATGCTTAACTGACTGAGCCACCCAGGTGCCCCAATGTAGATGATTTTTAAGGCTATTCTAGTTTTAATGCAGTATCATCCAAATACCAAAGTTAAATCAGAAATATCCAGAAATCTACCTACATAAAAAAAAAAACTTAAAGAAAATAAGGTCAATATTGTTTTTAATTGGTTGCTGTTTTAACTTGATAAAGTCTGTTTTTCAAAATAACCTCTTGATCTAATTTCAAAGTTGATGTAATTTTATTATAGAATTTGATTTAAAAAATAGAAAAGAGCACAAAATTTATAATTTTTAAGAGAGTTAGAACTGTTAATATTTTCATGGAGATCCTTCTAGAATTCAAAGTATTTCCTAAATTAACTTATTTTTTAAAAATGATTTATTTATTTATTTGAGAAAGAGAGAGAGCATGCTTGCATGTGTGCATGGGGTGGGGAGAGGCAGAGGGAGAGGAAGAGTGAATCCCAAGCAGACTCTCCTTTGAGTCCAGGGCCCTACATGGGACTTGATTGCAAAACCCTGAGATCATGACCTGAGCCAAAATCAAGAGTCAGATGTTTAACCAACTGAGCCACCCAGTGCCCCAAATTAGCTATTATTTTTATGGCTAAGCAAATTCTTAATTTCCCATTTAGCAGGTCTCCTATTCTAGTTTGCATATGGCCCAATTTTTATAAGGACCTTCAAATATAAAATTTTTCTGATATAAGATGGAATACCAAAGCTTAAAAATATTGTAAAATGAAAGATAGCAATAAACTGCAAAGCAGAAAATTAGCTTCATCTTTACAGTCAGATACATTTTTCTTATTACAATATTCTAAGGCTGAATTCTTGTTATATCTGAACATTCCCCAATAGTGGCATCTAATTTATTTGTATGTTTGCACCCTACCTTGTTACCAACATAATTTCTGATGACTATCTAAGTGTCTTTAAATTGACTCCAAGAATTAAAATTCATTGGCTTAAAGATATTGAGAACCCATAGCATCTTAAATATCTCTGAGGGTAGGAAATGATCACCTTCGTTTTATAAAGTTCATCAAAATGGCAGGTTTAATCATAACACCCAAATAATAGTTTTTATATTGGGTGCTTTTATTGAAAAGGCTAGAAAAAAATTCTAGGTTTTTGTTTATAACCCTGCCTAGAAAAAATGAGGGATACACAAAATGACCTTTGGGTGGCCTTCCAACTTGTTATGAATCCTTGCATTAGAAAAACAAGTTTTTCAAGAAAGAAATAATGGTGATTCCCTCCCGCTTAAATTGTGTTTTTTGCCCTTAAAATTGTGCGGTCAGTATTCTCTGGGAAGCCTCACTTACAAAGTCACATATTGATATTTAAGGGACAAATCACAGGTTTTCTTGCCCGGAGAGGAGTTTTACTGACTTTCTATAGTTAAGAGATAACAGGAAGATTGTGTAATGCCAGTCTTCCTCTGTCAGCTGTGGGTATTTTGACTGTAAATATCAACACTTATTTTCCCTTAGTACTCTTAAAAACATAACGGTGGAATCTAAGAATTAGAGATAGTAATAGTTCAGTTGGTTTGCCATCCGCTGAGACCCCTAGAGGGCTTAAGGATGAATGATCAGGCTCTCATCGTAAGAACTTCTATTTTTAATAATTGATGACGAGTATGTATTGCTGCCACTGCTCCCCACTTAATTACTTTTCTTTTTGATCAAGTACATTAATGAAAAGAGACCTAATAAATCATGTACAAAAACAGTAAAGCACTTAATTAACATGTGTTTTCCTGATTGATGGTGATAGAAAACCACAGTAGTGCTGAGTAGGCTCACAAGGGCACCTTCAACCGACATGGTACCTTGAACAAACATACGGCTGAGAGCAGACTACATGAACTCTATTCTCGTTTAAGAACTGCATGACAACTGCAGATCACAATGTTATTACAATCTTCCTTCTTCTCTCTGATTGAGAGGCTCTATGTTCTTGGCTCGGGGCATGTAAACAATACATGGGAAACAGAAACCAACAAATGCTGGGGTGGACTATTTCTAACACCAACAGCCAGCCTTTCGTGAATACTTACTGTGTTTCAGGTTCTCTGCTCTGTGTTTTAAAAACTGACTTATTTAACTCTTTGGCAATGCACTTAGCTAGTGATCATTACTATCTTCATTTTATAAGGAGAAAACCTGATATGTATAGACAGTAAGTCATGGTCCAAGTTGCTCAGCTAATAAGTAAGGTAGGCTGGTCAGCCTTAACTCCATAGCCCCATATGATTGGCTGGAAGATGTGTCATGTGCTTTCAGCTAATTTGAAATTCTGTGAGAGAATCACAAAGAACTAGAGATATCCCCAGAATGAGATCACCTGAGAACAAACAAGGGTTGAGATAACTGGGTTTTATATGCACACAATGAGACAGTGGATTATGTTGCAGGGTTAAAACACAGGAACATCTTAATTTTGGTTTTGTAAGAATGGTAGATTAGGGGGTGGAAGTCGGGGTTCTTTTTTCTTCCTCATCCTGCATTCTGTGTGTGTGTGTGTGTGTGTGTGTGTGTGTATGTAATATGGTTTTGCTGATTTAAAAATGAAAAACAGTGGAAGCCAATAAATAAAGCCTTCTTCTCCCTACCTCCCTCAAGAATGGACAGGTCCTATGTCACCTTAATCTGATGTTTTTCCAGAATTGGTGAAAAAAATCAGCTTCACTGTTTAAATAGGTAACTTATGTTCCCAAATCATCTTTTAGCTCTGCAATTGAATTTGCTGATGGCTGAAAAACACTTCCCACCCTCTACCGAGGATCCCTGGCTGGCCAATCTGTTGTTGAAAGATGTTTATGAAGACCTTCATCATTCTCCTGCTTCCAGCCAGCTACAGAGACAGAGCCAAGGAGTGAGCTCTCAGCTTGGAGTTACCTTAAACTGAGATCCAAGGCACAGTGGGGCCACTGCTCTTTCAGCGGGGACCCCACAATTGGCAGATCAGGGGAGGATCACTTTCCTCCTTCAGGAGGAGTGGCAAGGGGGAACGCGGCAGGAATCTGGTGGGTTTGGAGACTCCAAAAGGGGCCGTGCGCCAGAGACAGAAATGCTCGGTCACAGGCTGGGTGAGCACAGAGCAAGGCCAAAGACCAGTGAGACGGGAGGGATTGACTGCTTTTCCCTGAGGGCACACTGAGGAGTGGGGCTGGAGCTCTTGGCTCCTCCAGGCTGGAGACTGTGAGGCCGCCATTTTCATTCCCATCCTCCAGAGCTCTACGGAAAGAATTCAGGGAACAAAAGCTCTGAGAGTGAACCTGAGCAGATTTCTTAGCCTGGTTCATGGCAAGGTCAGTGCAGTTCGGCCTTGGGCGAAGACATTTGAGAATCATGGCAACAGGCCCTGCCCCAGAAGATCAGCAAGAACATCCAACCTAGATCAAGATCAAGATCAAGATCAAGTTCATCGAACAATGAAAACTGCGGAACTCCAGAGCTAGGGGAAAGCAACACATAGAATTCATGGCTTTCCCCCTGTGATCCTTTAGTCTTTCAAAATTAATTTTTTTAATTTTATTTTTTCTTATTCTACTTAAAAAAATTTTTTTCCTCTTTCTTATTTTAACATTGTTAACTATTTTATCTTATCAATATCTTTCTAAAAATATTTCAAAATTTTCATTGTTATAGTCATATTTTATCCCTTCATTGTATTTAACCTTATTTTTTGTATACATATAGGTATTTTTCTTTAAAATTTTGGGATATAATTTCTTCTAATATATCAAAATGTACCCTAAATCTAGCTCATGGCCTTATTCTAGTCACCAGCCTGATCACATTCTTTCCTTTTTATTCTTTCCTTTTTTCTTATCTTATCAATTCCTTTTTTAGAATCTTTTAAAATTTTCATCTTTATAGTCATATTCCACCTCTTCCTCATGTTTACCCTTATTTTTTTATATATATAAGTTTTTCTTTCTTTAAAATTTTGGGAGATAGTTTCTTCTAACAGACCAAAATACACCCAAAATCAAGTGTGTGGTTCTGTTCTATTCACTGGTCTGATATAGATATATGCATATTTACATCTACATATACATATATATGTATTGGTTTATATAAGTGTATATATGTATACATATATACATGCGTATATATACTTTTTCCCTTTTTCCCATTTTATTCTCCCCCTGGTTTTGGGTCTCTTCTGATTTGGTTAGTGTATATTTTTCTGGGATTGTTGCTAACCTTGTACTATTTTGTTCTCTCATTCATCTATTCTTATCTGGATAAAATGACAACGTAGAAAAACTCACCACAAAAAAAGAAAAAAGAGGCAGTATTAATGGCTAAGGACCTAATCAATACGGACATTAGTAATATGTCAGAACTCGAGTTCAGATTGATGATTATCAACATGCCAGCGGGGCTCAAAAAAAGCATGGAAGATATTAGAGAGTCCCTTTCTGGAGAAATAAAAGAACTAAAATCTAACCAAGTTGAAATTTTTAAAAAAAGCTATTAATGAGGTACAATAAAAAATGGAGGCTCTTACTGCATATATAGGATAAATGAGGCAGAAGAGAGAATTAGTGATATAGAAGACCAAATGATAGACAATAAAGAGGCTGAACAAAAGATAGACAAAGAACTACTAGACCATGAGGGGAGAATTGGAGAGATAAGTGATACCAGAAGATGAAACAATATTAGAATAATTGGGATCCCAGAAGAAAAAGAAGGGGGTGGGGAGATGGTATATTGGAGCAAATTACAGCAGAGAATTTCCTTAATTTGGTGAGGGGAACAAGCATCAAAATCCAGGAGGCACAGAGAACCCCCCTCAAAACCAATAAAAATAGGTCCATACTCCATCATCTAATAGTAAAATTACAAGTCTCAGTGACAAAGAGAAAATCCTGAAAGCAGCTTGGGACAAGAGGTCTTGTAGCCTACAATGGCAGAAATATTAGATTGGCAGCAGACCTATCCACAGAGACCTGGCAGGCCAGAAAGGACTGGCACGATTTATTCAGAGCACTAAATGAAAAAAATATGAGCCAAGAAAACTATATCCAGCTAGGCTGTCATTGAAAATAGAAGGAGAGATTAAAAAAAATTCCAGGAAAAACAAAAACTAACAGAATTTGTAAACACTAAACCAGTCCTACAGGAAATATTGAAAGGGGTCCTCTAAACAAAGATGGAGCCTAAAAGTAGTAGACCAGAAAGGAACAGAGACAATATACAGTAACAGTCACCTTATAGGCAATACAATGGTACTAAATTCATATCTCTCAATAGTTACCCTGAATGTAAATGGGCTAAATGCCCCAATCAAAAGACACATGATGTCAAAATGGATAAAAAAAAATAAGACCCATTGATATGCTGTCTACAAGAAACTCATTTTAGACCCAAAGACACCTCCAGATTTAAAGTGTGTGTGGGGGGGTAGAAAACAACTTACCATGCTAATGGACATAAAAAAAAAAAAAAAAAACAACCTGGGGTGGCAATCCTTATAACAGATAAATTAGATTTTAAGCCAGACTATAATAAGAGATGAGAAAGGACACTATCCTACTCAAAGGGTCTGTCCAACAAGAAGATCTAACAATTTTAAATATCTATGCCCCTAACATCGGAGCAGCCAATTATATAAACTGATTGATAACAAAATCAAAGAAACACATCAACAATAATACGGTAACAGTAGGGGACTTTAACACCCCAATTCACTGAAATAGACAGATCATCCAAGCAAAAGACCAACAAGGAAACAAAGGCCTTAAATGACACAGATGACATCACAGATATATTCAGAACATTCCATCCCCAAACAACAGAATATACATTCTTCTCTAGTGCACATGGAACATTCTCCAGAATAGATCACATCCTGGGTCACAAATCAGGTCTCAACCAGTACCAAAAGATTGGGATCATTCCCTGCATATTTTAAGACCACAGTGCTTTGAAACTAGAACCCAGTCACAAGAGGAAAATTGGAAAGAACTCAAATACATAGAGGCTAAAGAGTATCTTACTAAAGAATGAATGGGTCAACCAGGAAATTAAAGAATAACTTTAAACAATTCATGGAAATAAATGAAAATGAAAACACAACTGTTCAAAATCTTTGGGACACAGCAAAGGTGGTCCCGAGAGAAAAGTATATAGCAATACAAGCCTTTCTCAAGAAACAAGAAAGGTCTCAAGTACACAACCTAACCCTACACCTAAGGGATCTGGAGAAAGAAGAGCAAAGAAAGCCTAAACCCAGCAGGTGAAGAGAAATAATAAAGACCAGAGAAGAAACCAATGAAAAAGAAACCGAAAGAAGAGTAGAACAAATCTATGAAACTAGGAGGTGGTTCTTTGAAAGATTTAATAAGACTGATAAACCCATGGCCAGATTTATCAAAAAGAAAAGGGAAAGGACCCAAATAAATAAAATCATGAATGAAAAGGAGAGACCACAACCAATGACAAAGAAATATAAACAATCATAAGAACACATTATGAACAACTATATGTCAGCAAATTTGACAATCTGGAAGAAATGGATGCATTCCTAGAGATGTATAGCCTACAAAAACTGAACCAGGAAGAAACAGAAAACCTGAACAGACCCATAACCAGTAAGGAGATTGAAACAGTCATCAAAAATCACCCAAGAAACAAGAGCCCAGGGCCAGATGCCTTCCCAGGGGAATTCTACCAAACATTTAAAGAAGAATTAATTCCTATTCTCCTGAAACTGTTCCACAAAATAGAAATGGAAGGAAAACTTCCAAACTCGTTTTATGAGGCCAACATTACCTAGATCCCAGACAAAGACCTCATCAAAAAGGAGAATTACAGACCAATATCCTTGATGAACATGGATGCAAAATTTCTCACCAAATTACTAGCCAATAGGATCCAATAGTACATTAAAAGGATTATTTACTACAACCAAGTGGGATTCATTCCTGAGCTGCAAGGTTGGTTCAACATCTGCAAATTAATCAATGTGATACATTAATAAAAGAAAGAACAAGAATCATATGATAATCTCAATAGATGCTGAAAAAGCATTTGACAAAGTGCAGCATTCTTTCTTGATCAAAACTCTTCACAGTGTAGGCATAGTGGGTACATACCTTAGTATCATCAAAGCCATCTATGAAAAGGCCACAGTGAATATCATTCTCAATGGGGAAAGACTGAGAGATTTTCCCCTAAGGTCAGGAACATGGCAGGGCTGTCCACTATCACAACTGCTACTCAACATAGTACTAGAAGTCCTAGCCTCAGCAATGGGGACAACAAAAAAGGCATTTAAATCAGCAAAGAAGAAGTCAAACTTTCACTCTTTGCAGATGACATGTTACTTTATGTGGAAAACCCGAAAGACTCCATTCCAAATCTGTGAGAACTCATACAGGAATTCAATAAAGTGTCAGGATATAAAAATCAATGCACAGAAATCAGTTGCATTTCTATACACCAACAGCAAGACAGAAGAAAGAGAAATTAAGGAGTCAATGCCATTTACAATTGCACCCAATACCATTAAATACCTAGGAATAAACCTAACCAAAGAGGCAAAGAATCTGTACTCAGAAAACTATAAAGTACTCATGAAAGAAATTGAGGAAGACACAAAGAAATGGAAAAACGTTCCATCCTCCTGGATTGGAAGAACAAACATTGTGAAAATGTCTATGCTACCTAAAGCAATCTACACATTTAATGTAATACCTATCAAAATACCATCAATTTAAAAAAAAAAAGAGAATAAACAGTCCTAAAATTCATATGGAACCAGAAAAGACCCCGAATAACCAGAGCAATGTTGAAAAAGAAAACCAACGTTGGCAGCATCACAATTCCAGACTTCAAGTTCTATTACAAAGCTGTAATCATCGAGACAGTGTGGTACTGGCACAAAAACAGACACATAGATCATTAAAACAGAATAGAGATCCCAGAAATGGACCCTCATCTTTATGGTCAACTAATCTTTGACAAAGCAGGAACGAATGTCCAATGGGAAAAAGACAGTCTCTTCAACAAATGGTGTTTGTTTCTTCATGCAGAAGAATGAAACTGGACCATTTCCTTACATCACACACAAAAGTCGATTTAAAATGGATGAAAGACCTCAGACCTCAGTGTAAGACAAGAATCCATCAAAATCCTTGAGGAGAACACAGGCAGCAACCTCTTTCACCTCAACTGCAGCAACTTCTTCCTAGAAACATTGCCAAAGCCAAGGGAAGCAAGGGCAAAAATGAACTACTGGGACTTCATCAATATCAAAAGCACAGCAAAGGAAACAGTCAACAAAACCAAAAGATAGCTGACAGAATGGTAGAAGGTATTTGCAAATGACATCAGATAAAGGGCTAGAATCCCAAATCTATAAAGAACTTATCAAACTCAACACCCAAAGAACAAATAATCCAATCAAGAAATGGGCAGAAGACATGAACAGACATTTCTCCAAAGAAGACATCCAATTGGCCAACAGACACATGAAAAAGTGCTCAACATCACTGGGCATCAGGGAAATACAAATCAAAACCACAGTGAGACACCACCTCACACCAGTCAGAATGGCTAAAATTAACAAGTCAGGAAACGACAGATGTTGGTGAGGATGGGGAGAAAGGAGAACCCTCCTACACTGTTGGTGGGAATGCAAGCTGGTGCAGCAACTCTGGAAAACAGTATGGTGGTTCCTCAAAAAGTTGAAAACAGAGCTACCCTATGACCCAGCAATCGCACTAGGGTATTTACCCTAAAGATACAAATGGGCACAGCAATGTCCACAATAGCCAAACTATGGAAAGAGCCTAGATTTTAATCAACAGATGAATAGATAAAGAAGTGGCATATATATATATATATATATTTTTCTATATATATATATATTTTTCTATATATAATGGAACATTATGTAGCCATCAAAAGAAATGAAATCTTGCCATTTGCAATGACTTGGATGGAACTAGAGGGTATTACACTGAGCAAAATTAGTCAATCAGAGAAAGACAATTTATCATATGATCTCTCTGATATGAGGAATTTGAGGCAGGGTGCAGGGTCATGGGGGGTTGGGGGGGAAAATGAAACAAGATGGGATCAAGAGGGAGACAAACCATAAGAGACTCTTAATCTCATGAAACAAACTGAGGATTGCTGGGGGTTAGAGGATAGGGATAGGGTGGCTGGGATATGGACATTGGGGAGGGAATGTGCTATGATGAGTGCTGTGAAATGTGTAAGCCTGATGATTCATAGACCTACACCCCTGGGGCAAATAATACATTATATATTAATATAAGAAATAAAATAAAGAAAGAAAGAAGTAGAGAGTGGGGGGAATTTGTTATTGGAGCTTGTCTGGCTGTTTCCTGCCACTCTGTTAGGTAGGAACACATTTTAAGAATGGTTTTGCACAAGATCCAGATTGGTAGTGAAAAACAAAAATAATTCTATCTCCTAAATATTTATGCTTTTCTTAATAAAAATGGCCCAAAGCAATGCTTCGCCCTAAGAGGCTGTGTGTGAACAATGACTACCATAATTACAACAGTCAATCGGGAACTGTTGTGAGCTGTACAATCCATCATGTGTTCATGTTTTGACTGAGTATGATGTTATCATTAAATCATCCAATTTCCCAACTCACCAGGCTCTTCTCAAGTTATTTCTGTCTCTCATGTATGGCCAATCAAATCCAACCAGTCTACAATGCTGAGATATGCTGGTGGTTGCCCTGCAGTCTATACAGTTTAATCTGGCTTGAGATACTTTGCACCCCAGGATGCCATATGTAATGGTGCCTCTTATACCCTCCACAGATTGTTGGGCTCAGGGGCCTTGAGTAAGGACTGAATTCCAATCAGAGTTTATTAAGTGTCTCATTAGCCTTCATTACATGTCCACATACCTCAAACCTTATGGCTGAAAACAATAAACATTTTTTTTCTGCTTATGGTTATTATAGGTTGGGTCTCTGGACTGAGGCTCAGTTGGGTGGTCCTTCTGTTTGACTGAGCTTGGCTAGCTGGATTTTTCATGTATTGTCAGCTGATCGTGGGCTGGAGCTGGCTGGTTTGGGATAGCCTCAGCTGTGATGCCTGAGACCACTGAGACCCCTCCCCTAACAGACTCCCATCATCTGTCTGGCTCCTCTGGGCTTGTTTGTATTGTAAGAAAGGTTACTGGGGAGCAGGAGGACAAATCCCAAAGTATAAGCCTTTTTCGAGGCTCTGCTTGCATCATGTTTGCTGATATCTCATTGACCAAATTAAGTCTTAACGACAGTCCAGAAGCAGTGTGGGGGTACAGTACCAAAGACTATGGATGAGAGATAATAACTTTTGGTTTTTGTTTCCTCGTTATAATCTACACCACAGAGCTGTGGCACTGGTCTGAGCCTACATTAGTGTGGAGGAAGGGGCAACTTTTTCTAGATGTGTCTTTAGGTGTGTCTTTTCTTAATTCATTTGCCCAGAGTGGGTACCTCTTTTTACAACTCACAGTGGTACCATATGGGCCAGCTGAGACTCTAGATTGGTGCAATATCTGTCCTATCTTACCAACTAGATGTACATGGCAAATAATATCCTCAGGGATATTTTATTCTTTTTCCTTTTTTGTAGACTCTCCAAACCAGGCAGGACCAACAATAAAGACCATTTCTTAAAATTTTTTTTATATCTTTAAGGGAAGGATCCATGTCCAATTCAAATTTGTAAACTCCATAGTCTTTAGCTTAGCATTAATTTGGGCTCAAGAATATTTGATCCAAATTGAACATTTTTATCATTCATATCAGTTACAATCTGTACCCTAGATACATGGTATTCAAAGTGGATCTGCAGACCACCTACCTGAATCAGAATCAATTGGAGTCCTTGTTAGAATGCAGATTCCTGAGGTCTGACCTCAGGTCTAATGTCTCCAAATCTCTGTTTGCGGCCAGGAAATTTAACACACCTGGGTACTGCTCATGTACATTAAAATTTAAGAATCACTGTCTTAGAGAAGTGGATTTTGCAGTGGATTGACCTCCATACAAGGTAATAAATAATTTTTACATTCTAATCACACACTCACCTCCATGCAGATACACAGAGACGGATGACTAAAAAAAAAAAAGGATTTTGAGGTGAAAATACCCTAAGTACAATAGATCTTTTCTAATCTATTTAAGTTTCCTAAATGTTGATCAGGGACTCAGATATATTTCATGACCCAATAGTATGTGATGACTTGGCTTTTGAAAAACACAGCTTTGGGGGAAGATGCTCATAGGACCTTTATTTGAACTTTTTTTCCTTCTCCCATATATACATAGCAAATAGAAAATGCTACTTTTTCTATGCTTATAAATTCCTTTTAATAACAGTTTCCCCATGCCATTGGTTCCCAAATTCTGGCATGCATCAGAATCACCCAGAATATTTGTTAAATCACAACTTTCTGAGTCTCACCCCAAGAGTTTCTGATTCTGCAAGACTGGGGAGAGGCCAAAAGTGTGCATTTGTAACAAGTCTTCAGACTGATCCTTCTCCTTAAGGGACCAACTTTGAGAACCACTGCCCTATATACTCCAGTCTCTTTTATTTGTTCCACAAACCATAAGAAATCCCCAAGTTTCCTGGCTTATTTTTATTACCATTTGCTAACCACATTTGCACCAGTTCTTGATTTTTTTTGTTGTTGTTTTGTTTTAATTACTGCTTCCCAGTTACATTTGCTTTAGCTGGTTTCCACTCACTCAGACTTAGCTTGCATTGTGTAATGAACATATTGGATTCAGCTGGCATTTCCCTAAAGCCTGCCAAATGCACTCCAACCATTGTCTTCCTGGCATCTTTCCTACTCTGATTCTAAAACTGTGCTTTTCGTTCCTCTGTTTCTTCAGAAAGCACTAAGGTGGCTCAAGTCCCAGTCTAGTGGTGCTGTTTGTTCTGTAAAGTTAGATACTGTTGTCTCAGAGATGGCATATCAGCCCCTCAAGGATGTCATTCTGATGCAATTAATCATTTTTTCCTCCAAGGGCCTGCTGGGTCTCAGCCTGAGTCTACTGGCCTGTGTTCATTATGGTGCATCATGTTATTGGGAACACACTACCACAAGCAGAGAGCGAACCATTTTTGGAAATTTCATAGGTTTGGTGGGAATTGGACAAAATAGCAAGCTATTGGAGTGCCTTCTCTTCTCCCAATGCATAAATGTGGTTTTTGTTCTAGCCATTGTATCCAGTTTGGGCTGTGAAAAAAGAGGAAGGGGGACACAGATAAGTCTAGCTCTCCCACCACCCCTCAGTTCTGTATTATCCATGGCAAGAATGGACCAGCTCTGAATGTTTTAATATGGGGACAGGGGACTCATTCCTGTCTGAGAACCCTGCATTCTAGCCCCACCATAGCCCACTGTCCTCCCTGGTCATGATAAGCTGATTAACACCTATGTCATGAGTGCTCCAATGGAAAGATATTTGGGAATCTGATGTCATCATATGATTTCTCTCCCTCACTTGTCACCCAGATAGTCCCCAGGTCCAGAATGGTGCTATGTACGGTACTTATGGCATTGATCCTAATACTTCCCTGTAAAATGTCCAAGGTAAAAATTCTCTCTCTTATATCCTGCGATCTGTTTATCTGGGGAGCGGATGCGATCTCTGAGTTCTCATGCAAGGCTTGCGGCAGATTTTAGGTTCTTTTCTGAGAAAACTTGGATTCTGTCCAAGTCCATCTGAGGCCCATTTCCATTAAATGTAGGTTGACTTTTTATCTACATCAAAATACAAATCATGTTCTTTGATTAAAAAAAAAAAAAAAAGATGTTTAAAGTGGGGCGCCTGGGCGGCTCAGTCGGTGGAGTGGCTGGCTGTTGTCTGTAGCTCAGGTCGTGATCAGGGTTGTGAGGTCAAGGCCCAAGCCAGGCTCTGTGCTTGGCGTGGAGTCTGCTTGTGGATTCTCTCTTTCTCTCTGCCCCTCCCTTCACTCATGCTCCCTCTCTCTCAGAATTAAAAACAGAAAAAAGATGTTTCCACTTTCCACACAGTCAAAGGCAAAGACCCTGGAAAAGCTTATTTTTAAACCAATTTGTAGCTTTGGCCAAAATCATGGTTGGGAAGGGTTATACTTGCAAGAGATGTTCTAGATTACCCACCACTAATAGGATCTCTTATTTCTAGCCTTGTGTTAAGTGCTAGATCCCCTAATAGCAATGCATTTGATAACACCTTGACTGCAATAGAATCTTCCTCAGGACCTCACTCCACTCCCACCTAAAAGGTAAGAGCAGTCCCTCTGGCAACCATTTTCTGTGATATGGCCTTGGCTTCCTATACCTACTCGGTTGGTCCAGACTTGTATGTGTGAGCTAGACTCTATGAAATAGAGAAACTTTTCCAGAAAATTTGGAATTAGGATTGAAATTCCAGTTTCCATCAGGACTGCTTATTTAAAAGGAGGCAATATAAATCCACGAGTGGTGGTATAATCCTGTTTTTCACCATGTGGATTGGAGAGCAGAGAATCCCAGGAGGAGGAGAGAGACACAGAAATTTTGAGAAGACAAAGAAATGATGACACAGAGATGAGAAACAGAAAAACTGCAGTTGATGTTCCAAGCCCCTCATTCTAATATATTCCCAAGGCCTTTGGGATCCATGTTATTATATCTTAGTAATAAGTGGTGGCATTTTTGCTTATATGAGTTTAGGTCCACTTGAGTCCATTTCTTTTATATGCAAAGGAGTTGTAAATAGGACTACTGCTTTCTCTGAACTACTATCTAATGTTATATCTTAATCTAAATCAGAATTTTTGCAGAAAAGAGGTCTGCATTTTGTATGGAGACATGGTTGAAGTAGCCCCCTTTGTACTACTAGTGGGGTGAAAAACAGTTACACAGACTTACATCTTTGTGTGAGTGTATTTCTGAGTGCATATAATGTCACATTTTCTTCATGAAAATGCTTAACTTCTTATAAGTCATCTGACAAATGTTTATTGAGCACCTACTATGTGTCTGACATTATTTAAGACTTGGTTTTTTAAAAAAAATGTCATTTTTTCTATTAGGTGGTGACAGTTTTATAATTGATAATGTTTCCTTAATTATCCTGACTTTCAGAGTGCTCCCAGCTAAATATATATGCCAGTTATGGTGACAATTTTGTTTCATTATTTTATTACTGTTATGCTTTGTAGTCTTTAATTATTTCTTTATATGATTCCTAATCAATTTAACAATTTAAATTCCCTTTTACTGGGGTGCCTGAGTGGTTCAGTAAGTTGAGCATCATACTCTCAGTTTCAGCTCAGGTCATGATCTCACAGGTTGTGAGATTGAGCCCCACATCAGGCTCCCTGCTCAGCAGGGAGTCTGTTTGAGATTCTCTCTGCACTTCCCCACTCCTTCCCACTTGAACATGTTCTCAAATAAATAAATAGATCCTTAAAAAATTCTTTTTTACTAGCCTGGATTCACATGTCTATGCATTTTTATTTTAAGTTGACTCCAAGACTTTTATGAGATTTGGGGCACAGATTATTTGGAAATCATACTAATGAAATTTGGTTCTTTTGGGGTTGGTCCTTGGAATAAAGAGGATATTAACTCAGGCATAAAGTCATGATATGGCCATGTCTCTTGCCACATAAAAGAGGTTGGAAAGACTATCAGTCAAGACAGAAAAAAGAGATCAAGAGTTAGAGATGATACAAGTAGGCATGTGGGAAAACAAAGAGGCAAAGTGGAGAATGTAGCACTAAAGTCAGCTTTCAACATTCACAGTTATTCTTTCATTTCTCCTCCAGAGATGTATTGGGTGCTTAGAAGGAGCTATGCTATGAAGGCTCCTCAAAAAGTTGAAAATAGAGCTATGCTACAATCCAGCAATTGCACTACTGGGTATTTACCCCAAAGATACAAACGTACTGATCCAAAGGGGCACGTGTACCCCAATGTTTATAGCAGCAATGTCCATAATAGCCAAACCATGGAAAGAATAGATGTCTATCAACAGATGAATGGTTAAAGATGTGGTATATATACACAATGGAATACTATGCAGCCATCAAAAATGGAAATCTTGCCATTTGCAATGACATGGATGGAACTAGAGGGTCTTATGCTGAGTGAAATAAGTCAGTCAGATAAAGACAATATCCTATGATCTCTCTGATATGAGGAATTTGAGAAACAAGATGTAGGATCATAGAGGAAGGGAGGGAAAAATGAAACAGGATGAAACCAGAGAGGGAGGCAAACCATGAGAGACTCTTATCTCAGGAAACAAACTGAGGGCTGCTGGAGGGGAGGGGCATGAGAGGGATGGGGGTGCTGGGTGATAGACATTGGAGAGGGTGTGTGCTATGGTGACTGCTGTGAATTGTGTAAACCTGATGAATCACAGACCTGTACCCCTAAAACAAATAATACATTATAATGTTGATTTTAAAATAAATAAACAAATAAATACAAAAAAAAAAAAAAAAAAAAGAAGAAGAAGGGAGTGTGCTAAGTGCTGAATATCAGAGAGAGAGTTCCCTCTTAGGGTTTATTCCATTACTGAGGGATCATCATTTAAAACCCTCTTTAACTGAATCAGGTTTAATATTGCTGATCCAGGATGTCTTTTTTCTTCCAGACTAGTTTTTGGGCTTTATTTCTGATCTATGTTGTGGGATTCTACTTTTCACCCACAAGCCTAATTAATGGCCCCGGTGGCCTCTCTCAGTCTTCACTAAGCCCTGGGTATTTACTGCATACCCCAAAGTCGGGGATAAGTCAGTATCAGGCCTCCTCCCGATGGTTTATCTCACTGAGGTCAATGATGAGTCATGAGATGGAGATGAGCACTTGATCTTGGCAGCTGGCACTGCATGTAAGCTAGCAATTTAGAGTGAAAATCCAGCTGCCCGTCCCTTGAGCTCCTTCACATTGTAACAGTGGCTGTTGACTGACAGGGGATGCAAGGCCTGTGCAGAAAGAAAGAATGCAAGATAGAAAATCACCCGATCTACATTACGAAAATTAGAGCTTTGTTACTTCTCTTCACTACATATTCTAATATGTTGATCTGGAGAGATTTTCCTTCGTTGGGTGACTGTAAATGAATTACAACAGATCCACAAAATACACTTACCCTTTCAGAGCTCGAAGAGTGATTACAATGTACGGCAAAACAACAACAACACACACATACACACATGCGCATCCCCTTAGCGGTGAAATTTTCTTCCAATTCAATGAAATTTGGTCCTATTTAGAAGTCATATTTTAACCCACTCTCCCATCTAAGGATGCAACATAAATATTGCTTTGGAAAGCTGAAAGGGAAGACAATCAACTAAATGCTTCTATTTTATAGAACTGAATACAATTAAAATGCTTATATATACACACAATAGCAAGCAGGACTAACCATTTGGTTTAATTACACATTCTAGATTTTTAAAAAGTGTGCTTTAACTCCCAATTGGCATTCTAAAACCTGAAAGTAAACTTCCTGTGATAGTGAATGGAAGGGATTCCAGAATTCGAAGAAGCCTTTCTTGAGGGCTCATCAGTGATCACAAAGAATGCATATGCTCAGTGAACATAATTATACATTAATTTAGATGAAGACTGTCCAAAGAGTGATTTCCTGAAATTCAGTGTGCCTGGCTACAGTGGGCTTGATGTTCAAAGTAGATGTATGTATAGTTTGTATAATGAATTAGGTGAGAGAGTCTATATACAGGCAACATCATTGCACTTTTTTTGTCTTTGGGAATGCTCTAATCCATGAACAAGAATGTTCCGAAGCACATTCTACAAATTCTAATGCTCAAGCCATGCAGGGTGGAGGCATAGAGTGAGCCATAGAGGGGCTTTCATCTAAGCAAAAATCTTCTCACCAAATTTTGTTCATATCAACTCTGGTTACAGGGCAATTGGTAAGTCTTCTTTCAAATGTTCTCCTCATGTCTCAGAGAGATGGCAAAGATGAAGCATATAAAAGCCGGGAAGACCACAGAAGAGGTCATCAGTAAGTGGATGGTTCTAATTATCAAGATGATATTCATAAGTCAAAAACACAGACCATCTCAGCAAGTATCCTAAAATTTGAAGTTCTAAAAAGAGGGGTTTTTTGGATCATCTCTACTACTCTCCCCACCATCATCATCACTATCATCATTCTCATGCAGTCTTTTTTTTTATATGCCAGGCAACAAGTTCAGCATTTTACTCTAATAGGTAATTTAATCCTCACACATACCCTCTAAGGGAGATATTATTATTATTCTGCTTTAACAGGGGAACAAATGAAGCCTTAAAGCAGCTAACTCTATACCACTGAAGTCCAAATTCTGCCACCGTCCAGTTATTTGCCACTATAGAGACAGCAATCCTAAGTGTTCTTGATTTGGCATTCTTTTTAAGAGAGTACATTTCAAGTTCGAAGCATGCAGTCCACATTTGCTAGATGGAAGGGCAACCCTCTTCCAACGTGGAGCATGAAAGAAATATCTGGATGTGATTTAAAGATCTTTTTGCCGTTCCTGCCTAGTGAAGAAGCAGCTATTTTTATCTTATCATGACTCTTGCTTTCCAAATTTGTAAAGTGGTGCACAGACACACCAGGACACAAAATAAAAAGCTCTCTCTTTTCACCCACCCTTTGTTAACTACAGTAAAGGGTAGAGCCGATTTTCCCAGCTAGACATCAGAACGGCAGAACAACACAGAGGTTGTGACACAGATTCCGGAGCAGGACTGCCTGGATTCTTCCAGATCCTGGCTGTACCAGTTGCTACGTGTGTGATTCAAGGCAGTCACTTAATGTGACTATACGTCAATTTCATTGTCTGCAGGATGGTGATAAAAATATCCTACTTCATAGGGTGGTAGCGAAGACTAAATGATATGCTACATGTAACACACTTAGAACTATGTGATAAATGTTAACTTGTATTATTATCTGACTATGACATTCATCACTGACTCACTACTAAACTGTCTCCAGGAGGTCATCGCTGGGCTTTCGCTGGCTTTAAAAGGATTGGCTTCTAACTCTGTCCCCCCATGATAATAAACTCCTTAATGGTGGGGGCCATTTATTATCTCTTTATATTTCCTGGTGCCTGGCACAATTGCCTTTTTATGGATAAGAACTCCATACTGTATCACTGCATTAAAAAAAGTGTGAGTGACAGAAAAGACCTTTTATTTTGTGCCTTGGTCTATCTTTACACTAGTTTTACAAATTTCAAAGGCTGGAGTCATGACAATATAAACATAGTTGCTGTACTTGACTAATGAAGCAGATGGAAAGGATCTTCAAGTCACATTAAAGCATCTCTTACATACTTTGCATTACCTGGAAGGAAGAGTTTTGCTTTAACCCAGTTAATGCTTGCTGCTGGTTAGTGCCTCGTATTTTCTCTTTTGTCTTTTTCTTCTCCTTCTTCTCCTTCTCCTCATTCTCTTTCCTCTTCTCCTCCCCCCCCCTCCTCCAACTTCACCTCCTCCTCCTTTTTCTTCTTCTTCTTCTTCTTCTTCCTCCTCCTCCTCCTCGTCGTCCTCCTCTTCTTCTTTTAGAGAACGGGAGGGAAAGGGGAAGGAAGGAGCAGAGGGAGAGAAAGAATCTTAAGAACACCAGGTCAAGAACACTAAATGCTAGTGACCTTACACTAGCAATGAGTCCAACTGCATGGCTAGCAGACTTTGGGTATAACTGTGAGTCCTCGGGGATACGACTTAAGTTAGGTAAGAAGGTTGAGTGGCAGAGGGATGCAGTTCTTGGCCAAATCTTTTGATCGAACATCTATTATAAACCCAAGAAAGGACAAAATATAATTTCTGTAGCAACCACACAAATTAATTTGGTGTTCAGAATGTTAACCTGAATAACAAGTGCCTGGTACAAGCTTTGCAGACTGAGGTGTGTGGGGAGACAGTGTCACGCTGGCGATGGGGTCTGTCATCTCTGAAAGTCACATGATCAATAAGGTCATATCAAGCCATCCATCTAGAGGGATTGATGGAATTAAAACAGTGTTTGGAAAGGATTTCACTGGTCAGCAGCAGCAGAAAATAATAGTCATCTCGGTAAGTACCAAAGCTTTCTTCCAAGGGGCTCGAAGGTTCTATTTATACCTGGATAACATAGAAATCTCAAAGCTCTCTACTGTAAACATTCACCCTTAGGCTCATGCTAAAATAGCACTTGGTCTTTAAAAAAAATTGTGCTCTTGGAAGTCACATCATTACAGCTACTCTTGTTTATTCTGATTATTTCCCAAGAGGGACATCACTGTTGGTGCCTATCAGTTACCTAAGAATCAAGCCTTATAGACATCACTCTTTCATCTCCGCTCTATTATCGGGCAAGCATCACCCAAGGTCACCACTTGAGCATGAGGGTATCTCTAACTTTAAGGAACTATAGGATATTAAAATCTGAACTTTATATATAAGTGCCATGAAGGGGAGAGGGGGCAATTTATTGAAGACATATACATGCCAGATTGCAGACTGCGCACTAGGTAGGTATGGGTACCTTACATACATGTCATAAAGGTTGTAGGTACATTACATCTGCATTGTGTACTACGTCAACCATCCTTACAGTTCCACAGTCAAAACTCTCAATGCGTCACTGTTGATACCTCTACTCTTCTTTTGATGCCTCTCTTCCTTTGCACCTCACAACAGATTCACCAACAAATACGATCAGCCTGACCTTCGTAATATCACTGCAATTGGACCACATGTCGGTACCTTGGTTGCCACCACTCTGGTCCCATCTGCCGTTGTCTCTCACCCAGATTGTTGCGCTGGTTTTATAACTGGTCTCCCTGATTCCGCTCCTGCCTCACAGAAGCCTATTCTCAGTTAAGTTCCAGGGTGATCCTTTGATGTCATAGGGTAGGTCATGGCCCTCCTTGGCTTAAAACTTTCCAATGGCTTCCATCCCACTCCATGATCTGTCCCACCTAGAACCTCTTTGGCTTCATCTCCTACTCTTCTGCATGGCTCATTCTGTTTTGTGCTTTATGTAAATAGAAGCACAGATTAGTTATTTTGTGTGTGTGTGGCTCCTTTCTTTCAATATTACAGTACTTAAGAGATAGTGGTATTATCTCAGGGTTAGACAAACAGACTAATAGCACAAAAGAGAAGGGCTGGAATTGTGCCCACGTATACATGAAAGAGATGAAAAGATACATGAAAAGATGAAAAGAGATGAAAGATACATGAAAAGAGAGGGTCTAGAAATGGCTTGCATAAGCAAGAGTTGGCATGGGAGATCAGTGAGTAAATAACCCATCTCTTCAATAACTAACACTGGAACAAATAGCTATCCCTATGGAAAAAATGAATTTGTATCTCCATTTTCTATCATAAACAAAATTACATGTGGATATGAGACTCAAAGGCAAACAGAAAATTAAAACTTAAAGACAAAATATAAGAGGAAAGCATTACAACTTCTGGGTGGGGAGGATTTCTTTAAAAAGATGACAAATACTCAAGCAAAGGAAATACATACTAAATTTAAGTGCATTACAATTAAGAATTCCTATTCAATAAAGAGACCATCAAAGGTAAAAGATAAGCCACAAATAGGGAGAAGATATTTGCAACACATATGACTGGCAAGGGATTAATATCCAGAATATAAAGAAAGCCCCACAAATCAATGGGAAAAAAAAAAAAAGGAAAAACATGCAGGCACTTCAGAAGAAAAGATATATGAATGAAAAATATCCATAATCGGGGCACCTGGGTGGCTCAGTGGGTTAAGCCTCTGCTTTTGGCTCAGGTCATGATCTCAGGGTCCTGAGGGCTCTCTGCTCAGCAGGGATCCTGCTTCCCCCTCTCTCTCTGCCTGCCTCTCTGCCTACCTGTGATCTTTCTCTCTGTCAAATAAATAAGTAAAATCTTTAATAAAAGAGAATAAGAAAACATCTGTAATCCCATTAATAATCTGGGGATGTTAATTAAGGGTACAATGACATGGCATTTTACGCCTACCAGGTGAACAAAAATTAAGATGTCTGACAGAGATGATTATTGTCAGGATATGGAGAACCAAACACTTCTTGAGCTATTAGTAGATATAAAAATTGGTTCCATCATGGGGCGCCTGGGTGGCTCAGTGGGTTAAGCCTCTGCCTTCAGCTCAGGTCATGGTCTCAGGGTCCTGGGATCGAGCCCCGCATCAGGCTCTCTGCTCAGCATGGAGCCTGCTTCCCCTTCTCTCTCTGCCTGCCTCTCTGCCTACTTGTGATCTCTCTCTCTGTCAAATAAATAAATAAACTCTTTAAAAAAAAATGGTTCCATCACTTTGGAAAAGAACGTGGCATCACCTCGTAAAGAAAAATATGTGTATTCTTATCACCCAACAGTTTGGCCCCCAGGCCTATGCCCTAGACTCTTTCTTATCTGACCCTAGGAACACATGAAAAATATTCTAGGTAGAACATCTGTAATAGCAAGAGAATTGAAACACTACTACTAATATTGACTGGAGGATGGAGGAAAAAACTATAATATACTAATAAACTGGAGCAGGGCACAACAGAATGCCTTATCTCTGCTTCCATTTAAATAAAATGCATTAGCATATTAAGAAGAGCAGGCAAAATGAAATACAGTTATATGCATCAATAATGGGTGACTGTTAAATTAACATTGACTAAAAAAGCAAGTCACCGAAGAGTGCATGCAATGTAATTCTGTTCATAAAATGTCCCAAGGCATGTGAAGTAAAATAAAATTTTGTTTAGAAATGCATAAAAATTCTGGTGAAAACATCCAACAAAGGAAAGGAAGGATGAACGCAAAATTCAGAATAGTAGTTACCTGGTGGGGGGCAGTGGGTGGGATACAAAAGTGTTCAGGCAGGGGCAGCTGGGGAACGTCAGACGCTTGGGTAGTACTCTCTTTCTTATGAATGGTTGAAGGGTACATGGATTAATTGATTGTTATTTAAACCTTATATACTCTATACTCTTTCATGCCTATGATGTATTAATATAAATATTGCACCCATGAGTTCTTCTACTACTGTGCTTTCCAGTATGGTAGTCCCTAGACATGCATGGCTATTTGAAATCAAATTATTTAAAATTAAATAAGATTAAACATTCAATTCCTCAGTCATACTGCCATGGTTCAAATGCTCAGCAGCCCTATGTGGCTGCTGGCTACCATATTGGACATTGCAGATCATTGGGCAACACTGTTTTAGAACATTTTTACCTCCTTAGCATGAGATACTGTTTTTATCCACTTTTTATAAAATCAGACAATTCAATGACTCTCTGAAAAAAAAAAGTCTCCATAATTCTGTCAATAACAGCAGTAGGAGATGAAGCAAAGATTTACTTCCTATGGATTTTGTTGATCCTCTTGGTTAAAGAATATTCCATTAACAAATTTGTCAGACTTCATATTCCAGTTCACTTAACTCATCAAATGCCAGCATGAGCCTGATTACTATTCCGCTTCAGGAAGTCAAAGACAGTTTCCATGCAGCTTCTTGTACCAACAAGGTCGTGAGCAGAATTTCATCTGCCAAAAAATTTCATTGTGTGAAGATTTCCAAAGCTATATATCCTCCAAGGTAGAATTTGGAAGTGGAAAATGGCCTTCTAGAATGAGAAGGTACCATAGAGAAAAGAGAAGGTCTCTGCCCTCCTCCCCCCTTTTTTCCAGGGCCTTCCCAAGGCAGGTGTTGCTATCTGAGAGTTTCAGTTTCTAGTACTCCAAGTGCGTGTTTTATTCTGTGTGTTAGAGGATCAAATACATGGGTGTATTTCTCTGTTTCCCTGGTCTTCACTGAGCAGAATCTGGCCTTGGGCTCTGGCGTCCTTTCTTTCTTTTCTATCTCACACACACTTGGATGTTCTAAACCCTGGCCTCATATTCCTAATACAGTTTCTGTAAGGGTGGTACAAATTTGAAAGTGGGGTTAGGAATTAGGGGAAAGATAAGCTCTCCCTGTGTACTTGGATCTAAGCCATGGACTCTTATCCAGTTGTCTAGAAAGCTTTGCATTGGAGTTTTAGGCACAAACTCACTCAAAGAAAGAAAAAAAAAAGATGTCTTTTTTGTCTTGTCATTGTCCCTTGGGGGAATGGTGACTTTGGGGGCTTCAAGGAGAAGAGAGGAACTGAACAAAAATCAGATTCAGGTGATGCTTTCTCCTTTGCTCAAAAGTCCATTTAATGGCACTTAAAGCCCCAACATAACCCCTGGAGAACCTAGCTGAGGATTCATGATTCAGAGTGGAACAGGGAGTTGGAAAAGTAGTAGTCTGCAACAGCAGCCTGCTGTTAGCTGTAGTCCAGCTCTGCTGGGAGCCAACATTCCTCCTTAAATGAGTGTTTCCCTCACCTTATGGGTGGTCATCTCCCCATCAATGCCACATGCAACAAGTTACCTTCTGTCCTCGCTCAGGGCACTCAGGACATGCCTGTCCATCTTGGCAATGTTACATCTGAAAGCCATGAACGTTTGCCTGGTCTGTAGTCCTGAATCCTTGAAGAGAAAAGTCATCTCTAAAGACACCATTTTAATAGTTACAGTGTACTTCTAAAGAAGACTTATTTCATCTGATTGCTCTGCTAACACAGATGGTTGACCCCAGCGTAATGAGTGCCCCTAAATTCATCACAGATATTCATAGAAGTTACAAGAATTATCATAAAATAATCTCCCATTTACCAATCAAAGTAATCTTAATTCCAGACTCAGCAAAGAGGTCTACTTCCTTCTCTTTTACTAGTAAGTCTAGGTTTGTTTCTCTTCTCCTAATTATTCATTTTGTATTTATTCATTCATTCTTTTATTTGATAACATTCATTGTAAAAGTCACTGATTTCAAATCTGTGGCTTGTGGGCACTCAGGAATTCTAGGTACTATGCAAAAGGATCCTTTAATCCTTCTGTTCAGCAAGTACAGGCTGCCTAATGAATAAAAATAAGTCTTCCTATATATGGGCCTCGGGCTTCCTATATATGGAGTGCTATTTTTAAATGTCTGCAGGTGTTGTGATTAATAAGATATAATGAATTCTGGAACACTGAAAAGAAATTAAAAATAAATAAATAAATTAATATGCCACAGATTATCAAATCAGAAGAACTGGCATTGAGAAAGCTTTTCTCTTACTTAAGCATAGTCATAGCCGCTGAACTGAAGCACTCTCACCCTTGGTTTGAAATTAGTCTGCCTAATAAATTACTAGGGGGGGAAGGATGGAGCCTGGACTTGTGAAGCCTGCGTGGAGTTCTAAGAGACTTGTATCGAATAGTGGAAGGGGACATAGATTCCTGATTGGACATTTGAGCAGAGACAGATGAGCATGCTTCCTTGCTAAGGTGGTGGGAATGGGGTTTGTTGGCATTTGGAAAAGAATTTATCCTCCTAAGAACTGGAAATAAAGAAGATCCCCAACCAGCAATGTTGTAGAAGCTCTACAAGTGTCTCAATAAAAGTCATTTTGAAAGAAAAAAAAATCACTTAAAACTGTGTTTGAGGGGTGCCTGGGTGGTTCAGTGGGTTAAGCCGCTGCCTTCGGCTCAGGTCATGATCTCAGGGTTCTGGGATCGAGTCCCGCATCGGGCTCTCTGCTCAGCAGGGAGCCTGCTTCCTCCTCTCTCTCTCTCTCTGCCTGCCTCTCTGCCTACTTGTGATTTCTCTCTGTCAAATAAATAAATAAAATCCTTAAAAAAAAAAAAACTGTGTTTGAAACTAAAGTCCTTTTGCCCTTGTGTAAAATATTATCTCAACCAACTAACACCAGAAACGTAGATAAAATTATAGGATGATTTGGAGATTTTTCTGATGGCATAAAGAGGTCTTCAAACTCATAGTGTTAGGAAACTCTAGTCTAAGTCACTCAGAGTTGGGTCCTCTCACTGTGAGTTAATGTCTGCCAACAGATTTTCCAAATCCTTGAGCAATAGGACCCACTGCTGTTCAGTGACTACATTGAATACTGCTGGAAAAGAAGGTGAGACAGATATCTGGGCTGTTAACAAAGGCAAATGAACAAAACCCTCTCACAAGCAAAGAAAAAAAATGCTTTTGCTTATCCAGAGTGATTTGTTCCCTTCCTCTTTTTGAAAAACCCCATAATGCCACAATTTCTTTCCAAACATAAGAAAATAATAGCACCTAGAGGGAACATGGAGGAGAAGTCAGGAGATCCCAGATCACCCAAGCATTCCTCTGTCCTGCTTTTGTCTTCCCAGGTGTTCCTCGATGGAGACAGTGACCAGCATCCTCACCTTTCAAACAATCGTCTGCTGCTTCTCCTGTTCCTCATCTGCCTGGGATTCAAGCTGTTGGAGGACGGGCGGCCGGCTAGGCGTCCTGCTAGGTCTGCACGCGCATCGTGCCGGTCTCTCCGCAGTTCGCTTAAATAGCCAACATCATCTCTACTTCAGTCAGCCGCAACCCAAGTCCAGGGCTCAGCGTGGGGATGAAGACTGGGGATGCACCTGGGCTCCAGTCCCAAGGTCAACAGATGAGATGTGATGACTAATTCACTTCCGGTGATTTTTTTTTTTTTTTTTTTTTTTTTTACAAATTCACTGGAAAAACAGTCAAAAGTATCTTTTGCTTCAACTTTGAACAGCAGGGACACATAATTCTCCAAAAATAAATCCTTCTGTATAACAAGCTCCTTTAGGTCAATTACACGTCCACACTCTGTACTTTAGATTTTGGTTCATTAGCTTGCAAAATGCATGTTCTTGGTAACAACCGGGGCGGCGAGGGTGAATCAGAGTATCTTCATGGCTGGATGAAACAAAGAAACAATGAAAATCCTGTGCCCCTGATGCGAAATCAGCAGTATCAGCTTGCTGTGGGAAAAAACACACCTTGGTGTAAGGGGGTGGGGAGAAGGTAGAGAAGTGGAAGGAAAGTATGGGGGAAAGAATCAAACCTTATTACCTTCTATTGCCTACAGTGGCTTTGGTGGGCATTTTAGAAGGCTAGTTTATTATACTACCAAATTGGCATAATGATGGCCAGCTTCAGCACAGAGCACACACTCTGCACATAATAAGTACCCAATAAATATTTATTAATGCCATCTGACCAATTGGAGACCAATTTAGAAGTCTGCTTCTGTCTTTGTTGCCAGTTTGCCTCTTCCGGATTCCAGCTCTCAGAATTCCTTTAACTAGGCTCAAGACCAAGATTATAGCTGGAATTACTATAAAACTTGCTCGTTTTGCCCGAGTATTATGCTTGGAAAATACTATCTTTCCTGGGGGAAATACACCACAAATAGCTTTGCTTATTTCCCCCTCATGTTTTATTTTTTAAAATATTAATTATAAGGAATATAAAAAAACTGTCTTCATTTAAACATTACTTTATTGTGTGTGTGAGAGAGAGCGAGAGAGGGAGAGAGAGCATAAGCAGGGAAGAAAGGGAGAAGCAGGTTCCCCACTGAGCTGAGCAAGGAGCCCAAAGTGGGGCTCGATCCCAGGATCCTTGGATCATGACCTGAGCCAAGGGCAGATGCTTAATCGATTGAGTCTCTCAGGCGTCCCTTACCTACGCTTCATAATGATATTTTACCACCTACGGTCATAAAAGGAGGGTCACACATTCTCCTGGAACTTGGCAGTCTTATTCACTGCTATTACCGGAGCCATTTTAGTTCTTCCTTGTTTAGGTTTAGGGAAGTCTGGTCCTAAAAGACTAATAAATCAACTCTCAGTACACATCTAAAAATATTGAGAAAGTCCTCTTATGTCCTCTTCCCAACTTTGAAATTCAGCTTTGTGATAATTGTAAATTGCTAATTGGCCGTTCCTACACTTTCGAATGCATCTGAATCCTTTGGAAAAGCTTGTTAAGATACAGATTCCTGTGCCTGCCCCCCGAGATCTGACTTAGGAGGGGTTGCCTGAGCATGGGGATTTCTAACAAGCTCTCCTGGTGATGCTGAAGCTGCTGTTCCGCAGGCCACACTTTGAGGAGCGCTATTCTAATGACCAGGTTGAGTTAATGAAGCCATTTAAAATGCCCGACATCCTCCTGGAGGATTAGGTATGGGTGCAAGTAATCCTGCCTAATAAGTGAAGATGGATGGCCATACTTGGGCATCTGAAGACTTCTGCTCTGGTTATACCAGAAATAGTACATTTTGAGGCCAGCCCCAGTATGACAAATGTGTTGTCATTTAGCTGATCACCATGACTCATGCCTACCGATTCTGGGGTTAAGGCCAGCCTGAGAAGTATATGTGCGTCAGGGGGAAATCCTGTCTCTCTACTTTGGGAAATACCAGGTCAAATGACATTTGAGGTCATTCCAGTAAAACGATGGAAAAGGGAGAAATCACCCAAGCAGATCCTGTTCCCATCTATGATAGCAGTTTAAAATACCACGGTCCGAGGGGGCATGAGTGAATTTGTCTCCTTGGGAAGCAAAAGGGGTTGACAGAAAACAGGAATGGATGCATTTTCAGTTAATTCACACCAGCTCTTCTGCACACTTGAATCCTGTAGGAGCTTATTGTACAGAAGAGCAGGTTCTCACCAAATCGGGAGGCATTCAAAGGGGAAGAGGTGGCCTTGAGTGTCATCGAGATGCGTTCCCATCATCTGCAGTCCTCATGCTCTTAATGCTCCATTTACTTGCTGTGCTGTTTATGAGACCAACAGAAAGCATATTCCTTAAGGAAAATACTAAAATTCAATTCAAGGTATGGAGTCTTCCTCTGCTGGGCTTATCTCACATAGCATAACACCCGAGGTGCATTCAAGTTATCACAAATGGTAAGATTTAACTCTTTTTATGACTGAGTAGTAGTCCATTATATATGTAGACTACATCTTCCTTATCCAGTCTGCTATCGACGGATGCTCAGGTTGCTTCCCTATCTCGGCTATTGTAAATAATGCCACCACAAACATAGAGGTGCCTAGGTCTTTCCATATCACTGTTTCTATTACCTTTGGGTAACTGCCCAGCAGTGGAACAGCTGGATCTGATGGTATTCCTAGTTTTAGTTTTTTGAGGAACCTCCATACTGTATTCCACAGCGGCCGCACCAATTTACCGTCCCACAAACAGTGCACAAAGGTTCCCTTTTCTCCACATCCTCGCTAACAAACTTGTTATCTCTTGCCTTTTTGGTACTAGCCGTTCTGACAGGTGTGAGGTGATCTTTCATTTGCATTTCCCTCATCATGAGTGACATTGGACATCTTTTCATACCGTATGATTTCATTTACATATGGAATTCAAAAAAAAAAAAAAACCCCAACCAAAACAAATGAACAAACAAACCACACAACAACAAAAAAGAAGGGAACAGGCTCATAAATACAGAGAACAAACTGGTAGTTGCCAAAGGGGAGGCGGGGTGGGAAGATGGGTGAGATGGGGGAGGGGTTAAGAGGTACAAACTCCCAGTTATAAAAATAAATAAATACCGCATAGGGACTATAGCCAGTCATATTGTAATACACCAATTGTACTGAACATTCTGTAATGCATGGAATGTTGAATCACTGTGTTGTACGCCTGAAACTAATTTAATATTATATGTCAACTATACTTCAATTAAATTGGGGGGAAAAATTTATCAAGGACTTCTGGATCTGGTTAAGTTGGAGTAAACACACATCACCCTGTCCTCCCACTAATCACAACTAAAAACCCTAGATGCAATACAGAAAGTAACTATCTGAGGATGGCAAATAAACACTTGGAAGTATGTTCAACATCATTAGTCACGAAGAAAATGTAAATTAAAACTGCAATATGATATGACTTCACAGCTATCAGAATGGTTTATCTAATCACCTGATAATAGCAGGTGCTGGTGAGAACACAGAGCTCTCCTACATTCCCGACGGCATCAGGAACAGTCATTCGAGAAAACAGCTTCACAGTTTCAGGTAAACAAACTACCAGAAAAACTAACATTCCTACGTGATTATCCAAAAGAAATGAAAGCCTACATTTGCACGCAAAGCTGTACATGAATTTTTATAAAAAACTTAAAGCAAAAAAAATAGTTTTCAACAGACGAATGAATGAACAACACATTGTGATCCTGTGGCACCTGGGTGGCTCAGTCAGTGAAGCATCTGCCTTCGGCTCAGGTCAGGATCTCACGGTCCTGCGATGGAGCCCCACTTTGGGCTCCATGCTCAGTGGGGAGGCTGCTTCTCCCTCTGCATCTACCCCTCCCCTTGCTCGTGTTCTCTTGCCCCCTCACTCACTCTCTCTCCGGCTCTCAAATAAATACATAAATAAAAACACAAAATCTGAAAAAAATGAATTGTGATCCATACAATGGAGTGGTACTCAGTAATAGAAAGGAATAAACTAAGTACATATGAACAACCTAGACGAATCTCAAATCCATTGTGGCAAATGAGAGAAACCGGTCTAAGAATCTGCGTACTGCATAATGCCATTTATAAGACATTCTGAAAAAATAAAACTGTGGAGTGATTAGAGGCTTGTCAGGGAAACAGGTGGGTAAGGGGTTGACTATAAAGGAAGAGCACGAGGGAATTTGGGGGAGTTTTTGTGCTTTAATCCAGAGTGTGGTAGTGGTTACACGATTCCATGCATTTGTCAAAGGTCCTAGAACTTGACACTGAAACAAAAGTGAATTTTACTGTATCAGCTAAAGCTGAGCATACATATAATGTAGGCCTCAGCCATTCTAGTCTTGGTTTATATCCCAAAGAAGTGCACACGTCGGTTCACTAAAACACATGCATGAAAATGTAGTGATACTCTTCTCAACAGTCCCAAACCAAAAAATACCAAAATGTCCATCAAAACAGAATAGATAAAGTGTGCTTTGTCAGTACGATGGAATCTACATGGAAATTAACAAACTGCAACTACACAATAATATGGTCTACTCTCACAAACAAGGTAGAATTATTAAGAAGCCAAATGTAAAAGTGTACATACTAGATGATTTCATTTATATGAAATTCAAAAGCAGGCAAAAGCTAATTAAGGTATTGTAAGTCAGGGTAGCATTTACTCTTGGTGGCCTAATAACTGAAAGTGAAAAAAGACACCCCGTTGGGGTGCTGGTAATGTTCTATTTTTGATCTGGGTGCTGTTGATCTGGGTGCATTCTGTTTGGGAAAATTTATCAGACCGTAACCTTATGTAACTTCAGGATGCTTTATGTATATTTCAATATAATGTGAATGTGGGTAGATTTGTCTAGGGAGAGTTTCCACAGCTTTCAGCAGTTTTGCAAAGGAGTTCCTGCCTCAAAACTAATTACAACCATTGAATCAGAACACAGAGAGCAGATCTCAAATGGCATGAGGATGGTGGCTTGACCAGTAAACGTTATTCTGGATTTGTACATTGAACTGGTCAGTCTTGCTCTACTTAAAGAAATGGGTGGTCATATGACACTCCCCGCCCCTGGCTACCTGTAAGAAAGCTGTTCTGTGTTTTCCCAGGACTGTAGGCTTTCCCAGGACGAGGCACGTTCACTGCTAAAGCTGGCAAAGTCCTGGACAGACTCAAATAGAAGTGGAAGGGACCCCTGTTCTGCTTCTTTTCCGAAAAGGACAAATCTTCAAAGTCACGTGTCATTGGAGTTGTTGGCCTTTGGGAATCACCTGCTCCCACAGAAGTACCCAGATGTGTTTCACGGGAAAACTGAATGGAATTCCCAACAGTTCCTGTATTTGAAGAAAACAAATCTGCATCAGGGCAGCATTAAGAGATTCTCGGGGTTCTGAGGGTGAGGACCATCATAGCAGCTGGCTTTTAACCGACCCACTCTATGATGCCTCCTTGCCCCTTCCATGCAAGGTGCAGGGACCTGGTTTCCTGTGGCTCCCCTGTGGGCTGCAGGATCCGTAGCACTTTCAGGACAAGTGATTAGATGAGTGTCTTTCAGAGTCCTTGCTGGTGGATCAGATTTAACCAAGACGATCATGTGTTTCCGTACAATGAGTTCCAGAATACCCAGGGAGAAGGCACAAATGGCCTAGGAGCCTTTGAGAGTTTTCAGTGTAAGATGGTTTCTCTCTCTAAGGTTGTGTGGCTATTGATGTTTTCCTTTTTATATTTGGTGAACACCACTTAAAAATATTCAGTATGATATAATCGAAACTTGTCCACCCCCTTTTCATAGGTGGTAGCTTTGCCTTAGGTAATTGTCAAGCTTTTTGCACTTGTGCTTAACAAATAGCCTCAGCATGGAGTAGAGGAACAGATGAAGTGTCTCGATTCTCCAGACATTGCAGAAACTCAATGCAGGCTAGTGGACAAGATGTCTTACTTTCTAACATGGTTTTAAATTCGCTCCAGAGGAATGCATCTATACATTCATTTTGGTTAGGCGATACAGGGTTCTACTCTAGCTTCTAGAAAAGCCACTGTGATTGGTATGAGAGCTAGAAAAGGGGAAGGGAGAGAGACAGGGCGGGGTGGGGGGGGAGAGAAGAGAGAACAAGAGAGAGAGGGAGAGAAAGAAAGAAAGAAAGGAAATGCTCTTGATAACAAGTTTATTAAATGTAGAGGACTTATGAAATTTCTTATATATTCTATATATAGGGAGATGTAGATATATGACATTTATGTCTATCTGTATCTATATCTACACTATCATTACACATGTATACATGATGATATTTATATGTGCACATTATATCCTTATTTAATGCTCTCAACAAACTTTGAGTGTATTATCTGTTTCACAGAAAGAATCTGAGATTGAGAGAGGAGTAATTTGCCTTAAGCATGCACAGAAAACAGAAGAGAAAGGATTTGAACCCTGTTCTTCTTGAAGCCTAGTGATACCTCAGGGGCTTTGTGACCACTCTGGGCCTGGGAAATAAAGCAGTCAATTTTTATGAAGGAGAACTTGAGCAGTCTCAGGATAATTTTGTTTCAGGTCATCCAAGAGAACTATTAAAAAAATCCCACATTTTAAAGGCAGAAGTTCGTGAGCCTTTAGGTTCACAGCAGTGAAGAATGCCATGTATTTGAGGGAAGAAGAAATAACCCAGCATGAGGGAAATGGAAGGTCTCTACAGGGCAGTCGTCAGGGGGAAATGGATGCTCAGATTGTCGGGGATGAGAGAAGTTCTTGAACCCTAGATGAGGCATGTTGGCTCAGGTGACCCCGAATTCTACCTCAGCATCAAGGGAGGTGACAGAAACCTAAATGAAGCCATTTTTATCATCTGTTCATGGCACAATACACCTGGTGTCCCGAGTTTCAAGTCCTTGAAATGACAGGCTTCTCCGAGATCAGCCAGATGAGTGCTGAGTAAATCCCACTTATGAGGACTGACCTCAGACGAAACAGCTCAGGTCATTTCGGAACACCCTGATGCATTTCTCCTCTATTTTCAATGCATTTGTCATTACTTTCCGTCCTTGGGGTGATCGTGTAAACAGAGTTATCTCAGCTCTAAGGCAAGTGGACGGACCGATAGACGGGCATTTGCCTCCTAATCTTAGAAGTTGGTCGTTTAGCTGGTCCGACGTTCCAACATTATCTTTGTGCTTGCACCAAATTATCATCAATCCAGCGTATTTCCCAGGAAATTCAAACTGCTTTCTGGATTCTTGATGAATCCTCACGATATGTGCCTGTGGGACCCACTGTCACATGTCAGGCCCATTTTACATATGGAGGATTTGAGCAGCTTGATCAAAGACAGTCACATCATCACAGGAATGAGAGTCCAGCCCAACCGTGACCCTGAACCTGCTGGTTCTGGCTATCCCTCTCCTCTGGACAGAAGGTGGCTCCTCTAAGTTTCTACTCCGGTGCTGGTCTTCGGCTGGTTACTAGGCAACTTGAGCTATCAGCTTGGGCGCAAAACCCCAGAACATCAAAGTCCTAGAAAAACGAGGCAAATCTTCTCATCGTATGCATGTGAAATTGAAGCTAGCATCACGCCATGTCAGGCGGCCCTGGCCGGGGAAAAAAATGACAAGCTTCCAAGGGCAACCAAACACTGCATTTTGATGGATCGGGTTCATCTGAGACTGCTAATCATTCCAGGTGTCCTAGAGCACAGAAGAGGAAAACCGAAGACAGCTGCTCTCCCGACAGAGTCTGAGCTTCAGCAAATAAATACTTGCTCCCCAGGAAAAGATGTAAGGAAGATGCTGAGGGGTCAGCGACTTAATCTTAGCTCTTCTGAGCGGGCATGGTGATTCCAAAACAGGAGAGCAAAAAGGGAAAGGTGAAGAGAGAAAATTACCCCAGCTACTTATTTGCAAAGCATGAAAAAGAATTCCTCCTAAGTGCGAGAGGCTGTGTGGTCATCTAGCATTCTCCCGGCGTGGGTCCTTGTGGGCCTGGGCATGTGAAGCGGGTTTTGTTTCAGAGGACAGAGAAGGGTGTGAGATGGGCTCCTGGGCTTTGCAAACCATAGCAGAGCCGCACGCCTCCCACACAGTCCCGAGACGGGGCGAGGGGAGCGGCGGATTGAGGATCCAGCTGCCAAGCAGAAGATCTGTCTCTGGGTAACGGGGGACATTTTGACCGGAGCTGAAAGGCAAGAAGTTCACATTGTTTTCGTTTCTAAAAAGGTCGCAGCTGTTAGCAAAAATGGTGTGGGTTGCTCGGTCCTCGAGAAGTACTTTGCGCCCTGCCCCGCATGCTCCTTGACCCACGCCTGCCACCAGCCTCCCGGCGAGACCGGGCTCTGTCAGACTGTGTCCCTTCAAAACCTTCTGAATCCACGCAGGATCTGCTCAGGGAGGTGCTCTGTCCCAGCAGCGGCCTCCCATGGGACAGACAGCAGGGGGGATCGCACAGGAAGCAAAACTCCCAGGTAAACACTAGTCAACAGCTCGTGCTCTCTCAGGGAAGAGATGTCACTGTTTTCCTTTCTAGCTAATGCAAAACACTTTAAAAAGAAAAGAATTTACGTGAATCGTGGAAGAAAGTCACATGATAGGAAGGCTTCTTAGAAAACCTAATTGGTGCAATTATAAAAAAGTAAATTATTGGATTACAAGGAGAATAATTGAATAATGTACAAGTTACCAGGAAAAATATTTTAAAAACAATTCATTTACTAGTAGAAACCAGATGAAAATGGAAATGGTGGGGGATCACACAAACATCCTGTTAACAATGGAGCCAAAGCTACAGAATAGATAGGAACAAATTTAACAAAGAAAGTGTAAGATCTATTTGAGAGCTATAAATGTCATTGAGGTTCATAAAACAAGACCCCCCAAAATGTAGAGATATATCATGCTCCTAGATAGAAAGTCTTAATAGAGTAAATATATTAATCCTTTTCAAATAATACATAAATTTCATGTAATTTCCATCAGAAACACAATGGGCTTTTTTTTTTTTTTTAATTTTTGGACTTTGTTTTTAAATGGAAAATGATGACTTACAAAAATACAAGAAAACAAAGTATGCAAAATTGCCAAGAATGTTTTTGAAAAGGTAGAAAACAAGGAGGGGTTTATCCTCTCTTATTAAAATTAAAAACTACTGTGTTCCAGAATCTTTGTCATAGCGTCTGCTTCTGGGGAGCCCAACATGACACAGTTATGATCAGTCTGTCACTCAACTATATATTAATGGGGATGTCAGAATTCAACTGCAACAGTGAGGTTTTTATCCAGATAAAAGAGCATACAAAGGAAGTGGGTTTAAGGTTTCTAAAGCTTCACGTTGCAGCCAGTCGGGTCTCAGGTGGGCTATGGATCCAGAAAGCTGTCCTGGTGATCCGTTTCCCATTGTCTTATGTCTTTGGGCTTTGCTTTTTAAACATTCGCCTTTGTGACCTGGTCCTCTTTCTTGGCGGGATCATTTGGCTTGTTTCTCATCCGGCACAATTCCTTCCTGTTTTGCTTGTGATTCTGTTGCTTGGCGCCCCTCCCAGTGCTTTGTTCTGGCTTGGCCACCTTTATGCTCCACTTGGCTTGGGCCCAAGATCCAGCCCTTTTTCTCCCTTGCTCCATCCTTGCAGGTGGTCCCAGAATTCCAGATTTAGTCATAGCCTCATTTGCAATTATACTATCCCCTCCCCGGAGAACGCTCCCTCCAGTGGATTGTGACAAGTGGCTAGGCTCTGAATGATCTGGAGTCTGCGGCCATGTCTCATTTATCTGCTAGGCATTGAGACTGTGCTTGTATTAGTTTGTTAGGACTGCTGCAACAAAGTGCCATAGTCTAAGGGGCTTAAACCACAAAAGTGTATTTCCCTGCTGTTCTGAAACCCAGAAGTCCAAGATCAAGGTGTCAGCAGGGCGGGTTTGTGCTGAGGGCCTCTGTCCTTGGCTTGTAGACGGTCATCTTCTCCCTGTGTCTTCACATTGTCTTTCCTTTGTGCATGTCCGTGCCCTAATCTCCTCTTCTTACAAGAACACCAGTCCTTCTGGACGACGGCCAACCCCAATGATCTCACTCAACCTGAATTTCTTAATTACGTCTTTAAAAACCTCGTTTCCAATACAGTCACATTCTGAGATACTAGGGAGCAGGACTTCACCATATGAATTTTCTGGGGACACAATTCTGCTCCTAACAATAGTCAAGCAATCTGGGTTCAAATAGGCATTCACCTCCTCCTGGCTGAGGGATTTTTGAGTAAGTTCTTTTATTTCTTTGGGCCTCAGTTACCCTCTCCATAAAATGGAGAAAGTAAGTATCTGTCTCATAGGACTATGTGAGGATTAAATTAAATAATATATGTAAAGTGTCTGATTCACAGTAAACACTCAGTAAAGGTTAGGTCTTTTTTGTATCTTTGGGGCCCCCTCACCAACACCAAATTCACTATGAATACACGTAAGATTTTGTATACATAAAAATATGCAAATGTGAGATTTTTTATTCAGTTGTTCATTTGCCCAACAAGTATTTATTGAGCACATGTCATATATAGTAGATTCTCATTATTTGCAGCAATGATGTTCTATAAAGTCACCATGAATACTGACTTAGCAAATACTGAAACATCGCTCCTAGGAAAATACAGGGTTAGGTTCCTGAGAGTCTCTGACCATAACATTTTTGTTAACTGACCAATACATAACTTTGTCTTGTGTATATTTCTGTTTCAGTATATATTGTTGGTTCGCTCATATTGAACTCAATATGGCCAGTATCACTATAACTCATGCCTGAACAAAGCTTATCAAACACAGGTATCTTCTCCATAAAGCACACCAGAGCCTTCTTGCATTTGGCAACACGAGACAATACCCCATCATTATACTTGGAAGCCATTTTAAACAGGGAAATCACCCACAAAAAGCACAACAATTTTAAGGACGTGGCACTAAGTTGGCTGGGAAACATACACTTGTTTACAATGTGAGAGCTAAAAACCAAGTAGGTGAAATTTTGTCTTATTTAACCCCACCTGGAAGCGCACGTGTGCTTTGGGAGACTATGGAACCTGCAAATAATGAGTATGAACTGTAGGTCAGGCACTGTGTTAGGTTTTAGGGCACTACTGTGTAGCAGAGGACAGAAAGTTAGGGCGGCCAAAGAGGGGTTAACAAATGACCTGCTGACTTAAGGAGTTTGTAGGAATGTTCGGATTCTCTGAATCCTCCGGGAAGGAAGAAGATTCCAAGCATCGGCCTCCCGAAGAAGCTTTACCATCACTCCATTTGCTGAATGATAAGGATCTTTTTCCAGAGGGTTCCACAATCAGGGTAAGACTTTACGGTAGTCCAAGTTGAGTTACATAATGTGTCAACCTTCCCCTGTGGGTCCTGTGTAGCCTGGGAAATGGTGTACTTGACTAACATAGGACTTGCATTCTTCCTCTTATTCAAACAGTTCCTGGCTATAAGGCTTTCCTTCTCCAGTGTGGCTGTGGCTCACCTCCTCTCAGTGCTCTTTGCAGTGCCAACAGCCCACATTCTGCAAGGAGGCCATGGAGGGTGGGGGGGGGGGGCACCTCTCTGATCTTGACTTTACATGGCATTTTTCTACTCCCCCTCTGCCACTGAGCTTTAAAACAAGGATTCTAAACTTCGGCTATTGTATGAGCCAATTGGGTGGGGGAGCTTTTCAAAAAACATCCATGCCAGGCTCCTGACCAATCAAATGGGCTCTGGAGGTGGGGCACAGACAGCCCTATTTTCTAAAGCTCCCAGATAGATTTCATGTGCAGCCAGGGTGGTGAACCACCACTTCGATCTCCCGGAGTCTCACTTTCCTCATATGTAGCAAAAGATGCTGGTGTCCGATGAATCCCAAGATAATATGCTCTGAACTACAATCCTAAATTCTATTTCAGAACTACCAGGGTGCTTCCCCATCCACTCCTTTTTTCCACTAATGTAGCTACTTTAGGAAATATGTTGATTAACCTATTTTCCTTCCCATAGCATGTTTATAGCATCATTGATGTCTGTCTCCCTATCTATAAGTTTGGAAGGAAGAAAAGGGATTTTTCCCCTCCATACAAACAAAAAAATGAAAGAGACATTATTAACTCAATGTTTACTGAATGGAAAGAAAAGCACCATAATCTTTCACATGCTAGCTGAACTTGAATGTTCTATGGCATGAATTTCAATGCCATCTCATGTCTCTAATAAAATCCCTTGAGCTCTTGGGTCCAAGTGCCATTGCTGCAGCTGGAATAAGCAGGACAGACACAGAGTTCAGCCAAACCATTTCCCCCCCTGTTTGTTTTTGAAAAAGAACATGTTTGGAACTCTGAAAAATAGTTCAGATCAGAATCTACGAAGTAAGCCTAGAATAGATTTGAGTGGGCAGATGAGCAGAGCAGAGGCCACAAGGCTCTCCCCACAGGCCAAATGCTGAGTGGAGTAACAGGAACACTTTGGCAGAGTTCTCCTCAAATGAGACACTAAAATTCCACGCTTGAGTTACTTAACAAAACCCTCATTGGATGATATGTAGCAAGTCTTTTGCAGGTAAAACTGAGTGGTAAGAATAATTTAGATATACAGATTAGCAATGATCTAAAGAGACTCTTTCTAGCTGTTTGATAAATGGAGTTTTTAAAAAAGTTATCCTCGGCTAATACGATAGGTCTGGGCACTCAGTTCATATATCACATGGAGGATAAGATATGTACTTGACCTCCACCAGCCAAAATATGATGTTTTTCAAAACTGTCAGCAGTGAAGAGAAAAGATGATAGAAGGAAACTCTGATCAAAGTCTGAATTTGGGGTCTAGGAACTTCCAGAATGTACCAAAAGCTTGGCAGGACTGAAGTGGAAAGTAGCCAGCAGTTATTAAAATTCACATGGAGGGCAAGTGACACTTGGTGCCATCAACAACTACACGTGATCAGATCTCAGGGTGGAGAGAAAGGCAGGCCAGATAGAGGGCGCTGTCCATGGTGGAAAGAAGCAAACAGATGGAATGCTTCTACCCGGATTATGAATCAGAAATCATGGTGTCAGGAAGCAGAAATGAGGAAGCCAGACTCAAAGATTAGTCTCCAGAGGTTGAAGCACTCTGAGAATCTAAAGTGAGACAGGAAGTTACTCAGGATCCCAGCCACAAAAAGAGAGTGGTTAGTAAGGAAAGATCAGGGGATCAGGGCTTCTGGTCACTCATATAGTGACCAACTGTCCTGGTTGGTCTGGGACTCTTGGTTTCAGCACTCAAAATCCTGTACCCAGGGCAAATGCTCAGACTTGGAAAAGCATAGACAGCAGATTACCCTATGGCTGTATAATCCTGAGCCAAGACCAGACATTTTCTGAATAAGAGGAGGCCTATTCTAAAGAAGATTACAAAAGGAAACAACTTATTTGAGGGAGAATGTCAGGGAAGGGGTAGGGAATCAAGAATGCTCCTTGTAACCACCATACCTAGCCATGGGATCTTCTAAATGTCCTTTCATCTTTGGAGACTCCAGTTTCTTTATGAGCAAAATGATTTGGCATTAAAGCAATGACTTTCAATCATTTTTATTTTCCTCTTGTGAAAGCAGCAGACTCCTTTCTTCAAATGAAATCTTACCCAGAAAGGAACATATACACGAGAGAAAGCAAAGCTGATGGGTTGAAGGCAGGTTGGGAGACCTGTAACCCAGACCACTTTGTTGTGCGCTCAGACCTCCCCCGCTCCATGCCCAGCTAGCCTCTAAGGCATCTGCACCAAACCCACACAGTTCTGAAGAACAAACTTTTAAAACCACCAACTGGATGATCTTCAAGTTCTCTCTGGGGTCAGAAATCCCATGATGCCGCCTTACCCATCTACAACATTATCACTATTTGTCAGAACTGGATTAGCTGCCCCTGTTTTCAGAGTCCTGACCTCAACATCTCTCCCTCGCTCCAACACGCACACTACTCAGAACACGGTCAGGGAACCAGTGTGGTTGTGATCTGCTTACTCTCAAAGTCAAAGAATGCATAGGAAACTTAATGAAATGATCAGCTCTGGGTTGTGGGAATGCAGGTGACTGATTCCGCGTAGTGTGTGTGTGTTTCTGTGTTTTCTACAATTTGGGTATAATACTTATTTGATTTGGGCCAAACTCTGGGGCTTGGACATGCTTTGGCCTCATCCAATCCAATTGACCCACTACCTTCTTCTGCTCAGAGACTCTTTTTTCTTGACTCCTTCCCTTTTGCCCTACATCCCTACTTTGACAGCGCACTCCCCCCACCCCCACTTCCTCCTATATCATTTTCCACCTCACATTTCTTCCTCTTACTTTAGCTTCCAAAGTGAATTTCTTTTATTAGCTTTAATGTCCACTGCTCCCAGGGGGAGGATCCAACACTAAGATGTCACACTGTTTCCTGTGCATCTCCGTAGGAGCTAATTCCCTGGTGAAGTCTTCTTTCCCTGCAAATAGCTTAGTGATCATCCCAGCCTTAGGGGGTGATCTACTCCTCCCCAGTTCTGTTAACCTTGCAGGATGTACTGCCCTTTGAAAAGGACGTTCTGATAAAGGAGACAAGTCCTTGAATTTGATGACCCTGGATTGTTACATACTCATTTGGTCTCTCTCAAAGTAAAGACCTTCCTATTGAGCCTGAAACTATGTCAAAGGATGTGTTTCTCCCTTTGCCATGTACAGTAAAGTTTATGGATGAATACTGATGACTCTGTCACCTTAAAAGGATCAGGACCCCTGAGTTATTGTGGGACACAGACAGTACATTTGAAGGTAGTAGAAGAATTAGGTCTCAGCTGTTAATAAAAATATATTTGATTGCTTTAGAAAAAAATGCTTTACCAAAGCAAAATCTCTTACTCCAGTTTTTTTTTAATTGGGGTAGCTGCTTACAAGGAACACTCCTTAGTCCAGCAACCAACACAATTTCAATCATTCCTATCTTCAATTACCTAGTACCTGACTCGTGCCTGACCTGGTTCTCCTGGTCTTTTGCTTTCAGCATTAATTTATGACCTTGCACTATCAGATCTGATTCTTTCTGATGTCATTTTCCTGTCAATAACCCTTCGTATTACAAACTATTCAACCTTGCTACTTCCTCAAGAAAAGATGGTGGAGGATAAATCTGAATCAGAAAGAAACATTCCACCACTGACTGATTTTTGTGACTTTCGGCTTATTACCTGAACTCTCCAAACCTTCTTTTTTTCATCTGTAAAACAGACAGTAAGAATTGCCTCATAGGATTGTTGTGAAGACTAAATTACAATGTTTATGAAGTAGTTGGCATAATATCTGCCCCCTAAAATGTGGTGACCATTACTTATATGGAACAGGGCTACTCAAGGTATGCTTCATGGACCAGTGCTAATTATTCATTACTGGTCTGTGATGGGGGAAAAAAAAGGTACAGAAATTGAGAGTTAGCATTTAGAAAATTTTAGAGTGGTAATTTTCTTAAAAAAGAAAAACGAGACCTTTTTCAAAGATACTTGGAGAAGCGCTGCTATAAATGGAATGGACCCTGGCTGGGAAATGTCTGATGTACAGCTTAGCATCTATCACCTGGAAAGACATTCTGAAGAAATATTACATGAGCTCTCCCTTTTCTGCTGGTCAATTACCTTCATGGTTTGGTTAATCCTTGAAAGTTTTCCCATCGCATCATCTCATTCATGAAAGACCTCTTTCCCTTTTCTGCTCATCTGTTGGTGTCTGTTAAGGAAACACAAATTAACGTTAACATTTGTTCAAAACATAACTCAGAAAATCTGTTTCAAAAGCACGCAGGATGCATTCCAAAGCCAACTGGCATTTCTGATTTGTTACTCGTGCCATTTCCCAAAGCTGTCAGGGGATAATTAAAAGTCAGAGGGGAAATTTAATCTTTTCATGTTAAGGTATGGTGGCTATAGGAGAAAGAAAGCATTAACATTTTCAGGGGAGGAGGGGAGAAGTGCTTGATTAAATCCAAAGAAAACAATCAATTCTCGGCGTATGCTGTGGTCACTTTATCCATTAGCTTCAGGACAAGAGCGGCATTTGGAGCAGTCTTTTCAAGGCATTGGCATCAGGCCATTCCTGAAGCACACAGTCATTATGGAGACATTTAATTAGTGCATTTTGCATGATTGCCTATGGACACAGGAGGGGCAATGTGCTATCTAGCCCGTTTAGGGTCAATTGATGGTTGGAGAGGAGGCCAGCCTGCAAAGTTATGATAAATTCTATGAGCTTAGGAACTTCATATTACTTCAATTTTTAATATTTCCCATGTCCAGAATGGGGCCTGCAACATAGTAGAGATCAAAAGAATGCTTATTGAATGAATAAATGATTTTGAAGTCACCAAAACTAGCATCCCTCTAGAAACATTGTTCCATTGCTGGTTCTGTCCAGCATGCCTGGTCCTAGTAAAGGACAGAACCAGGATTCAAACACAGAACTGTCCAACTCCAGAGTTCAGTGCTCATTCTATTACAGCAAATTGCAAAGATGACACCAGAAATAAATGTCATGCCCTGCATAACTAGGGTGGCTCCAGAAGGCCTGATCTGAGCTACCCCCACCCCAGACTCCAAGGGGCTGAATTACCCCTCACTTCTCTCACTCTTCTCTAAAGAGGGATACAACTGGTGTCTCTTAAGCTTATTACCAGGACAATTAAATTGGACCCTTCTACTGTGGGCAAAGAAGTCCTCCCTCCCTCTATCATCATCTCTGGGGTGTGTTCTGGCCATGTCTTATAGAACCCAAGCTGGCCCTTTGGGTTATAAAAGGAGACATTTTTGTAATAGATTGAAGCATAAAGTCTAAGTGGAATCTGGCTCTAAACATTCATTCCAGTATCACCTTTATTTATCCTCCCTGGACCAACAGCCTTGGGTACTATATGACCACTGAGCATCCTTCACTTGATTTTTTTTTAACACAACAACAAAAAAATAACAATAGTGTTTAGTTTAAGTAAAAGTGATAGTACTTTGCATGTAAACTGACCTCCTTTCCTTGACCAGCCAAAATAATTTTAAGATGAGCTTTGTATTATGCCCTGAAGGGTGCAAAATTCACACTGTTATATTCAGAGAGCAAAGGACTTTCAGACTAATAAAGTCTGAGTTCTTTGATTTGTCGTTAACAATCTAATTCAGTATTTTTAAAGGGGAGTTTGGAATTTAAAGGGTTATAAGAATTGGATCCAGGAGGAAAATAGGAATGAACACATGGGTTAAGATTGAAAGTAAATAAGAAAGGCTCAAAAGGAGAAGTAAATCAAGAAACAATGAATTAAAATTTCAAATCCAGCTCCCTGGTAGTGCCTCTTCCTGGACTGGAAGCTATGAGAAGTATGAAGAATGGAATTTATGTCATCTTTAGGTGTAATATGTCTTACCCTTAACTAAATAATTATATATGAATTTAAAACAAAGTGCAAAGTCATGATAGAGCATAGAGAACATGTGCTACACGTGATATGGGAAGAGAAGATAATGTTGAATCTCAGCTTGCAAAACAGGAAGGTGAAAGAGAATAGAAAAGAGGGTTAAAGGTCAGAGAGAAGAGTTTGGAGGTGATCTCATGGGCAATGATAGCTTGTATGGGAAGTGGTCCTAGCTTTGTATGGGAAGAGAGGGCATATTTGAATGCGTTAAATGGAGAGGTCTCCTAAAAGGACTACTTACAAAGATCTGTCTTCAGGATTAAAGAAAGCCAACTAGGAATGGTAAAACACTCAGGAGCCAACAACAGTAGGGAGCTGTTCAAGAGTAGAGCCATTACAGAAAGTTCTGGAATATAGCCATTTTAGGCTTGAAGTTCAAGAGTAGAGCCATTACTGGAAACTGGATAGAGCTGTAGCTTAAGAGAGCACTACCTTCCAGTAACTGTGATCTTTCTTTCTATTTGTTTTAATTGATATAAAGGATATATTTTTCTGGGTTTGTATTTCTGTGTTATAGTTTCAAGTTTTTAGTGTTTCTTTCCCGTTTTCTTTATCCATATTTTCTTTGTTTTGTGCTACAAAAGTTTAATTTGAAACATCTATCCATTTTTTTTAAATTGAAGTATAAATGACATATAACATTATATTAGTTTCAGATGTTCAGCATGATTTAGTATTTCTACATTGAGGAATGATCACAATAAGTCTAGTTAACATCTGTCACCATACACAGTTATAAAGAATTTTTCTTGTGATAAGAACTCTCAAGGTCTACTCTCCTAGCAACTTTCAAATATTCAGTATAGTATTATTAACTATAGTCATCATGTTGTACACTTTATCCCCATGAATTATTTATTTTATAAGTGGCAGTTTGTATCTTTTGACTCTCTTCAACCCATTTTACTCACTCCCTACCTCTTGCCTCTGGCAACCATCTATCTGTTCTCTGTATCTATGAGGTATTTTTAAATTTAATTTATTCATTTGATAGAGAGGGGGTGAGTGAGAGAGAGAGAGAGCATAAGTGGGAGCAGGGGGAGTGGCAGAGGGAGAAACAGGCTCCCCACTGAGCAGGGAGCCTGCCATGGGGCTCAATTCCAGGATGCTGGGATCATGACCTGAGCACAAGGCAGATGCCCAACTGACTGAGCCACACAGGCTCCCCTATCTAATGAGCTTTTTAAAAAATTCCACATATAAGTGAGATCATACAATATTTGTCCTTCTCTGTCTGAGAAGGACTACTTCATGTAGTATAATGCCCTTAAGTTAGATCCATGCTCTCACAGATGGTAAAATGTCATTTTTTATGGCTGAATAATAGTCCACTGTATAGTTTCTTTTCTTTTTTTTTTTTTTTTGGAGAGAGAAAGAGAGAGAGAGAGCAAGTAGGGCGTTGGGGAGGGGCAAAGGAAGAGGGAGAGAAAGAATCTCAAGCAGGCTCCATGTCCAGCATGAAGTCTGATGTGGGCCTCAATCTCATGACCCTGAGCTCATGACCAGAGCCCAAATCAGGAGCTGATTAACTAACTGAGTTAATTAACTAACTGATTAACTAACTGAGCCAATAGGTGCCCCCCTGCAACTATTTTTAGGCAGACAGTGAGCTTGGAGGAGGGAGGGCAGAGAAAGAGGGAAAGAGAGTATCTTCAGCAGGCTCCACTCCCAAGCACGGAGCCTGGCTCAGGCCTCAATCTTACAACCCTGAGAACATGACCTGAGCCAAATTCAAGAGTCAGACACTTAACCGACTGAGTCAGCCAGGCACTCCCTATATTTTATATCCATTTAAAAATTGAGATATAATTCTCATATCATAAAATTCACCCTTTTAATATGCACAATTAAATGGTCTTAGTATATTTGTCAAGTGTTGGAGCCACCATCATTTACCTCAAGAATGTTTTTACTACCCACCAAAACCCCATACCCATTAGCAATCACTCCCCATTTTCCTCTCCCTCGAGTTGCTAAAAACCAGCAGTCTGTGTTCTCTTTGAATATGACTTTCAACAGAGGAACAAAACCACTACCAAATTTCTGCTCAGCTGGGAGGGGCTGATGAAATAAATATTCCAACTTCTCTTTTCCTCCCTACTCTGATCTCCTGCTGGTACCTCCTATTGGCTGAAATAAACTGGAAGTCAGATGTCAATAAGGCCTCATTTGTGCAGCCCATTGATGCAGCATCCAGAGGCATAGAGCAGGATGAAGGGTGGAGAGGGAATCTGGAGGGACACAGAGGGAAAACACAGTGCCTAAAGGTCCTATAAATTCTTGATGAGAAGATGCTGGGAAGAGGATGTACTGAGAGATAGAACTGGAAAGTAAGGAGTGTGCAATCCTGGTACAAGGAACTGGGACTCCATGGTGAAAAAAAGAAACCCCTGGGGATAATGGGTCTATTTAACATAACAGAATCCAGGGGTCTGAAGTTCACAGTAAGACTGTTTTCAATGTCCTTATGTAACAAAAGATTAATCATGTATCCTTTCATTTTAATTTTTAAGTGGCTTCTGGAGACCCAAGAAAATGATTCATCATCCATTATTCATATTTCATTTTCATTCTTATCTGTATCAGTGTGACTTTGTATACATGACATTGAGGATTGCATTTATTCTTTCTTTATGGTACCCTATAAATAAATATAAAAGCTTACTTTCTAACTATATGATGGGAGCCTATACAAATAGATTTGTCTTGTATTTACTTAAAAACTGATTTAGTTTTGCAGTATAATTTGGCCTTATCTTCAAGGCCACTACAATCTATAACAAAAATAGTTTTTCTTAAAAGGAGAAAGATGAATGTTACTCGAATGTTTCAGTCTCTTGAGTTGATTACATTTCTTGTTGTGCTGGTCTAAAGCAAACACAACTCAATATTTTCCAGAGTCAGTCTTATGGTTACATTAAATTATCCTTAGGTCCCTTTGAAAATTCTATTCTGACAAGAAGACCTTTCCTTTGTGTCAACTGAATTCTCCCCCCATTCATATTTAGCAATTTATCTAAGTCATTTGGCATAACTATTAAACGTGTTTTATTATTAAAGTTAGTAACTTAAAACTTGAATAAGGTTTTCTTTCCAGAAGCACACATAATAAATGCCCATCTGAAAAATAATAGGATGTTGTTTTCTTCATCCACATATATTTTGTATATACTATTCATCATCATTGAAAAATATGTTTTTCTTTCTTTTCCTTTCCTAAATCAATGTGAAATGTTGAATACAAATTATAATCCTCTCCTTAGAATGATTAAGGAGGCTATTATATAAATAGCTTCATGTGATTGTGATAATGAAAGCATTTATTCAAGAATAACAACTTAAATCTATTGGAGTCCTTGAAGTTTATATAGCCCTGTAACCCATGTCATTGGATTCTTGCTACAACTAGGGGCGGTAGACAGGGAAGGTGAAATTGTTTCCCATTTTGCTGAAGGGGAAACTGGAGCTCAGAGAATTAATAATTTGTCTGATTGTAGAGCTAATAAGCAGGGGTGCTAGAACTTGGATGCATATCTTCTAAATTTTCAAATAATATCATGTGCTATAGATGCATAAACTTGGAGGGACGCAAGTGGGTTTATGACAGATGAACATGTTTTTTAAAAAAATCTCTGTTGATGGAGATTCCACCCATTTTATCTCTGCCTGGTGCAACAGCTAGCCATTTGGCAAAAATGCCCATCATTCATATATCTTAGACCCAGGGCCCCTATATGGTTGTCCTGGAAGGAAATAAAGATATGATGGCTTGTCATATTTTAGAAAATGAACTTTATTTTCTTGAAGGCAACAGTTAAATTGTCCTTTAACGTTCTCATATGAAGTGAACTAATCTCAGCATCTTGGTCTCCAAGAACCTGGAATTGGGAGCGGGGAGAGGGAGATGGAGAGGAAACACCTTTGATTCTCCAGTTGAAAATGGTCATTCAACTTTTTTTTTAAAGCATTTAAAAACTTGTTAGGATCACCTCCTGGCCTTCTACTCTCTCTATTATTCTTTCTGCTCATCTTCATCTTCCTTGAGTTTTCTTTTTGTTTTGTACTAATGTGGTATCATACTATAGCTTTAATCAGATTGATTTGAGTACTATCATCCTGGCTCTCTCTAGTAAGATTTTCTTTTGCCTTACAACCTACTTTTGCCTGAAACTAATATATACTATTATTATTTGTTCATATTTACCTATTTCTATAGCAATTTCTATGTTTACTACTTTTTCTTGTATCTTATACCTTCCTTCTGGAGTCATTTTCCTTTTTCCTGAAATAGTCTTTCACTCTAAGTTTTATTTTTCTAGATGTTTCATTCTTTATTCCTTTCTGGATATTTCATTGTTAGTAAACATTCTCAGTTTTGTTTGTCTAGAAATACATTTATTTCACTCTTATTTTTTTATTTTTAAGAACTTGCAGATACATACTTCTAGGTTGACAGTTATATTCCCTCAGTATACTGAACAATTCATTTGTCTTCTCTTCCTTTTATTATTGCTAAGAATTCAGCTGTCCATCTAATTGTTGTCACTTAATAATTTTTTAAATTGATTTCCGACTGATCTCAAGGTCTTTTCCTTATTCTTTAGTGTCTTTAGTTTCACTTTAAGTACAATTTATTTATGTGTAGTAATTTTTCATTTATTCTTGGATTTCACCATGGTTTCTGATTCTGATGATTCAAGTTTTTCATCAATTCTGAAAAATTTTAGCCATTGCTTTTCAAAAATCACTGCTCCTGAAATCTTTCTTTGAAACTCCCACTTGACATGTGTTAGATCCCCTCTCTATATCTTCCATGTTTCTTCCCTTTCATGTTTTCAAATTCTTGGTTTTTATCTGCTGTTTTCTAGAAAACACTTTTGGTTTATCTTCCAGTTTATTAGTTATCTCATAAGTTATACCTAATATAACATTTAAAGAGCTCATTGACTTTCAAGTGTGAATTATTATACTTCTCATTTCATGATATTCTATTTGGTTCTTTCAAGTTACTTATTTCTTACTATTTGTTTCTATAATTCTTAAGCATAATTAATACATCTGTTCTAAGTCTGACAATCCTAATGTCTGAAATATCTGACTGTCTTATTCTATTACTCATTGCTACTTCCAGCTCTTACTTAAGCATACCTTGTTTTGTCATATACTCTGTGATTTGTGTTTGCAAATCATTATATCCATTATAACTTTAGCTAAAGGAAGACTTTGAGGTGTGTGTTGATCTTCTTTTCTTCCAAGCAGATTAGCATTTCTTCCATGAGAGATACTTGAAGTCACGAACTTAGAACAACTTTAAATAAATTCCTGGCCTGAGGTGTTTGGATTATGAAGTTAGGATTACAAGCCTATATGATGTTTTCCTGTGGTTACAAATTCTCAAATAGTGTTTTAACTCCATTAAAAGTCAAGTTTTGGATAGGCACTGCTTCTGTGCTATCTCTCCTTTTGTATGGCTTACACAGAGGGTCTCCACATAGAACATCTACCTTGCCTGGGTTCTAGGCTTCTATCTTATTCTCTCTGTCCTCAGCCCCAGTCCATGGTGCCATTAAAACTGAAGCCATTAGTCTTGGGGATCATAAGATACTTTAGAGTAGCTCTTGTCTTTAGCATTTGAATTTTACTCTGGATTCATGTGCTCTTGTTTTGGGTCTCAAAAATTTCTCTCAGTTCATGGCCTGTTCAACTTTACCTTTATAAACACATTTCATCCACAAATCCTAGGTGTTTTATATTGAGAGGTTTTTCAGTCTATCTAATCTTATTTATTGCTTGAAATAGCACTCTGCAAATATTAATACTGGTAATCCTTTGACATGGCTCTTGAAGTTAATCTTCAAAGACAACTGCCCAATGAACCATGCTTTCTAGTATTCACACCCTAAAGAAGTCTCCTTCAACACTGAAACTGAACTTGCCGTGTGTAACCAGTAAAATGCAGCAGAAGTGATACAATATGACTTCTAAACCTATGTCATAAGTATGCTTGCAGCAGCATCTCCCTTGTTATCTTGGAATGCTCACTGTTGGGACATAGGTTTTCATAACCGAGGCACCAAAGTGGAAGAAGCCCAAGCCTCAGGGAAAGGCGCCATGTGTGAATCCTTTAGTTGGTCATTCCAGCTGAGTTCCCATCCAGTACCCCATAACCAATATCAAATATGAATCATGTAAGTAAGCAATCTTGGAAGTATGACCCAACTGAGTTCTCAGATAACTCAACCTCAGCTTCCATATAACACCTTTGAGAGATCTCAAACAAGAATGTCCAGATGAACCCACTCAACCTGTGAAAACTTGAGAGATAGTAATAAATTGAATTGTTGGTTTAAACAATAAAAGTTTTTGGATTGTTTATTACAGTCATACATTACCTAACAATGGTCAAATCTTTTTGGATTAAGATCCATTTTATCTCTTTTTTAAAAAAAATAAAGATTTATTTGAGAGAGACAGAGAGAATGCATGAGAAGAGAGAAGAAGAAGAAGACTCCTTGCTGAGCAGGGAGCCTGACTTGGGGCTCCATTCCAGGACCCTGAGATTATGACCTGAGCTGAAGGCAGACACTTAACCAACTGAGCCACCCAGGCACCCCCATTTTATCTCTTTGAAGTGGCTTTGCAAATCTATGCTCTAATATGCTATATTGATATTATAGGATACTTTAATTTCCAAATTTTTAGAAGGGGAGCACCTAACTTTTGTTTCCATATATGATCTACACACATCATTTTATAACTATATGTATATGACAGTCACATAGATAATTAAAATAGAGAAGATTTATTCAAGCTATTAATTATTTAAATGTGAATGACATTTAAAAACCTTAGAAGATAATATAGGAACACATCTTCATAATATCAATATTGATACTTTTTATATTACAAGACAAAGATTGCAAAAATTATAAGGGAAAAATGAATTTTTATTACATTGATAATATCAAGAAAATGAAAGCTATCAATTGGAAAGGATATTTGTAAAACATACAATGAGCAAATCAAGGTTATAAGAAAGATTTTACACAGAGGCACGTGGGTGGCTTAGTTGATCTGATTCTTGATTTCAGCTCAGGTCATGCTCTTGGGATTGTAGGATTGAACCCCATGAGTGTGGAGTCTGCTTGAGAGTCTCTGCCTCTGTCCCCTCTTCTCTCTCTCTCTCAAATAAATAAATAAGTAAAATCTTTTAAAAAAATTTTATACATAAATAAGGAAAAGGAAACCACCTAATGGAATAGTTTTCAAAAGAAATGTATTTTATAGGTAAAACACAAATGGTCAGTAAACACATTGAAATGGCACTCAAGGTCATTAGTAAATGCAAACTAAAACCACAGTGAGATGCTAGTTAATAGTCTCTGAATTGGCTAGAATTAAAAAATCTGACAACATCAACTATGAGTGAGGATAAAAAGAAATTATAACTTTCTTATGCTACAGAAAGAGTGCAAATTGTTATAACATGGTAGGAAACAATTTGGCATCATCTAATAAAATTGAAGCTGTGCATACCTTAGGACTCAATAAATTTTCTTCCTCTAAATATGCATATGTACAGTAGAAGAAATGTGCAATAATACTATGCAGCATTATTTATCATAGCAAAAAATCTGGAATTAACCCAAAAGTCTATCAGCAGTAGAATGGATGGGTAAATTATGGAATGCTCACAGAATGAAGCAGTGTAGTGTGAAAATAAATGAATTCTTGCTATGTGTAATAACATAATATTGATCAAACAAAGCAAGTCACAGAAGAATACCATCTCATTCAACTGAGGTACAGTTTAAAGATTTTTTATTTATTTATTTGACAGATGGAGATCACAAGTAGGCAGAGAGGCAGGCAGAGAGAGGAAGGGAAGCAGGCTCCCTGCTGAGCAGAGAGCCCGATGCGGGGCTCAATCCCAGGACCCTGGGACCATGGCCTGAGCCGAAGGCAGAGGCTTTAACCCACTGAGCTACCCAGGCGCCCTGAAGTACAGTTTAAAACATGAGAAATTAAACAATATGCGTGTATGTTTGTGTCTGTGTGTGTTAGAATAATAAATCAAAGCAAGAAAATGGTGACATAATATTCAGGATAGAAGTTAATCTAAGAGATGGAATATTCCACATATATATTTTTATAAGCATATAATGTTTTATATTATACCATTTTCAAAAACCAATGGCTATGTCAATTAGCAGTGGAGTTGATTAGAAAGGGAGAAAAAAAGAAGTCTGAGACATCAAATTGCAATCTAAGAAATGAGTAATGAGAACAGATAATATAAATATCGTTTCACAAATGGGCATTATGAAGTTGGAGATGGCTCTATCAGTCTATTTGAGATAGGTTCTACTCACCGTTTTCACATCTCAATCATTCAGTCAGATCCTATTAGTCTAACGTCGTATTTATCATGAAACCTTCCCAGGCAATGTGCACCCAGGATGCTTAAATGCTGCTTAGCCAAATGGGTTTACTTGGCAGCTCGATAGCTGTATTTTCATTCTGGTTTGTATGTCAGGCTCTTAGGTATTATAGAGTTAATATGTCACATTCCTAATTAGTAACATATTTGGGACACTGATGAGATTAATTTTGTGGACGTGCCCATATCAGAACCAGAGTTTACACTGTGCAGAATAGATAGGTGAATGCTACATTTTGAAGCTCTTGAGTGTTAGTAAGCTGATTTCCTCAGATGATACCCTGGCTGCGAGGCCCACTTCTATAGTACTTATTTTTCTTATCTTCACATATGGATCATAAGTCCCTAGAGGGTAGAAGTAATATCTTAAATTACTTTATCTCATCTTTATAGATGTATACAGTACTTTGTATATAGTAAATGCTTAATTATTATTTGCTGACTGGATGATTGGCGGGACTGTTGATTGGGTATGCACTACCCTGTTGGCTTTTATGCTGTGCTTTACAACAATAGTAAAAATGTCATCATTGAGGAGCACCTGGGTGGTGCTCCTGGGTGGTTCAGTCAGTTAAGTGTCTGTCTTTGGCTCAGATCATGAACCTGGGATTCTGGGATGGAGTCCCACGTCAGGCTCCCTGCTCAGGGGGAGTCTATTTCTCCACTCCCTCTGTGTGTGCTCTCTTTCTCTCTCTAGCTCTCTCTCACTCTCAAATAAACAAATAAAATCTTGAAAAAATGTCATCGTTCAATATAATGAATGGAACTACACTTCAACTACCAAATGATAATTACCTACAGATGTAAAATTATTGCTATTGTTCAAGTTAAAATAATTCACTCCTTCAAAATCAGCTTCTTTTCAGTCTTCTGTGAACCAAAGAGGCATTTTGTGGGGAGGGGAGATAAACATTAATAAAACCAATTACAAAACTTTAAAATTTGAGAACTCTTTGAAGGACATGTTCAGCAAGGGTATCATGATAATGAAGGTGGGGTTGAGACAGTTTTCATGTCAGTGGTAGAACCTAGAAGATTCTAAGACAAGTGATACTGTAACAACCTTATTATTATTATTTTCATTTTTAGAACTGTAGCAAAGGAGGAACCTTTCTAATGCATTCAAGCGAGATTACGTTTGATTTATCCTTCAAATTATTGTTTGCCCACTTGATGTTTATGAAAAGAAATGCTGCATTTCTCACCTTAGCCAACAGAGAAGCAATCACTTGTATGAATCATCGCTGGAAATAGAAATTGTTTCAAGTGCTGGACACATTTGTGGTCTGTGAACACTGAACACTAATAAGCAGGAGTGTTCCAATCCCAAAATGATTTTTCTGACTTTTAAGTAATTTAATCCAGAAATGCTCTGGATAGACATCCAATTGCCTGCATGAAACCTGGAAGAAAAGCGATTTCATATTAAGACCTCACGGCCTTGAAGCTTGCCTTTCTGCATGCTGAGCATCTTTATCCATTCCAAAAGATAAAGGAGAGAGAGGCAAACTGGATTTCTAAAAATGAAAGAGAATAAATGCAGGGCGAATCAGCTCTTTGGCATCCTTGCTCTGTGGATAATGCTGGCCATTGAAAACTGCTATAAATTCATCAGGACTAGTGCTTCTGGCAGCCTGCACAAATCAACATGAACTATGCTTCAGTTTTCACCTTACATTTTAAATGCCCATCCTCCTAGCAACTTATTTAATCCAACAAAGTGGGCTCTAGAGTGTTCCTTTCATTTCTAACACAAGCATTGCGAGGGGATAAAGAACATATGGGCCAGTGAGTGGCCGTGAAAGTTGAGAGCAATTTGTTGACCCTGCAGTGGTAGGTTAGAGATCTCGGACTCAAGAGGTAGACTCGCTACCTGACTCCTGAGATATTATATATAGTCAAACAGTGGCAGTCCCTAATCACTCATCTTACAAGCCACATGATTTAACAAATATCATAAAGACCACACACCCCCATATCAGAGGATTTTCTCATCCAGAAATCCATCCTGATCCAGGGCCCTATAGTAAGAAAGGGTGTGTTTGAGGCAAGAGAATCTCTCTTAAAATTCTGAAGGTGCATTTTATCAAGATGAAATTGACTTCATTGTTCTCTGTGAGGAAGCATCCTCAAGAAACTAAAGATATTGTAAAACAACTTTTTGCCCTCTCTGATTTGCCACAAACCTCTGCTTCTTGGGGGTCGTCAATTGGAGATTAACAAAGTCTTTCTTAATTCTATTTCTTTTAAAATGGAGGAAAAAAATGTGCATACTTGAGGGCGATCATCTTTCTGCAGGAAGACCCATAAGAGTTCACAAGGAAACCTGACACAGGATATTGATATATTCGAGATCTTTGAACTCCTTCACTAATGAAATCAACTTTGAGACTCTTAATATTGGGCTTTTCATTTGTTATTTCTGGGTAACTGGATCTCAATATAAGGGAGACCAAAATGCCTTCAAGAAAGGGCACTAGCCTGGTGGTGAGTATTAAGGAGGGCATGTATTGCATGGAGCACTGGGTGTGGTGCATAAACAATGAATCTTGGAACACTGAAAAAAATAAAATTAAATTTAAAAAAAAGAAAGGGGCACTTATTACAATGGAATAATAAACATAGCAATTGAAAATAGCTTAAAAATAGGTATATAGTAGGTTTTCAGTGATTCAGAAATAAGATCAGTCATACATATGATGAGAAATAAGTCTGTTTACTTGGGTAGTAAATATAGAAAGTATGACTTTGTCACTTAATAATCGTGTGAATGTGGGACAATTGATCAATGTACATGAACTTTAGATTCCTCATTGGGAAAAAAATGGTGACCAATCATTGTTCTGCCTGCCACATAGTATGAGTATTTTAAAAACTGTAAAGCATTTTATATGTTAGAAGTTTGTCAGTGTTAGTAAATGATACTGATTTTTCAAACAATGCTGCTGTTCATAAGACATTTGTTTATATCTATTTAAAAATTTTTAATACGTAGCATCATAAAGACCAAATATTGTATGTTGATCTTTATGACATTATAGGATGGGTCAGAATCTTTTCATTGCTCTGATAAGAAGAGTACAAAATGAGGGTGCCACATGCCTCAACAAATTGTAATTTGCTGATTTAGAAGCATAGGTGCTTTCCACTTCAGGATTCCACTGCATTGCAAATAAGACCTTTTCTAAGCTCCCAAGAGTTACTGTGTTTGAAAGTGGAACTGTCCAGGGATAAAGTCAAAACATGAATTTTAGCAGTCAATAGATGCTAAGAACTTAGCTATGATTTCATATGACTTTCAAGAGCATTTCATATAGTATTTTACATAGCAATGTTATCATCTATAATTTACATATGATGAAAATGAGGCTCAGAGGGATTAAATGGCTTACCCAAGGTCACATAATTGATCAGTGTTAGAGTTGGAACTGGAATCAAGGATATCAGATTCCTTGTCTCTTATCTGTACTTTCATCTCATGCTATAGACTCATGAGCCACTCAGCTTGGTTTCTTGTCAAATAATCATAGTTCTTCATTTGTTAATTTCATGTAACAGTTAATTTTTGACAAAACTATACTTATTTAGTATACTGTTCTGTTTAAGCAGACTTCTGGATGCATTTTAAAAATTGTATCCTAATCATCATCAAAACCATTGTGATTATTGTCATTATCAATGAACGTAGGAGGGTACAATGATGGTCTAATATAGATGCTGTCCCTGTCCATTACAAAGTTCATCATTTAAACAATTAATGATACATATGCATACATGCAATGGTGACAAGCTCTTTGACTCAGAGTTGCCGAGTACTAAGGAAGACTATCATAGGGAGAGTTGACAGGTCAGGGAAGACCTTCTTGAGGAAATAACATTTGGGCAAAGATTTGAAAAATAAGTTGATATTAACAAGACAAAATGAGAGGCATAAGCATTCCTTGGGATTAAGCAATAAGGTAAGCATGAGGGACTAAAAAGACACCAATATAGCTATAGGGGAAGAAATGAGATGAGTAGGGGATGAGGTGAAGGACAATAGAGGCATGCCAGACCATGTGAAACTTTCAGGTCACATTAGGGAGGTTTGTTTGTTTGTTTTTGTTTTACCCAAAGATCAGCTGAAAGCCACAGTATTAATCAGGCATATGATATAATCAGATTTTTGACTTTTAAACAACTACTCTGGCTAGAGTGTATAGAATGAGGTGGAGGAGGATCAGCTATTGGATCAGGTAGACTTGTCAGGCAACTATTATATTGTATTGCTACAATACAGAGAAGAGATAAGGAATGCTCAGCTGGGGTTGTGGAGGGTGAGATGGAGAGAAATGGGCAGATTTTGGAAACATATGAGGGATGAAGTCAATAGGGCTTGGTGAAGAACTAAATATGGTGGGTGCTGGAGAAGGAGTCTTAGAGATGATGCCTTGGCTTTTGGTTGGCAACAATGAAAGAGCCACAGTAGAATAGGAATGGATTTGGAGGAAGTATTAAAAGTTGATTTTGACATGGGGAATTTGAGGAGCATTTGAGACATTCAGCAGGAATTGTTTAGGAAGCAATTCGATATACAGGTCTGGATAGAATATATATATATATATTTGTGTGCCATCTGTGTAGGAGCATAACAGAAGGCATATACATGCAAAATATTGTCTAAGAGAGTATAGTATGAGAAGAAGAGAAAACCTAGAATGTAGCCTTTAGGAAATCTAACTTTTATAAGCCAGGTAGAGTAGGATATGCCAGCCAAGAAGACAGAATAGAAGGCAAGCTAGGAGTACGCTGCATCATGAAATCAAAGAAAGAATGTACTTCAAGAGAGCAGGATGGTGGTTGCTAGGGACAAAGAAGAGGAGGGAAATGTGGGAGTTGTTATTCGATGGGTATAAAGTTTCAGTGATGCAAGATGAGTAAGTCCTAGAGATCCACTATACAATATTGTGCCTATAGTTAACAATATTGTATTGCACACTGAAAATCTGTTAAGAGAATAGATCTCATCTTAAATCTTGTTACCACAATAAAATAAAAATAATTTTTAGAAAAGAAGGGATAAGAGACCAATAATGTTCAGGGCCAAGGAAATATTAAGCATGATGACAACAGAAAAATATCCTTTGGCCTTAGTTACAAGGGATTCATTGTAAGACTTAGTGGGAGCTGTTTCTGTGGATTGATAGAGCTGGAATTCAAGTTGAAAAGAGCTGAAAAAGTAAAACAAGGAGGCTGAGACACCTGGCTGGCTCAGTTAGTTAAGCGTCTGCCTTCAGTTCCTTCATGATCCTTCATGATCCTGGAGTCCTGGGATCTGATCTAGTCCTGCATCGCATCAGGCTCCCTGCTCAGCCAGGAGACTGCTTCTCTCTCTGCCCTTCAACGTGTTTGCATGCTCTCTCTTAAATAATAAAAAAATAATATAACAAAAAATCTTTAAAAAAATGAGGCAGCTGGCGCACCTGGGTAGCTCAGTAGGTTAGCCTGATCTCAGGGTCCTGGGATTGAGCCCCCCATTGGGTTCTCTGCTCAGCCTGCTTCCCTACCCCTCTCTGCCTACTTGTGATCTCTCTCTCTCTCTGCCTGCCTCTTTGCCTATTTGTGATCTCTGTCTGTCAAATAAATTAAAAAAAAAATGAGGAGCCGAGATTAGATCCCCTTTAAAGTGCCTTCCAACTTTAAAATAGTAAATGCTGCGATTTCATGCTGCTGGCCAGAGCTTCTCTTTGTTACAGGTTTCCCTACTCACCCTACTCCTGGCTAATAAGAAGACTCTACCATTGAATGAAATAATTTGCAAAGACCGTATTACTTTAAGCACCATTACAACCTCAAACAAACTTGGGACAAATCATTCTCTTATACGTTTACATATGTATTTTTTCTTTTAAAAATTTCATTTATTTGACAGACCGAGATCACAAGTAGGCAGGGAGGCAGGCAGAGAAAGGGGGAAGCCGGCTCCCTGCTGAGCAGAGAGCCCCATGCTTGGCTCTATCCCAGGACCCTGAGATCATGACCTGAGCCGAAGGCAGAGGCTTAACCCACTGAGCCACCCAGGCGCCCTATTTTTTTTTTCTTTTGAAAAGAATCTTGAACACAAAAACTTCTTACATGATTTTCCCCATAGCACCAGTTGAAGAGACACATATTCCCAAGAATTGGTTTTATTTTTTGGGTCAGGACTGCAGGGATAAAATCAGGTCTAGAGTTTCCATGTGGATGAATTTGAAAGTGAACAGATTCGAAGCTGCAGTCCAGGGTTGTCTCACACTACACTATACTATTTTCCTTTTAAATTGAATCACCTTTTCTGGGCTTTGAGAACTAAGAGAACACATCCAAAGAATTGATTTTGTATGTAAGCAGAATGCTTGGGCATTTGCTGCTTTTCATCTAAAGAGAGATTCCTATATTCTCATTCTTTTGGTAGGAAAGAAATCTAATAAAAGGTCATATAGACCATTGCTACTCAGAGTGAGATCAGTGGACCAGCAGCATCAACTTCAGCTAGGAATTTGTTAGAAATGCAGAATTTAAGGCACCACCTCAGATCTACTAGATCAGAATATGCATTTTAACAGGATCTTCGGGTGATTTATATTAACATTAAGAAGTGAAAAGAACTTGTGATTTTTTTCTCAGAAACTATTTTTTAAAAATATAGAATCCTTTGTTACTCTGCTATGATATTTAATTAATCCAAGGACAGATTAGTCATTTATGGACTAAAAACTAATTATTTTGTTTTAAGATTAAGACCTGCAGCAGAGTGCCAAGGTGATTAAAGAGATATATTTTACAGGCAAATAGCTCATCAGCTCAGGGTAGAACACATATTTTTCATTTCTCCTTACCAGAAGCCGCTAATTACTTGCATTGGACTATTTACTTTTCCTCTTTTAGTAATAATAGTATTTGTAAATTTACTTTGAAATAGCAAGATTACCTGTCATGATTTTGTATAGGTTTTATAAACTTTCACTATTTTCTGTCTCCTTAGACAGTTTAGGAGAACATCTACACTTTATTGCATGGCCCTCCTTGGTGATTAACATCTGGAATGGACAGCTGAAAACTGTTCAACCCTCAGTCTCACCCTTCTTTTCTGTTTCTTACGTGAAACCCTACTCTAACCTTTAATCAGGGCAAAAAAAGATTGCTATTGCCCCCTGCTGGCCCGTTTTATTTTTCCTCCTCTACAGATTGAATAGGATGCCCAAGGATTTTGAGCCGCGGAAGAAAGCTCAGCGGAAGGGACTTTCCTTAGTAGAGAGGTAGAGATCCTTTGGGAACAGGCGGCTAAAATCAAACGAAAACACTCAATGGGCGAAGAAGGCATAAAGGGCTTCTAAATTAAATTATTGATCTTCAAGAGTCTTTTTCTGCACACGGACTTGTCTATACCAAGGGAATGTCCCCTTCTCTGCAACACAGGACTCCTCTTTTGCCTTTAGATTCCACTGACAAGGAGTGAACTACCCACTCCCCTATTATAATTTCAGTACTCTGGATTCTGTTTTCTGCTTCCCCCAATTCCCCTTTCCCACTTCTTGACCGTATTCCCTTTTCTGCTTCAAACTCCCGTCCCGCCCACCTACCAACAGACTCTCATTTCTAGGGGTCAGACCCTAATCTTCTTCACCCTCCCTGTCTACCTGTCTGTTCTCTCCTGATTGTCATCGCATCCCCCTTTAGCACCCTTCCCCTGAAGAGAAAGCCACTCTTTGCCTTTGAACATCAGGCTTGTCCCCTCTTGAATGCCTCTCCCCGACCCCCGCCCCAAGCGACTGAAAAAGGAAACATGCGCACTTCAGAGCTAGGAGCTGTCCGAGTGCTGAAATTTATAGGCTGGGTAAAACCACGTCTCCCGTCTTTCTGTAGCTCTCATTCCAGCACAGGATCTCAGCAATTTTGCCCTCTTCCCCTGTGCCCACTCTAGCGCGCAGAGTCCTTTCTTCTATCTCATTTACAACTTCTTTTAAAAAGAGAACATTTTCTAGAGAAAAGGGATTTGCTAAACAGAAAGGACATAAAACAAAAGCCACAGCAACCCGACTTCCAGCATGGCATTGTCACCAGCCCCCTTTGCATGGTGATGCGATTAAGGTAGCGGCATTTTTATTATTCAGGAAAAGCAGCTGGGGAATCCATCAGTTCTAAGGCTTTGTCTTTCCTCGGTTAACTGATGGTCCTGAGCCCCGGTTTGACCTGACCATGATGCCTAGGACTGGCACTTTTTGTTTTTTCTCAGCAAACTGTACAAACCCAAATCTCTTTTTGATTTTCAAGGAAACTAGATTCCTGCCAGATTTCGAATCTGGACAATAAATAGATACTTTGTCCTAGCTTCTTTCTGGAATCATTTCGGAGATATTTTCCACAAGCATCACAGAAACAGGAATGAACCGGCAGCTAGTGAACATTTTGACAGCCTTGTTTGCATTTTTCTTAGAGACAAACCACTTCAGGTAGGTGAAACGACTTTGCATGCTGATATTTTCCCCCATGAAAACTGTTTGAAAGAGAATGTGTCATACATTTTAATCTATTTTTCTATGCCCTGGACCATATTATTTTAATTTTAAAGAGGAGAGTTATATTTCTTTTGTTCTTTTAAAAGGCGTAATTATGGTGGGAGGGTGGTAAATTTTCAAAGGCAAGTTTTACGATCCATACCCCACTCTATGCATTTCAACACATTTTCACAGGCAATGTGATATTAAGGAAGTCTAATGAGTTGCATGCTCTTTACATTTCTATATAATGATGATTTTTTTTTTTTTGCTTTCAAATTTCTCTGAAAGTCATTTAAAATGGTTATTGGATGCAATGCTTCTCATATGGTGGAAGTGATTGGATTAATTTACAAGGAGCATGCTCATTTTATATAAAATATAAAAGAACCCCAATTCTTAGTCAACTTGAAACTTCTATTGTATTTCGGCAACTAGATGCATACTATGAGCACTACAATTCAGGAAATTTCTTGAAACATCAAAAATATTTAAAATCTCATTTTACCACTATGTTCCATTGCTCAGTATATTTGGAAACTGAATGCCTACCAAAATTTAATTAATATGACATGTTTGTATTTATCTTTGCATGAGAAATGGACTGTGCATAATTAAAATAAGTGGCAAATCATTATTTGCATGTGTGTATTTTCTACCTAGTTTATAAGTTGTCAAATCAGTTTATACTTCAAATTATCAGATGATTACCAGTAAGTGAAATAGCCATCCTAATGGCAGAGGTTCTAAGATAGCATAGAGACAGGAGATGTTCATACCACAAAGTGTAGGACTCTTCATTTAATTTTCACTAGATTTCATGGTATTTTTTTTTACAGAACCAAGAGAAATGGAACATATAGCTAATGTTACGAGTACTGGGAAAACCCACTATGTTCCTTTCAGGCTCACACCTACTATGATTAAGAAAAACCATAGGCTGCGTTTCATTAGAAGCATCATCACCATCATCATCATCATCATCACCTTCATTACCACCACCACCACCACCACCACCACCACCACCACCACCATCATAATTAAATAATACTTGATTAATCAGATGAATCTGCATATGGGAATGTGAGTATTTTTAGATGACTGTATCAATTTTTAACTCCTACCAAATGTTTAAATCCTCTGCACTTAATACTTTGCATTTAATACTACTTTGAAAAACTGGCAAAAATGTGGTGTTTTCTCAGTGACAGAATTAACAAGATTATTTGTTAAACTATTAAAAATAAAGCTTGTCAAATATTATGCCTTAGGGAAGAAATAGACATTCAGTCAACCACTATGTACTGTGAAAGTATTCATTTCACTACAAACCAAATAAGCTCTTTTTATAAGCCCTTTAAGGAAAATGAAAATATGAGAAATTTTCCAATCACATTTAGTGTTTGTGATAATGCAGAAGAGAAAATGATTTAGAAGTTCTTTTTCATGACTATTTTACTGGAGAGTGAACAGTTTAAATGCTAATATATAAATAACATCTGATAAAATAATAGAAGTACAGACACACTTATTGTTGACCTATTTTAGAATGAAGTTAAATTTCCAAGTGAAGCCTTTCTTTTAGACAATGCATTGAAAATTATTAATAGTTGATAGCTGGAATAGAATCTAGCAGGTGAGAAAATAAGCAATGGAATAATTAGTTCACTGTTCACTTTGTTCTGCCCATCTTATTATATATTTCCAGTAAAAAGTAGAGGATTTATATTAAGGGCTAAAATGCTGGAAGAATTGTTTGAGAGTCATGGGGGAATGATTTTAAGACAATCACATTTTAGAAATTATCATCTTCATTTCTCTGATGAGTCTAGAAAGAAACAGCTTTAACTATATGTCCATAAAATCTACAAAATAAGCTATGCGTGTAGTATCATCTTAAACATCTTTATGGCTATAGTTTGGACATCTGGGAGATATGACTCAGGATTTCTAACTCTCATCATTTAAAGTTAACTTTAGAGAATGTACAAATTCTGAAGTTGACCAAAGAGTTTTTAATTTTCTTTTTCTTCTTACTAACATAACACATATATTAACAAAACATGATGTCAAACATTCTGTGAGCCTTAGCTCTCGGGCATCGAGAATGAAATTGTTGCTAAAAAAAGTTGATGATGTGTTTAGGACGGCTTTCTGCAAAGACCATGACTCCAGGTCTGGGAAACAACCTTCGCAGACCCTATCACCTTCAGATTTCTTGGACAAATTAATGGGAAGGACATCAGGATACGATGCAAGAATCAGGCCAAATTTTAAAGGTAGGCTCCAATTAAATTTATGTTAAGCCTATGGGAAATCTAGGTGTTTGAATAAACTGAAATAACTTTTAAGGGCTTTTTATCATAAAATAATGTAGTATTCATTTCATTTGGCATTATTTTGAGATAGCCAATTTAATAGTTTAAATTTTATATATTGTTTGCCTCTTTTGAAAACTTTTCTAATTAGTATTCTATTCCACAAAGAAAACTAATGTCAGAGATTATTGCTACATTCCCTTTTTTGATCCTAAGTGGGAGTATGACTGGAAATGACTCCAAGAGTAAATGATGGATTTGACTTATATGTGTGTCTACCAGGAATCATTCAAGATTCAATAATTATTCAAAATCTTTGGTTTCCGTTTTGAATACCTACTCCCAAAGTGATGCTTGAATCTCAATATGAAACATGCCATTTTACACACTTTCAGGCCTCTCTCATTTCTCAACATTGTGGCAAGAGGCTCTAATTGAATACATCAGAAATTTTTGGTTTTCTTTTGTTTAAACATTTTAATAGTTTATTTGAAATTGTTTATCTAAAATTAACAAATACAGAATTGTAAAGTACACATGTCAAAGATGGTGGATACTGTCTTTGTTCAATTGGAAGCAAACCAAAAAGTTTGATATTTTTGTTTATTTAATGTTATAAAAATGTAACTAATCACCTGTAAAAATTATTTTTTATCTTTGATTTATTTTTATACTAAATAAGAACCAATTATTAATGAATGAATTATTTTTGATGTTTTAATTTCTAAATACATATTTTCAACAATTGCGTTTTATCTTGTAATTTAACATAATGCATTGTGGAGTGCTTATAATATTTTACAAAAGAAGAATCTTATAATATTCTAGATATTATGTTGTAATTCCATTGCTTTGGTTTTGCTTATTAGCGACTTAATTGGATTGCTTTCTTTGAGTTTTGATTAATTTTTACTATTGGCAAATATGAGCATGAAAATTAAATTCTAGATTCATTTCAGCTTTAAATGCTACAACTCTGAATATACCCAGCTAAGGGCACATTTTATAAAGAGTTATGTCATAATTTTGACAAAACAAGTATTTATGATTTATAGAGTATTTCCAAAAGAAACAGAACTAAATTCAAAGCTTGATATTCCTGAAAACAATTTTCATGCTTATCCCATTTCATACTAATTTTGTAGTCATTGCTTTGGAAGTCAATATTTGAAATAAAATCCTATGAGCAACATATTGAGAATGAGCTTTCAATGGGACCACTCATTCTTACATCTATTCACTTAGTCATTCAACAACTTCTGAGTCTGAACTATATGGGAAGTCAACTACTGCATGCATTGAAAAGTTGAGAGATGAAACAGGTTTGGGTGCTACCGTCAAAAATTTTAGTGGGGAGGGTGGATGTTACATGAATATTTATAAAGTAATATATATTATGACACAGAAATAGTTAAGTAGTTAATAGTTAAGTAACATGAAAAAGTACAGATAAAATGCTACAGGATTCCAACAAATGAAGAGATGATTTCCTGTTAAGCTATTCATGGAAGGTTTCATAGAGAAGGCCCAGAGATGGAAAATCATTTCAAATTTATGTGGATCTTGTTTAATAGCAGCTATTATTCATTATTTTCTAGAAGTCACTTTCAAAAGTGGAGAAAAATGCAGAGTAATAAACAAACACCCATGTTGTCATTTGCTACTTTAAATGACCACACATAATGAGCAATCAGTTTCACAGAGCTTTTTTTCTCTTTCTTCTGGGGATGTCACCCTTTGGAAACAACACTTCTCATGATTCTAAAGGATAAATAAATGGAGAGATTATCAAGTATAGGAAAGCATGGCCATGTTTTTGAGATTTTTTCCACTGCTTAAAGACCCGAGCACAGGATGTTTTAAAGACTTATAAAAGGGAAATGGGGTAGATATCCTTTAAGATTCGAACATGAATGGATTTCACTGAGTTTTGTCTCCCACTCCCTTTAACTCTCCACCTCAATGAACGCTGATCCTCTTTCATAAATTTTGTTTACATGAACCAGTTATAGAAGATTAATTACATAACAGCTCCCACAATTCTCTTTATTCAGGGAATCTTGGCTCTTGCTGGATATAAAACATTCCCCATTATTTTAGAGTAAAATAATTCTCACTTCTTGGTATTCCCATTAAAACTTCATATGTCTAATATGGTTCTTTTGCATATTTATGTTTTATCAACCCACCCAACACTGCATCTGAGAGGGGAGGGTTGTGTACAGAGTTATATATAGAGAGAGTTATATATATGCACACACAGACAAACACAAATATGCACACATACATAATATAGGTAAAAGAAGTCATCTTTTCTCTGGAATGAGGATATAAGGACCAAGAAAGAGAGGAAAATGTAGATCACTTATGAAGATTAGTGCGACCAATTAGTTGTAGTAGACGTTGAGGGTGGGAACTTTTGAGGAACCAACCAGTGGTCACAGTGACTAGCAAAGATGATCTTAGTTGAGCTGAGGAGAAAGAAATAAAAGAGATCATAAGGAACTTGTAACAGTGAGGAGGCTAGGAAGAACACTATAGACTTATTGTAACTTACTATGGTTGATTAGCAATGTACCAATGAGAAATCTTATATAGTAGATAGAAATGAAGGATGATTAGGAAATGTGACTGTATCTAGACAGTGACAGGCATGCTGTAAATGCTAAAAACCAAATGGCTATGAAAACAATAAACATGATGATGATGATGATGATTTTGAAAACAACAATAATAGTAATTAATAGGAGGACAGAAGGGCAAGATTCGACCACAAAAATAAAAGCAAGAGTGAAATATGGGTGGCTGAGGTACAAGGAATGGCTTTTCTAGATGTCTTATTAAATATTAGTTCTTCTCTATTTTCCTTGCTGCTGGCAAGGGAAAAGGAAATGCATACGCATAATTTTTCTTATTGGAAGGGATCTTTCCTGTATACTTTCAAGTCAGTAAAATATTTCATGTCTATTTCATATCCCTGATGGCCTCTGAAAGATGTCATAATGGGCATATACACAAGAAGGAAAATGGATGTAAGCTAGAAAAGGGGACCAGAAATGAATCAGACTTAGGCTCTGTAATTGAGAGCCATTCTTAGAAACTACAGGGAAAAAATAGCTTTTCTGATGTGCTGAAGCACAAGTGTATAAACAAAGTCATGAGTCAGATTTGCCAGTTGCATTCCATCTATAAGATCCATAGAGACCTGGGTCAGATCTTGTCAAAACACAAATTTTCAAAATCTTCAGTTCAGATGAAAACACAAACTAAGTCCATTCACAATTACCTGGTTCTGAAACCATGGTAAATATCAATTCTATGTCAACAGAGGGGCCACTTTCCCCACTTGGGTGATTTGTCTCATTGTCAGTTGATTTATCATGGTGTTACTCCATCATCGTATCAGATACTCCTTTGTCAGTGTTATTGCATCTTGAGAATGCCACTTTAAACATTAAGCTTTTAAGGAGGCCAAATGAAATGCTCAAACCTGGGCAAAATACATTAGTTCTGATTCTGTCTCCTTGAAACAAAGCCTTTATCTATTTTAATGAAATTTTCTTTGAAAATAAAATTAGAGTTATATCCTAAATTTCATCCCAATGTGAATAAATACGTTCCACTATAGCATTCATTTTGGAATAGGATCTGGAATGGATGATGCCGGGAGATAATTATTCACTCCACTTCTTTGTGCATGCCATGCACACTAATTTTTTTCTATGTCTGGAGACCTAAATTTGAAAGTGTGATGTGTGACATTAAAACCTACATTTGCATGCAATATGGTTTCCTTCATTTTCTAAGGAGTTATCAGCTCAAGAGGTGTTTCAGATACAAGTAGAAATAGGCCCACTTTCAAAAAACTAGAGGTTCAGGTTTCTTCCCTTGGAAATTCTATTTATTGTCTATAGCCAAGTGGAGCTCAAGCTCAAATGTTGTGCTTGCCAATCCCTATAGGGGGTGGCTTGAGCACAAATGTCCAGCAGGGACATTTGGAAAGGGTGATTCTCCCAGTTAGGGATAATGCAGCCCCAGCATGGTCATTTCTTTGATCACCCTGGTAGATGTGGGCATCAGATGTTACGATGTTTTCTGAGAAAAAGAATAGAATGCTCACAAGTATCAGAAATATTTGACTTGAGTGCAGGAAGTTGCAGAAAGAGTGCAGCCATTTTAGAATAAGACAATAGGAGATAAAAAGGAGAAAAGTATTATTGAAATGAAAGACTGAAGGTAACAAAGGGAAATTTACATATGACAGTTTTGTTCAGAAATGACGTTAATGAAGATTTTTGAACATCTGAAATCCATTGGCTGTGTCACAGTCTAGCTTTTCTCTGATGTATGGACACCAACCAACACATTTGTATATACTAGGCTTCTACTATTGGCCTACAAGGTGCTTGTAGTATGAAGTGACATCAGGAAGGAGACGTCTATATTCTAATAGGCTCTGGCAAAGTAAATGTTTTCCAGTCCGTGGTAACAGAGTAATATAGTGGAAAGGGTCCTAGACTTGGATTCAGAAAACCCAAGTTCATGTCCATTTTGAGAAAAGATATCTTCACCTTTCCATGCCTTATTTTTTCTTCTACCTTTGCATTTGAGTTGTTCTGAGCATCATATGAGATCATGCATCTGAATGATTTGTTTATAACTGTTAAGTTTATTGCAAATAATCTGAATTATCAGACCCTATTACTAGCCCCTCATTTCTATTTTGTAACCAGCACTGATGATATATTGTCAAAGCTAACCCTTTATGGTGGTTGGGGTCTTATAATTGCTTGATTGTTTTTATGGTATAAAAACAAGTCAGAAAAGTTCAGTACCTTAGAATCCTATTGCAGTAATCAGAACATAGACGTCATGTGTCTCAGCTGGTTCTCCTTTTATTTGATTGGTGGGAAGATTTCCAAACTGAAAGAGCTATTTCATATTCTTAAATATGAAACAAAGAGGGAGCCATTTGTGAGAAGGAATTATCTTTATCCATTCAAATCCCACCCCTGATTATTTTCTTGGACTCATTTTTAAATGAACCAAGGAAAAGAAAGAACGAATTTTACTTAGTCCTAGAAAGAAGGACCCTAAACTTAACTGAAGATGTATGACTGTCATTTCTTATATAATTTCTTGTCCAGTTATTGCACTTACAAGGGTCACTGCACAAGCATGCAGAATTGATTTTTTATTTTAGAGTATTTTGAAGAGAGCATTTGGTCTCTACAACATGGCAGTTATGAGCAATAGAAATGGAAGCTCATAATTTAGTTTTTGAGAATGTATTGTTTTGCTTCTTGGTTGATTCTGGGTAACTTTATATCCTTAATTTCATTAATGAAAGAGCTTAAACATTTTATCCTAATCTCTATAGTGCTTGCTTGTCCACCTTGAAGGACAATTCTGTCCATTTTACTGATAATCAGAGACTTCATTAAAAAAAAGATAACAGCATTGATACTGGGATATCTTGGTACTTAATGAGTGGACATTATAATGTGTCCTCTTAGGGTTATCAGCTTTAGAGTGTGAAAAAAAATCATTTGTTTGTTCTTGGTAGTGTTGAATTTTTTTTTTTTTTTTGGCGTGTTGGATATACATGTTTGGAATAGGGTCTTAAAAATGGAAATATAGTTGGATCAAGCCTCATAACAACAAGGTCTTTGGAAGCATTCTGGATTCTCTTTGGAGTTAACATCCGTGAGGCTGTCCTGACTGTGGCACACAGCATTTTCTCACTGACTTCTTTCTTGAGAGGGCTACTCTGGACACTTGTGACTGATTGCAGACATTTTTCGCCATGTGAAATGCACTAAAGGAAGGACCTTCACAAAAGGAATAGGTCTCTAAGTGATATTCTTAAGTGAGCAGGACATTTAAAAATAAAGTCACTGGTTACCCTCTTAGAGTCTAGTCTGGCTAGCCAATCAAATGTGGTCATGGAGCAAGTACAAGAGAAAAGCTGGACACTGCCTTGGACTCATGCCCTGGCTTGTGTACCCACCATATCCTTATGAATGCGAGTATATCAAATGGTGTCTCTATTTTCTTAACACATTTATCCAAGAGGCCAAAATCCTGGATCAAGTCAAAATATGGAAAGACAATGGGCAATTACCACGAATGTGACTGCCTAAGTTTTCTTTTCTTTTTTTAAAAAGATTTTATTTATTTATTAGAGAGAGAGAAAGAGAGAGAGCACAAACAGGGGGAACAGGAAAGGGAGAAGCAGGTTTCCCACTGAGCAGGGAGTCCAATGCGGGACTCAATCCCAGAACCCTGGGATCATCACCTGAGCTGAAGGCAGACACCAACCGACTGAGCCACCCAGGCACCCTCTAAGTTTGTTTTTGATTTCTTCTTTTTCTCTGATGGTAGGGGGGGCATATTTTCTTGAGGAAAAATAAGCTACGTCTGCCCATGCATTTTCAAATCAACAGAATAAATCTGTGGCAAGGGAGCATCTATATGGGCACAAAAAAATTACACATAATGGTTTACATCTTTATATTGCAGTCTAAACACAATTCATTTGTTTGTTCCTCTTAAATAGTGAGTAATTACTATGTGCCAGGTGCCATGTTACTTGCTAAGTATACAGTGGTAAACAAAAATTCAAGCTTTTAAATGTCTGTTTTTACTTCACTAAAAACTGGAATATAATTTGTAAATTGAATTCTGTATCATCCAGGGCCTCTGCAGGAAAGAAATGGCACACCTTAATGGGGTATGAGAGGGTTTGGAAAACCAATCCCCCAAAAGAGAGTTTAGTACTTCAGGCCTGAAGAGGCAAGGGAGGGAATGGTCACCAGAAAGTAGAGAATGTGGCTATATAGACAGACCACCTAATGAGATCTGTGGAGCAATGTAGTTAATCAGTGTTGTCCTAGCAGGGAGAAAGCTAGAGAATAAATATTTAGACCTCACTTTACTCCTGTATTTCATTTTCTTGTGGGAGTATCATTGGCCAAATCCAATTAGAAGTCAGAGAGCAAGGGAGCTCAAAGGTGCAGACTCAAAACATCAGCTTCCCAAGGTGCAGAGAAGAACAGGAAAGAGAAGAGCGTGTCTCTGGACAGGAACTGGAAGATAACAACACAAAACCAACATAAGAGCAAAGACCTCCCTCAGTCTTCAGGTGGTGGACCAGACATCTCCAAAAATGATAATCAGTTTAGTTAGTCTTCCTTTATCAGTCTTGGGAAAGAAGGGAAGTGAGAGAGGGGTATTGTTGGGATAAATTATCCCAATATTTACTGATACCTTCAAAGGCAGGGAAGAGAGACGAAGATAATGTAAGGTGATAGTTCCTTCTCCTAAACAGACATCTGAAAGAGGTGCAATCAATGGAATGGTATGTATTCGTGTGTGTGTGTGTGTGTGTGTGTGTGTGTGTGAGAGAGAGAGAGAGAGAGAGAGAGAGAGAGCTTTCTGCAGAGTATATGAAAATAATTAATGTAGTTTCCTGTCTATCTAATATTTGTCTACATTTGCCAATACTGTATTGTTGTACTAGCCCCATGGCAATCCTCTCCAGGCTCCTTCTGCTGGGTGTGTTGTGGACTTAGATTTGAGCTCAAGACTTAATACCAAGTCTCTTTGGGGCAGCATTTCTGAGACACGTGCTTTCCCTCTGTGCTCTTCTGTTCTACACAGAGCTGTAGAGAGTCAGAGGAAGAAAAGATTAGGTGGAGGTAGAGAAGTGGCAAAGCTGAAGGAACAGTTGCTTGTTTTGCACTCCTTGGTGGTTTGATTACTACACCTAAAATACAGCTACTTATCATGGCAAGTCTGCCACTTTAGGAAGATCTCAGAACCACTTTGCCATGTAATTTTTCTTTTATTTTTAAAACCCAAGTGTATATAGAAGATAATATAATCTATCATTTTCTGATTTATTTACATTTAAATACTTCGAGATGCTGATTTCTAAGAACCACTTCATGTTTAAGAATGCAGTTGAGATTTCTTTTGCCAGGTTTTCTCTTAGTAAAAGCATTTTTTGGCCTCCTAAATATATTCAGGAAACAAGGGGTCAATGTATTTAGCTTTGAACCTCAAAGTCTCTGAAAAGTGAATGATACACACATGTGGCAAACCACACTGTAACAACTCATTAAATGTACTTAATAAATACAGTGTGAAATACTCACAGTGGAATTCTTATATTCTAACTTTTTCCTTTGCGTTAACTCTGGTTTTAGTACTTCAGTGTTGTATAGACTATGTGATGTCTTCCTCAAACAATGCTTTTCAGAGCACCTGTTCCAGAGCCACCTGAGTCCCGTTTAAAAAGCACATACCTGGGCCCCACACTGCCCCAGCTCTACCTCTCCAGAATTGCTGAATGATGGGATCTTAAAATATTCACTTGGACAAATTCATAACTCCTCACACCTTCAGCACTTTAAGACCAGAATGAGAAAATTTTGCCCTTGTGTTTGAAGGATAATATCTTTCTTATAGTATTTTCCCCAAGATACTCTATGCCAGGGATTGCCTTACTAAATAAAGGGGGGTAAAATACCACAGGTGGAAAAAAAAAAAAAAGTAAACTGAGATTCATGAGGACTGGTTGTAATTCTAGTTTTGTCAGCTGTAACCTGGAGCACACCACCTAACCTTTCTAGGATTCATTTTTGTCACCTCCAAAAATAAAGGACTTGGGGCAAGATGTCTTTGTCACTTCCAACATTGATAGTCCCTGGTCTTTACATTCTAAATTAAAATTCTGTGGTATGTGCTTTTATAAATTATTAATTCACCCCCAGAAGAGCTTGGATACATCCAATTTTCCTAGGGAATTGGTCTTTCCTCTGAGAAATATTAATTCTGTCCAGATTTTTTTTTCCAGTTGCTCATTTCTTATTTCATTTCCCAATATTTCAAGGATGATCATTATTCTATGGAAAGACTCTGGAAACTTACAAGGGGATTACTGAAGAAATAAGCCATTTACATTTTTGTCTTGCATTTAGTTTGGTGGTAGCAAATTCACGTACAGAGGCTGCTTCTGGGAAAAGCAGCTGCCATGTTTCTTTAGTTCAGCATCTGGCCAAAAATGTTTCTCAAAACATTAGTCCCACAAAATGTTCTCAGATAAAAGGTTTAAAATGGAAAAATGGATATTTTTAATAAATAAGAATGTGAAATTTTGCAAAACATCCTCTGAGAGAGTCCCAATATCCACTAACATATTAAAAGTTTAGAGAAAACTTGCAGTAAAAATACACAAATATTTTTAAAACTTTTTTTTACATAGGTGCTTATCCTATACTTTTTATTTGATCATGGATTTCTTAAATGAGTAACATTCTGGGGAACTGGGGTTTCATGGAATACCTTTTGGAAAATGTGGTCTTGGTAAAATCCATAAATCTAAATGATTTTTTTTTTTTGCTCTGAAAATTGTTGATGATGATGGGAAACCTATTATGCTCTGCTGGAAAGATAATATCCATAAGAGTGAGAAGGCCTCTACATTCAGTAAATGTGGCTTTCATTTTGATACATGGTCAACATTAGCATTCTGCTGCCACAAGAGAATTACTCTACTGTTAAAATATTATTGCAGGCTATTTATCTCCTGCTTCATTTACATGAATAAATGAGCAAACAGAGGCATTTTGAAAATAACAAACATCGAAGACAAAAGAAACTACATTAGTCAATACAGCAAAATACTTTGATCTGATAATCATCTGTTTTAGTCTTTATGATTCTTGAATGCTGAATGACCAATGCACATTTAAACAAGTGACTTTTAACCTTGTGGCGGGGGGGGGGGGGGGGTGGGAGGTTGGCGTACCAGGTGGTGGGTATTATAGAGGGCACGGATTGCATGGAGCACTGGGTGTGGTGAAAAAATAATGAATACCGTTTTTCTGAAAATAAATAAATTAATTTAATTAAAAAAATAATAACCTTGAACTAAAGACATTTCTTCAGCAGGCTATGACAAAGTTTTATGCCTGTATGAGGGATTTCCTTTTGGATTGCCATCTTCTCTTTCAGGCAGTTTTCCAAGATAGATAAATCTTATGGTTATATAATTTCCATCCAACTGTTTATTTAGAAGTTTTTCCCATCACCTCCTTGAAATGAAATTTTTCAAATTTGAATCCATACTAAAAAAAACTCACATTTAAAAAATTGAAATTATGCAAGATTTATCTTAAATAACTTGTGTAGATTTATAATCAAGGTCTTCATTTTTTAGCAGTAAAATATATTCTATATTAGTCTTCTCAAAATTAATCATGTTTCATACTTACATATGTGAATTCCCAGGAAAAACTATTGAAAATTGTTTTCAATAAAGATGATGCGAAAGAAATGTCTGAAATAATCACTAAATGTCTTGAAAAATTATATATATTTATATATTATATTATTATATATAAAGGTATATATATTTATTTTAAATATATATTTTTATATATTGTATATATTACATATATAATATATATATATATGTAGTATATGTATTTATATATTATATATGTATATATGTAATATATAAATACATATACTACATATATACATATATTATATATGTAATATATATTACATATATTACATATATACAATATATACACATATATCTTTATTACTAGTTCTTCCCCCATGCTTTCTCTGAGAGTTTGTCAAATGCCCAAGTATGACTTTTTTCTTCTTGTTTCTTACTCCAAGATCTTAGGAGGATATAGAGAAAAAAGTAGGGGTTGGGAAGTATTAAAGCTACCTTAGATTTAACCAATGGCTCCTGATCCATGTCCTTTATTTCATACAGTAGATGAAGATACATTGATGATGGAGCCACTACACATTCTGTATGAGATTAGTACTTCATTTGAAACACTGCTTCAATGTATCCACAGTGAGGGCACTGGTACTGCTGACATTCCACTGTACAACCCACAGATAATGCCATACCAATTTTTAAGCTTTTCTGGTGAGTGAGGGTTGGCAGTCTTAGATATACAACACCTTGGAGACTAACTGAGTGAAGATTAATGAAGTTCTTCAGCCTACACAGTTTGCTTACTCTTAAATTTGGTTTCATATAGCCTGGGTGCCTGACTCAGATTCCTTGATTCCTTATTATCATTTGCTCCTGATGTCACTGCTGCTTCTCCATTTCCAGGAGGCAGACAGTTGCATTAGATATTATGAGACTGAGGAGAAGGCTTTGGTGAATCCTTAGTTACAGAAGTCAGGAAATACGAAGAAGAAGATAACATTTTCTCCAGTATTCTGAGATTTGCTTTCAAAATGAAGTATATAGTATCTTCCCCAAATAAAAAAATTTAAGAAGAGATCATGCCTCTTTGAAAGGAAATGTCACATAGGCCCAATGCCATTTCTTAGGAAAACTGGCACCAAAATGTCCATTTTTTTTTTCAGGAGGATTTTTGATAGATAAAATGCCACTCTGCTTCTTTTAAAATTTGAGATCATAGCTTGTTAGCAACAAAGCTGCTATACTATTCAGTATTTATTTTCTCTGGAATATTCCTATTTTGTTATCTAGAGTTAGTGACCACTCTGTGACCAGCGGCATACTCAACCTAATCCTTACCAAATTAATCCTATATTAGCAAGCCTATTTTTTCCAGCTCTCCAAAGATAGGAGGAATTACCCAAGTTTGGAATACATGTTCCTTTTATTTCCCCCCAAGTACCACCTACATTTCTAATATTCACATTTGTTTATTAGGCACATATGACTCATTTAAGCTCATCCTTTATTCAAATCTTCTGAACAGATATTCCCACTTAAAACCCAACAGGTGGCTTCCTGTTCCATAGATCTCCTGATGCCAACCAAGTTTAAAAATTCTGGGCTTTCAGGAAAGTGTATGAATTTGTGACTTGGGGCAAATATCCTAAAGCCCATTTTAAAAAGGATTTCCTCAGCAAGAGAACACAGTTATTGCAAGGAAGAAATTCCACATTTCTACTTGTGAGACAGACTCAGCGAACAGCATAATTACACGCACATTTTTTATTTCCTGCCTACCAGGTTTGCATAGGGCCCCTGGGTGAAGCATCTTCCATAGCACCCACTCACCCCAACTGAGTTCATTTAAGAGGTGTCAATGTACAGTTAACAGAAAAACAGCTTGGGTGAAGGAATCTTCGCGGAGCTTGGCGGAAGTGGATTGACACGTGAAGCTTCCATGATTGAGTTATGATTCCTCCGCCATGGGACCTTTCTCATTCAGAGGAATTAAATTAAATTAATTACATTAATTAAATTAAATTTAATTACATTAAAAGAACATCATTATATAAGAATCTGGCCCCAGGTGCTAACACTATGGGCCATAATAAACTGTGTATATGTAAAGTCTCAAATGAGTGGGTATCCCTCAGTGTCTAACTTTTTGTATAAATGTCAGAATAAATTATCTGCTTCAGCGAGAGCAACACAGTTGAGGGCACTAACAAAAAGTGCCCATCAGTGACATCGTGAAATATACCATATAAATTGCAAAATGACACCTTTGAAAAAAGTTATTTACTGCTGAGTAAAAGTTATTTACTGCTGTGGCAGGTGCAAAGAAGGCAAAGAAATAGAGAATGGATAATAAATAGATTCTAAAGGCAAGCTAAGATCAGAAATAAACTCCTATACTTTTTTTAGAAAATTCATAGTGCAGCTGCTCCGGGGTGCCTGATTGGCTATATCTTTATCTGAATGCACAGGAAAAGCAAGCTGAGCTGTCATCCAAGAGAGTGCAGAGCTCAAAATACTAGTATCCTCTATGTTCCAGGCCTCTCACAACTCTGGAAATTCTCCTGGGACTTATCACTTCCTTACACACCTGCACATGGCTTATAAAGATCTTCATGGTTAGATTTTTGACTACAACTATCTGAGGTTAGATTTCTGAGAAGCAGGCCTTCTGTGCAAGTAATTTATTAAGTGAGCAGCAGAGACAGAAAAGAGAGTGATAAAGTCAGAAAAGAATGGGGGGAACCCCATACGGATGTGATCTCAGGCAAAGTCCAACAGAAGGCGGGGTCAACCTGATCCCCAGAGTTTCCAGGGAAACTCTTCAGTATAAGCTGCATCCCAGGGTTTTCCTGACCAGAGGCAAAAGACCTGGCTTTTCATATTCCCCTCTGTTAATTACTGAGTAAAGACTGCCCTCAGGGTGCATGTAGGTGGGTGGGGAGAGTAAATGTCCCAAATGCTTCTATCTCTTTTCATGTGGGCAAAGTGACCCCCAGTAGCCCTAGGACAGTCCTCTATGAAAGGCCACATGTTCTCAGTGTGCAAAAGCACACTGAGGTAAGAGGCACAAAATGATAAATGGAAACAAAGGAATCTGGGTGTAGAATCAATATTGTCCATTTCAACATGACCATTCCACATTTCCAGCCCTGCCCTCCCACTCTGTTCCAGCCTCAGTGCTGTTGCTTGTTCCTCCAACCTTTTATCTGTGGTGCTCTGGACTTTCATTTACCTTCTCTGTGCCTGCCTTTCCAGCAGCCTAATGCCCATGCATCCTACAACCTCAGCATCCATACCATTTCTTCTAGAAAGCCTCTTTTCAACTACCTAACTCCAACCTGTCCTTCATGCTCAGTCTATAATCTTTATTGTGATTGGCGGCTTCCCGGTCTCTTTCCCTCCTAGACTGGTTCAAGGAGGCCAGAGATTGGGCTTATCTCATTCTCCACTGTACCTGCAATATCTGACAGGTCAGGCCAATAAACATTTATCGAATGAAGAGAAAAACTTATAATACCAATCTTTATTCATAGAATCTGTAATAAAACAAAGTTGGGTGTGAACCATTGAACTAAAATAATAAATTATTATCTGGTAAGAGTTGTGATTTTTTAAATGCATGAACTTTCCCCCCATACATTATCTCATCTGACTCCTTATGCATTTCTCAGAATGGAAGATGGCTGGAATTTTGTTTACCATTTTTCTTATTTAGGGGGAAGGACAAAGTTATTTTGCTGCCAGACGCGACGTAGACCAACACTACCTTTCCAGATAGAGAAAACCTAAGATGGAGTAGAATGTAGGTCATCATTTAAAGAATGAAGATAAAGACACTCAATCTGTAATACGTTGTTGAATGTATTTTTAAAGATTTATTATTTATTTGACTGGGGGAGGACAGAAAGAGAGAGAGAAAGTGCGCTCACATTGAATTTATTTTTAATGTAACTGCTCCCCTTTCTGTTTCAGGGTAAGTCTAATTTATCTTTGAAGTCTCAGGTTTTTATGCATTTCCTGTCTTTACAGGAGCTTAATAAATGTTTAATGTTGAGTTAGTGGATTCACTCACATATAGATACATATCAAGCATTCTTTGTGCATTTGTCACTGTGCTAGGCACCGAATAGAGGAGAATTAAAAGGAGAATTTTTAATTTACCAGCCCACCTCCTTCTATTTTACCACTATTCCAGGGTCAATATCCCATGTATAAAAAGCTTTATTTTCCATGCCCAGTTCTGAACAGGAATGTATGGTGGCATCAAACATACCGAAATAACATCCACCGGCCTGAGACAACTTTATACTCAATGTCTGCAGTGTTTAGTAAATAAAATCAATGTACCCAAATGATACTCACTGTGAACATTGGACACACCTGAATTACCAGTAAGTTCCAATTGGTAAAGTACTATCAGATTCCCTTCAAGGTTATAGCCCATAACTCCTTCCAACCACCGAGTTTGTTGTTGATTTTCCTCTAAAATTCTCTTTTGAGCCTCATCTTCCAGCTTCATCAAAAATCTAAGAAAGGCTTTTAAGGCATAGGATTCTCCCAGATTATGAGGCAATGGACAAAAAAATTTTCACAAAGCCTAGGAAGCCCAACTAAGGCACCTACTACTAATGATAATCTTCATATTTCTTTGGAGAGTCCTTTATATGTGAGAGGTCAGTCTAGAGAGGAGAAAAAAAAGTAGCTCTAGGCTTCCTAAAAGAGGTGATGTTTGAGGAATTAGGTATTGAAAGATGAGTAGATATTCAATGAATTAAAAAGCAAATTTCAGATAGGGAACTCTCGATGTCCAGAAAGAAAATGGCTAGATTGGGGGATAGCAAAAGATGAGTATACCTAGAGGAAGTAAAAAGGGGGGGGGTTCATAGAAGATGGGGTTAGAGAATGAAGTTAGGGCCAGAGTATTAAGGAGAATATTACAGCATTTAAGTCCAACCATAGGTAACAGGAAGGCTACAAGGTTTTTAAACAGAGAAGGTACATAATTAAATGTGGTTTCTAAGAAGACAACTCAAGATACATTTCAAATGATTTACTAGAAAAAGGGGAAACCAAGGTCCCATGACAATCACCCACAAGAGAGAAACAGTGAAGGTTTAGGCTTAGGCAGTGACAATGGGATTAGAAAGCAGAAACCAGATTAACAAAATAAATTTAAAGCCAATTTTGCATTAGAAAAAAAAATATAGAGGGTACAAGAGAAAGCACAGTGTTTGACTCAAGTTTCCAGGTTAGGCAGCTGATCAGATCGTGATTTTGTTTACCCAAAGAGGAGATATAAAGGAAAGAAGATGCAGAGGGAGGAAGATCATAAGAGTTCAGCTTTGGGCACGTTTTTGAGAGGACTGCTACAAATCCACACAGAGCTATCTAACCTGTAGTTAAAAATGTTAATTTGAAGCCAAGAAGAGATGCTGGGCTAGAAATGTAAGAATGAGAGTCATGAGAATGTAATAGAATCGACTAAGATCGCTCAGTGCCAAAGTGCAGAAAGCATAGAGAAGAGTCATAGGATGAAGCTTGCATGCACACGGACACTGAGGGAGTGGGGGAAGAGAAGGACTCAGTCAGGAGCACTGAGAAGCAGTCATCAGCAAGTCTGGAAAAGAACCAGGGAAAGGTGTAGTCACTAAGGTTAAAGGAAAAGAGAGTTTTGTGAATTAGGAAATCAACCATGCCAAGTGCAGCAGGAATGTTGTATAGAAAGAGGTGAGGAAATAGACCATTGGATTTTGTCACTGGGACATTTTTTACCTTAGCAAGGGCAAAATTTCTCTAGAATAGGGAGACAAAAGCTTAGACTGTATCTGGTTGTTGAGTGAATGAGATTTCAGAAAGTGGAGAAAAGAGTATGTAGACTTTTCATTTAAAAGACCTGGGTGCCGCGATTAAGCTTCTGCCTTCAGCTCAGGTCATGATCCCAGGGTCCCCCATGAGCCCCGCATGAGCTCTCTGCTCAGCAGGAAGCCTGCTTCTCCCTCTCTCTCTGCCTGCCTTCCTCTCTGCCTATTTGTGATCTCTGTCTGTCAAATAAATAAATAAAATCTTAAAAAAAAAAAAGTCTAATGCCAGGAGGAAAAGGGAGATCAGATATTGTCTTACAGAGTTTGAGAGAAGGGAGTATTTTGTTTTGTCCTGTTTTTTATATTAAGATGAGAAGAATGCCGTTTGTGAAATAAGGGAAAGGTGGATTGACAGTGCAAGAAATATAGACGATAGTTGATGAAGCAGCGTTCTGGAAAGGACAGAAGGGAGCAATGTCATGAGGACAGATGGAGCAATTGCTCATGCACTCAAGGAGAATTATCACTTCCTTACTTCAATAGTAAGTTTCACAGGTGGAGAGGAAGGAAGTCAGGGTAGGTTCATATCTAATGGCGTCTATTTTCTTGGGCTCCATCATCTCCCACAGAGGAGTCCCTGCCCCTAGCATGGGCTGGCCCTGTGTATAGTCACCATGAAGCTGGAAAAGAGCAGCAGATACTTGGTTTTGTCTTCTTCTTTTTAGAGAGAGAGAGAGAGAATGGAACATAGGGGCAGAGAATCTGAAGACACAGGGTTTGATCTCACAACCCTAAGATCATGACCTGAGCTGAAATCAAAGGTCAGATGCTTAAGTGACTGAGCCACCCAAGCATCCCATGATGATTTGTCTTGATGGTTCTCTTTACTATCAGGAAAGTCCACCTAGACATTCAGAAAGATTTTTAAAATTTAAATGCATCATAAAAACAGTGTTTTCTACTAAAAATACACTTATCAATAGGCTTACTGGGTAGAGAGATTTTTAAAAAAACATTTTAAATCTAAGACCCAGAAGATGAAGCCCAAAGGGATTATTTGTCCCTCAGAAAAAACGATGAGGGAAGTAAAGGTGCTCAGTGTCTAAGATACCCATCATTTGCCTTCTTGGCCAACCCTTTATTCCTTGCTGCATCTATCCATATATTTCACACCATTTTTCACTGTAGGGGCCCAGAAAGAGTTAATAATAATAATATTAATTTACATTACTTGAGTCCTTACCATGTGTCAAGCATTCTTCTAAACACTTTGCATATTCGTTCACTGAATCCTTCTAATACCTTATACATTTTATTATTATCCCTATTTTACAGAGGAGGAAACTGAGAAAAGAGAACACAGTGGTCTTTCATAGTCCTATGAGCCCATCCTTTCACCACTAGTAAGACAGTAACGGCCTAGAAGTCTTGTTGTACACCAAGTTCATGAGTCAGACCTGCATCCATTTCTTTTTTTTTTTTTAAAGATTTTATTTATTTATTTGACAGACAGAGATCACAAGTAGGCAGGCAGGCAGGCAGAGAGAGAGAGGGAGAGAAGCAGGCTCCCTGCTGAGCAGAGAGCCCGACGTGGGGCTCGATCCCAGGACCCTGGGATCATGACCTGAGCTGAAGGCAGAGGCCTTACCCCCCTGGGCCACCCAGGCACCCCCTGCATCCATTTCTTAATTACACAGCCACGCTGGGGGCTGTGAGTCTGGAGGCTTGCGGGAGGCTTTGAAGCATTTTCCTCAGAATCTGTTTATTATTCAACTTTATATCTTCCAATTCAAGCACATTATTAATCCTTCATAAATATTTGATGAATGATTAAATGAATGAGCAAAGCTGATTTTCCAATCACGCAAAGGCTTTCTGCTTGGAATATACTGGAACTAGCTTATGGATCATGGGGGTGGGGAGACAGCTAGTGGCTGAGGAAAGAAGAAGAGATACAGTGACTGGTTCTTCACAGGTTACACATTCTGTGATTTTTGTCTCTGACTAATGGCATTTTGTCGTCATTTTTTACATCTTCTTTCAGTACAAATTCGTGATGTATTTAAATATATCCCAGAAAAATGCTGACGATGACATACCAAAAGCATCTGGCAGTTTCTCCAGTCTGATGGCCTCCTTCCTAGTGCAGTTTACTATCTGAGCTCCAGGAATGTTTTCCTTTAATAATCTCAATCATTTGGACACAGTGGGAACAAATGCTAAGTCTGGGACCTGACGTCTGCCATTCGATTCCCTTTATGATAACTTCCAACATACATGAAGAGCCCAAGCTTGCAAAGATAACAGGGGAGGGAAGATTTATGTGCTGCTTCCTGGAATAGTGTTCTTTAAGAACAAAGGACACCATTCTCTGAAACAACATATGTGGTCTTTTCCTAAGCAGAAGAAGCAGGAGCTGCTTACGTACAAAGTCAAGTTTACTTTGTAGCAAGGTAAAAATTAATCACAAAGTATTTGGAAGAAAGACTTAGGATGGGCCTAACTTCTAGGTTCTTTGGAAACTTACTGAAAGCAATAACAGGACAGTCACTCTCCTTTCAAAATGGGCCATCTTGATGAACAAGTGAAATAAGACACATAAAGCAAGCCTGGGCAACACAAGTCAATTCTTTGCTATATAAACATGCAGCTGTGTATGGAATTCTGTCATGGACACTAGGAGTTCTGAGTAAGGGAGGTGATGATGGCTGAAGTGTAAGGAAGAGGTAGAACTTTAACTACAGGTGGGGTTTACAGTGCTAAGTCCCTCATGATGTGCCAGGCCACATGTTCAGTGTGTTGTGTGCAGGATCTCATTTATTCCCTACAAAATTGACAAATACTAAGTCACCAATTCCCTATTGGATCTGGATCCAGAAGCTGATGGTCAGGATCCTTCCAGCTGGCACAGCTGGGGGAGGCAGGGCAGCCGGTCAGATTCAGGCTCTCTCGTGCTGGAGCCCGCATCCTTACCCACTGCACTCTTCCTGACAGTAGCCAAGGCAGACTACCAGTGTCTGTGTCTGCAGATGAACAGTGCATCTGACCTGAAGGGAACTTTTGAGGAGGAATGCACGAACTCAGGGTAATCCCCAGAGAGAAGACTCTCATAGTGAGATTCTTGCCTTTTCACTTGAGGGACCTTCTACCTCCATTACCTGAGAGTTTAGGAATGGGGCCATTTCTCATCAAAGGATTCTTTTGTACAACACCGCTCTATTGTGTTTGGCACAACACACAAAATTAGAACCTATTAGAAGCTTCAACAAATCTTGTCTCTAGAGTGAAAGATTAGGAGTACAAACCCTACTGTATTTCTTTAGCAAAGCATCAAGATTCTCATGTCTTCGAATTATAACCCTGCCAAGGTCCCAAAAGTGATGTTCCTGCTTTTTGTCATGAGCTCACAGGAAGTGATGATGTCTAATGGGAGAATAACCCCCTCCACTTTAAGCGGGAACTCAACTGTGGTAAATGAGAGGAGGCCACTTAGTTTCTTCATTCTTAGAGGGACAGCTGTACTCAGCTTGGGGTCAGAGATCCTATCACAGTGAGAAGGAGGTGGAAATATAGGATACTTCCACACGTGGGACAGTTTCGCCACAACTTTAAAAAATCTCAAACAATGCAAAATTTGGAGGTCTTTCAATTTTAGGGAGATAATAAAAAGAGCAATAATGCAGGTCCAACCTTCGATTGCTGATTATGCTTTGGCTAATAATATGTATTTTTTATGAAATAGAGCCATATCTTGCCCGTCCTCTGTATATAAAGACATACATCAACTTTTCTACAAAAAAAATCCTTCTTCTTTTCCTTTCTCCTGTCACATGCATGATTCTGCTATATTCCCTTAAAATGTTAGTCTTATTATCACATTATATTATAGTTAGTCTAATTTATGTCTTTTTGCCATGACAGACTGTGAGTTTATTGAATGCAAAGATTGAGTACATTTTGGTATTCCCCGGTGCCTTATAGGTACCACTGTAAGCACCCAGACCATATCTTAAATTCCTTATCACTTCAATGCACCATCTGACTTCCAAATGCCAACACATGCATTTCTTTGCTTAAGGGCTTCTTCTGACCTAAGCCACTTTGCCCACCCCTGTGGCAGACCAGACGCGAAGATGAATTAATGCCCCCTGAGAATTCTTTCATTCAATGACGGATGGGAGTTGACGTAAGATACCCCAGCTTCTTCCTCCCCTGGGTAGCATAGTTCAGAAAACTGTGCCTGCCAGAGTTGCTCGTGGGATAAAGCTTCATTTTTCCTCAAAGAATAATGGACTTGCTAAACAACCTTTCCTTAGCTTCCTTCCCTACCCTGTCTCTCTTCCCCACTTCCCAAATGGTGTATCATTCACCTCTTTAATAAACTACTTTCAACCGAGTTCTTGACTTCAGGGTAATCCAAACTAAGTAAACACCCAATATAAGAAGTCTGATAAATGGCCTGCTAATTAAACTGAATTACAAAAAAACATAGTGTAGCACGAGGTAAGAGACCCGGAAGCACTATACTACATAAGTGCTAGGGGCCTATTAGTCAAATGTGAGCACACGTAAACACCACAAACATCATGATTTCAGGGTTTCCCTCTGCAGTAGTGAAGCGGCTGGCCTAGTTGTTAGTAGAGAGGAGTGCATGTCAGGAACTCTGGCTTCTATTTTTAGATCCCTTGCTGACATAGAAAACCTCTGTTTCCTAACAGTACAATGGTGACCTTCCTACCCTCAGAGAAATGGTGCAGAATGCCTAATGAGAAAACAGTCCCTTATTTGTGGAAGCCACAGAGGAGCAGTGGAGGGAAATGAGAACTTAGGTATTATAGATTGGCAGACATGGTGCTCTAAGATCTCTTTTGGCAGCAAAACAGCAAGAGCTGGGCTGCCCAGCAGTGCAGTGGCCTTGAACAGAATTTAGGTCTCTAAGCTTCCAAAGCCTGGTTCTGAGTCTAACGCTTCTAAAGGGTAATCATTTTTTTTTTCTTCCCAAAAAAAAAAAAAAAAAAACCCACCTTTGCATTAACAGATAATTTTTTTATAAATTTAAGTCACAACTCTCATGCAGATACAAAATGAATACATGTTAAAGATTTTATTTAACTCATTAATCAATGAGGGAACCAGAGAGATGGCATAGCCAGTTCAAAAGAAAATCCAAAGAACAGACACATTTATAGATCAAGAATATTGAAATGAATGTGCCAAAGGAGGCAAAACTAGTCTCTTTCCACAGTGGGGGAGGGCAGTCACTGGAACTTCTACAGGACAGAACAGGACAGAATTTACACATCTCTAAGCAAAAGATACATTGCTATTAGTTATAAAATTTACGGAATTGTAAAATAGCTCCCATAGAATCAGAATCAGATAGCATGGAAGGGTGTACTATTGACAATGCATACTTTCCATTGAAACACAT